>NC_138068.1:45176893-45524393 GCF_964194185.1 Rhinolophus hipposideros | reverse complement strand
ACCCTAATTCTAACCGTAACCCTAACTCTAAACCTAACCCTAACCCTAACCCTAACCCTAACCATAACATCAACCCTAACCCTAACCCTAACCCTAACCCTAACCCTAACCCTAGACCTAACACCAACCCTAACCCTAACCCTAACCCTAACCCTAACCCTAACAAGGGCAAGGTGTACTGGTCAGCGACGGGCAAGTTCTAGTTCTCGGACTAGAGGAAGCCATGGGCGTTGTTCTAGGACCCGAGCTAGGGCTATTGGGAGCGGTAGGCATAGCGCTGGGGTAGGCATAGGGCAAAAGGTGGGTGTCGAGGTAAACCTTGGAGTAACCTAGGGCCACGAGTGGGAGCTGTGGGTAGGGGTAGGGATGGCGGTGGGCCTATGGGTAAAGGAAGCTGTAGGGCCAGGGGTATGGGTATGACCAGAGGTATTGCTAGGCGTAGGTTAGGGCGCAAGGTATTGCTCGGCGTAGGGTTAGGTGAAGGGCTAGTGGTTGGCAGAGGCCCATGGGCAGTGTTAGGGTTAGGGCTCATGTTAGGCCTAGGACTAGTGGTAGTGGTAGAAGATGGCCGAGGGCTAGGGGTAGGTGTCACGGGAGGGCTCCGGGTAGTTTTAGGACTCGGAACGGATGTAGGGCTGGATTAGGGTGTGGTAAGGGTGGTTCCAGGGTGATTTTGTAGGACACGGGTTAGTGCTCTGGGTAACGGTAGGGCAAGGTGTACTGGTCGGCGTCTGGCATGTGGTAGGCCTCGGACTAGAAGGAGCACTGGGCGTTGGTCTAGGGCCCGAGGTAGGGCTAGTGGGAGCGGTAGGCGTAGCGCTGAAGTAGGCAAAGGGCAAGGGGTGGGTGTCGGGGTAAACCACGGAGTAGGCCTAGGACCAGGAGTTGGAACTGTTGCTAGAAGTAGGGATGGGGGTGGGCCAATGGGTAGGGGGGGCTGTAGGACCAGGGGTAGCGGAAGGACCAGAGGTAGTGCTAGGCGTAGGCCAAGGGCGAGGGGTAGTGCTCGGGGTAACCTAACCCTAAACCTAACCCTAACACTAACCCTGACACTAACCCTAACCCTAATCCCTAACCCTAACCCTAACCCTAACCCTAACCCTAAAGCTAACATCAACCCTAACCCTAACCCTAACCCTAACCCTAATTCTAACCCTAATTCTAACCCTACCCTAACCCTAACTTTAACCCTAACCCTAACACCAACGCTAACCCTAACCCTAACTCTAACCCTAACCTAACCCCTAACCCTAACCCTAACCCTAACCCTAACCCTAACCCTAACCCTAATTCTAATTTTAATCCTAACTCTAAACCTAAACCTAACCCTAACCCTAACACTAACCCTAACACTAACCCTAACACCAAACCTAACCAAACCCTAACCCTAACCCTAACACTAAACCTAACACCAACCCTAACTCTAACCATAACCCTAACCCTAACCCTAACCCTAACCCTAACCCTAACACCAACCCTAACCTTAACCCTAACCCTAACCCTAAACCTAAACCTAACACCAACCCTAACCCTAACCCTAACCCAAATAAGGGCAAGGTGTACTGGTCAGCGACGGGCAAGTTCTAGGCCTCGGACTAGACGGAGCACTGGGCGTTGGTCTAGGGTCCGAGGTAGGGCTAGTAGGAGCGGTAGGCGTAGCGCTGAAGTAGGAAAAGGGCAAGGGGTGGGTGTCGAGGTAAACCTCAAAGTAGGCCTTTGACCAGGAGTGGGAGCTGTTGCTAGGTGTAGGGATGGGGTTGGGCCTATGGGTAGGGGGGGCTGTAGGGCCAGGGGTAGGGGTAGGACCAGAGGTAGTGCTAGGCGTAGGCCAAGGGCGAGGGGTAGTTCTCGGGGTAACCTAACCCTAACTCTAACTCTAACCCTAACCCTAACCCTAACCCTAACCCTAACCCTAAACCTAAACCTAACACCAAACCTAACCCTAACCTAACCCTAACCTTAACCCTAATCCTAACCCTAATTCTAACCATAACCCTAAACCTAACCCTAACCCTAACCCTAACCTTAACCCCTAACCCTAACCCTAACCCTAACCCTAACCCTAACCCTAAACCTAAACCTAACACCAACCCTAACCCTAACCCTAACCTTAACACCAACCCTAACCCTAACTCTAACCCTAACCCTAACCCTAACCCTAACCCTAACCCTAAACCTTACCTAACACCAACCCTAACCCTAACCTAACCCTAACCTTAACCCTAATCCTAACCCTAATTCTAACCCTAACCCTAACTCTAAACTTAACCCTAACCCTAACCCTAACCCTAACCCCTAACCCTAACCCTAACGCGAACCCTAACCTAAACCTAACTTTAACACCAACCCTAACCTTAACCCTAATCCTAACCCTAATTCTAACCGTAACCCTAAACCTTACCCTAACCCTAACCCTAACCCTAACCCTAACCCTAACACCAACCCTAACCCTAACCCTAACCCTAACCCTAACCCTATACCTAACACCAACCCTAACCCTAACCCTAACCCTAACCCTAACCTTAACCCTAACCCTAACCCAAATAAGGGCAAGGTGTACTGGTCAGCGACGGGCAAGTTCTAGGCCTCGGACTAGAGGGAGCCATGCGCGTTGGTCTCTAGCCCGAGCTAGGGCTAGTGGGAATAGTAGGCGTAGCGCTGGGGTAGGCAAAGGGCAAGGGGTGGGTGTCGGGGTAAACCTCGGAGGAGGCCTTGGACCTGGAGTGGGAGCTGTGGCTAGAAGTAGGGATGGGGGTGGGCCTATTGGTAGGGGTAGCTGTAGGGCCAGGGGTAGGGGTAGGACCAGAGGTAGTGCTAGGCGTAGGCCTAGGGCGAGGGGTAGTACTCGGGGTAACCTAACCCTAACCCTAACCCTAACCCTAACAATGGCAAGGTGTATGGTCAGCGACGGGCAAGTTCTAGGCCTCGGACTAGAGGGAGCCATGCGCGTTGGTCTCTAGCCCGAGCTAGGGCTAGTGGGAGTAGTAGGCTTAGCGCTGGGGTAGGCATAAGGCAAGGGGTGGGTGTCGAGGTAAACCTCGGAGTACGCCTAGGGCCAGGAGTGGGAGCTGTGGCTAGGGGTATGGATGGGGGTGGGCCTATGGGTAAGGGAGCTGTAGGGCCAGGGGTAGGAGTAGGACCAGAGGTAGTGTTAGGCGTAAGCCTAGGGCGAGGGGTAGTGCTCGGGGTAGGGTTAGGTGAAGGGCTAGTGGTTGGCAGAGGCCCACAGCCAGTGTTAGGGTTAGGGCTCACATTAGGTTTAGGACTAGTGGTAGTGGTAGGGGATGGCCGAGGGCTAGGGGTAGGTGTCACGGGAGGGCTCCGGGTAGTCCTAGGACTCGGAACGGATGTAGGGCTGGATTAGGGTGTGGCTAAGGGTGGGTCCAGGGTGATTTCGTAGGATATGGGTTAGTGCTCTGGCTAACGTTAGGGCAAGGTGTACTGTTCGGCGACGGGCAAGTGCCAGGCCTCGGACTAGAGTGAGCACTGGGCGTTGGTTTAGAGCCCGAGGTAGGGCTAGTGGGAGCGGTAGGCGTAGCGCTGGTGTAGGCAAAGGGCAAGGGGTGGGTGTCTGGGTAAACCTCAGAGAAAGCCTAAGACCAGGAGTGGGAGCTGTGGCTAGGGGAAGGGATGGGGGTGGGCCTATGGGTACGGGGATCTGTAGTGCCAGGGGTAGGTGTAGGACCAGAGTTAGTGCTAGGCGTAGGTCTAGGGCGAGGGGTAGTGCTCGGGGAAACCTAAACCTAACCCTAACCCTAACCCTAACCCTAACCCTAACCCTAACCCCCTAACCCTAACCCTAACTCTAACCCTAACCCTAACCCTAACCCTAAGCCTAACCCAAACCTAACCCTAACCCTAACCCTAACCCTAACAAGGGCAAGGTGTACTGGTCAGCGACGGGCAAGTTCTAGGCCTCGGACTAGAGGGAGACATGGGCGTTGGTCTAGGGCCCGAGGTAGGGCTAGTGGGAGCGGTAGGCGTAGCGCTGGGGTAGGCAAAGGGCAAGGGGTGGGTGTCGGGGTAAACCTCGGAGTAGGCCTAGGACCAGGAGTGGGAGCTGTGGCTAGGGGTAGGGATGGGGGTGAGCCTATGGGTAGGGGGAGCTGTAGGGCCAGGGGTAGGTGTAGGACAAGAGGTAGTGCTAGGCGTCGGCCTAAGGCGAGGGGTAGTGCTCGGGGTAACCTAACCCTAACCCTAATCCTAACCCTAACCCTAAACCTAACCCTAACTCTAACCCTAACCCTAACCACTAACCCTAACCCTAACCCTAACCCTAAACCTAACAACAACCCTAACCCTAACCCTAACCCTAACCCTAACGAGGGCAAGGTGTACTGGTCAGCGACGGGCAAGTTCTAGTTCTCGGACTAGAGGAAGCCATGGGCGTTGTTCTAGGACCCGAGCTAGGGCTATTGGGAGCGGTAGGCATAGCGCTGGGGTAGGCATAGGGCAAAAGGTGGGTGTCGAGGTAAACCTTGGAGTAACCTAGGGCCACGAGTGGGAGCTGTGGGTAGGGGTAGGGATGGCGGTGGGCCTATGGGTAAAGGAAGCTGTAGGGCCAGGGGTATGGGTATGACCAGAGGTATTGCTAGGCGTAGGTTAGGGCGCAAGGTATTGCTCGGCGTAGGGTTAGGTGAAGGGCTAGTGGTTGGCAGAGGCCCATGGGCAGTGTTAGGGTTAGGGCTCATGTTAGGCCTAGGACTAGTGGTAGTGGTAGAAGATGGCCGAGGGCTAGGGGTAGGTGTCACGGGAGGGCTCCGGGTAGTTTTAGGACTCGGAACGGATGTAGGGCTGGATTAGGGTGTGGTAAGGGTGGTTCCAGGGTGATTTTGTAGGACACGGGTTAGTGCTCTGGGTAACGGTAGGGCAAGGTGTACTGGTCGGCGTCTGGCATGTGGTAGGCCTCGGACTAGAAGGAGCACTGGGCGTTGGTCTAGGGCCCGAGGTAGGGCTAGTGGGAGCGGTAGGCGTAGCGCTGAAGTAGGCAAAGGGCAAGGGGTGGGTGTCGGGGTAAACCACGGAGTAGGCCTAGGACCAGGAGTTGGAACTGTTGCTAGAAGTAGGGATGGGGGTGGGCCAATGGGTAGGGGGGGCTGTAGGACCAGGGGTAGCGGAAGGACCAGAGGTAGTGCTAGGCGTAGGCCAAGGGCGAGGGGTAGTGCTCGGGGTAACCTAACCCTAAACCTAACCCTAACACTAACCCTGACACTAACCCTAACCCTAATCCCTAACCCTAACCCTAACCCTAACCCTAACCCTAAAGCTAACATCAACCCTAACCCTAACCCTAACCCTAACCCTAATTCTAACCCTAATTCTAACCCTACCCTAACCCTAACTTTAACCCTAACCCTAACACCAACGCTAACCCTAACCCTAACTCTAACCCTAACCTAACCCCTAACCCTAACCCTAACCCTAACCCTAACCCTAAACCTAACACCAACCCTAACCCTAACCCTAACCTTAACACTAACCCTAACCCCTAACCCTAACCCTAACCCTAACCCTAACACTAACCTAACCCTATCTCTAAAAACAAACCTAACCTTAACGCTAACCCTAACCCTAATTCTAATTTTAATCCTAACTCTAAACCTAAACCTAACCCTAACCCTAACACTAACCCTAACACTAACCCTAACACCAAACCTAACCAAACCCTAACCCTAACCCTAACACTAAACCTAACACCAACCCTAACCCTAACCATAACCCTAACCCTAACCCTAACCCTAACCCTAACCCTAACACCAACCCTAACCTTAACCCTAACCCTAACCCTAAACCTAAACCTAACACCAACCCTAACCCTAACCCTAACCCAAATAAGGGCAAGGTGTACTGGTCAGCGACGGGCAAGTTCTAGGCCTCGGACTAGACGGAGCACTGGGCGTTGGTCTAGGGCCCGAGGTAGGGCTAGTAGGAGCGGTAGGCGTAGCGCTGAAGTAGGAAAAGGGCAAGGGGTGGGTGTCGAGGTAAACCTCAAAGTAGGCCTTTGACCAGGAGTGGGAGCTGTTGCTAGGTGTAGGGATGGGGTTGGGCCTATGGGTAGGGGGGGCTGTAGGGCCAGGGGTAGGGGTAGGACCAGAGGTAGTGCTAGGCGTAGGCCAAGGGCGAGGGGTAGTTCTCGGGGTAACCTAACCCTAACTCTAACTCTAACCCTAACCCTAACCCTAACCCTAACCCTAACCCTAAACCTAAACCTAACACCAAACCTAACCCTAACCTAACCCTAACCTTAACCCTAATCCTAACCCTAATTCTAACCATAACCCTAAACCTAACCCTAACCCTAACCCTAACCTTAACCCCTAACCCTAACCCTAACCCTAACCCTAACCCTAACCCTAAACCTAAACCTAACACCAACCCTAACCCTAACCCTAACCTTAACACCAACCCTAACCCTAACTCTAACCCTAACCCTAACCCTAACCCTAACCCTAACCCTAAACCTTACCTAACACCAACCCTAACCCTAACCTAACCCTAACCTTAACCCTAATCCTAACCCTAATTCTAACCCTAACCCTAACTCTAAACTTAACCCTAACCCTAACCCTAACCCTAACCCCTAACCCTAACCCTAACGCGAACCCTAACCTAAACCTAACTTTAACACCAACCCTAACCTTAACCCTAATCCTAACCCTAATTCTAACCGTAACCCTAAACCTTACCCTAACCCTAACCCTAACCCTAACCCTAACCCTAACCCTAACACCAACCCTAACCCTAACCCTAACCCTAACCCTAACCCTATACCTAACACCAACCCTAACCCTAACCCTAACCCTAACCCTAACCTTAACCCTAACCCTAACCCAAATAAGGGCAAGGTGTACTGGTCAGCGACGGGCAAGTTCTAGGCCTCGGACTAGAGGGAGCCATGCGCGTTGGTCTCTAGCCCGAGCTAGGGCTAGTGGGAATAGTAGGCGTAGCGCTGGGGTAGGCAAAGGGCAAGGGGTGGGTGTCGGGGTAAACCTCGGAGGAGGCCTTGGACCTGGAGTGGGAGCTGTGGCTAGAAGTAGGGATGGGGGTGGGCCTATTGGTAGGGGTAGCTGTAGGGCCAGGGGTAGGGGTAGGACCAGAGGTAGTGCTAGGCGTAGGCCTAGGGCGAGGGGTAGTACTCGGGGTAACCTAACCTTAACCCTAACCCTAACCCTAACAATGGCAAGGTGTATGGTCAGCGACGGGCAAGTTCTAGGCCTCGGACTAGAGGGAGCCATGCGCGTTGGTCTCTAGCCCGAGCTAGGGCTAGTGGGAGTAGTAGGCTTAGCGCTGGGGTAGGCATAAGGCAAGGGGTGGGTGTCGAGGTAAACCTCGGAGTACGCCTAGGGCCAGGAGTGGGAGCTGTGGCTAGGGGTATGGATGGGGGTGGGCCTATGGGTAAGGGAGCTGTAGGGCCAGGGGTAGGAGTAGGACCAGAGGTAGTGTTAGGCGTAAGCCTAGGGCGAGGGGTAGTGCTCGGGGTAGGGTTAGGTGAAGGGCTAGTGGTTGGCAGAGGCCCACAGCCAGTGTTAGGGTTAGGGCTCACATTAGGTTTAGGACTAGTGGTAGTGGTAGGGGATGGCCGAGGGCTAGGGGTAGGTGTCACGGGAGGGCTCCGGGTAGTCCTAGGACTCGGAACGGATGTAGGGCTGGATTAGGGTGTGGCTAAGGGTGGGTCCAGGGTGATTTCGTAGGATATGGGTTAGTGCTCTGGCTAACGTTAGGGCAAGGTGTACTGTTCGGCGACGGGCAAGTGCCAGGCCTCGGACTAGAGTGAGCACTGGGCGTTGGTTTAGAGCCCGAGGTAGGGCTAGTGGGAGCGGTAGGCGTAGCGCTGGTGTAGGCAAAGGGCAAGGGGTGGGTGTCTGGGTAAACCTCAGAGAAAGCCTAAGACCAGGAGTGGGAGCTGTGGCTAGGGGAAGGGATGGGGGTGGGCCTATGGGTACGGGGATCTGTAGTGCCAGGGGTAGGTGTAGGACCAGAGTTAGTGCTAGGCGTAGGTCTAGGGCGAGGGGTAGTGCTCGGGGAAACCTAAACCTAACCCTAACCCTAACCCTAACCCTAACCCTAACCCTAACCCCCTAACCCTAACCCTAACTCTAACCCTAACCCTAACCCTAACCCTAAGCCTAACCCAACCCTAACCCTAACCCTAACCCTAACCCTAACAAGGGCAAGGTGTACTGGTCAGCGACGGGCAAGTTCTAGGCCTCGGACTAGAGGGAGCCATGGGCGTTGGTCTAGGGCCCGAGGTAGGGCTAGTGGGAGCGGTAGGCGTAGCGCTGGGGTAGGCAAAGGGCAAGGGGTGGGTGTCGGGGTAAACCTCGGAGTAGGCCTAGGACCAGGAGTGGGAGCTGTGGCTAGGGGTAGGGATGGGGGTGAGCCTATGGGTAGGGGTAGCTGTAGGGCCAGGGGTAGGTGTAGGACAAGAGGTAGTGCTAGGCGTCGGCCTAAGGCGAGGGGTAGTGCTCGGGGTAACCTAACCCTAACCCTAATCCTAAACCTAACCCTAAACCTAACCCTAACTCTAACCCTAACCCTAACCACTAACCCTAACCCTAACCCTAACCCTAAACCTAACAACAACCCTAACCCTAACCCTAACCCTAACCCTAACGAGGGCAAGTTGTACTGGTCAGCGACAAGCAAGTGCTAGGCCTCGGACTAGAGGGAGCCATGGGCGTTGGTCTAGGGCCCGAGCTAGGGCTAGTGGGATCGGTAGGCGTAGAGCTCGGGTAGGCATAAGGCAAGGGGTGGGTGTAAAGGTAAACCTCGGAGTAGGCCTAGGGCCAGGAGTGGGAGCTGTGGCAAGGGATAAAGATGGGGGTGGGGCTATGGGTAGGGGGAGCTGTAGGGCCAGGGGTAGTGGTAGGACCAGAGGTAGTGCTAGGCGTAGGCCTAGGGCGAGGGGTCGTGATCGGGGTAAGTTTAGGTGAAGGGCTAGTGGTTGGCAGAGGCTATCGAGCAGTGTTAGGGTTAGGGCTCATGTTAGGCCTAGGACGAGTGGTAGTGGTAGGGATTAGCCGAAGGCTAAGGGTAGGTGTCACGGGAGGGCTCCGGGTAGTCCTAGGACTGGGAACAGGTGTAGGGCTGGATTAGGGTGTGGCTTAGGGTGGGTCCAGGGTGATTTCATAGGATACGGGTTAGTTCTCTGGTTAATGGTAGGGCAAGGTGTACTGGTCGGCGCCGGGCAATTGCTAGGCCTCGGACTAGATGAGCACTGGGCGTTGGTCTAGGGCCCGAGCCAGGGCTAGTGGGAGCGATAGGCGTAGCCCTGGGGTAGGCATAGGTCAAGGGGTGGGTGTCGGGGTAAACCTCCGTGTAGGCCTAGGGCCAGGAGTTGGAGCTGTGGCAGGGGTAGGGATGGGGGTGGGCCTATGGGTAGGGAGAGCTCTAGTGCCAGGGGTAGGGGTAGGACCAGAGTTAGTGCTAGGCATAGGCCTAGGGCGAGGGGTAGTGCTCGGGGTAACCTAACCCTAACCCTAGCCCTAACCCTAACCCTAACCCTAACCCTAACCCCTAACCCTAACCCTAACCCTAACCCTAACCCTAACACCAACCCTAACCCTAACCCTAACACTAACCCTAACCCTAACACCTAACCCTAACCCTAACCCTAACTCTAAATCTAACCCTGAACCTAACACCAATTCTAACCCTAACCCTAACCCTAACACCAACTCTAACCCTAACCCTAACCCTAAACCCTAACCCTAACCATAACCCTAACCCTAACCCTAACAAGGGCAAGGTGTACTGGTCAGCGACGGGCAAGTTCTAGGCCTCGGACTAGAGGGAGCCATGGGCATTGGTCTAGGGCTCGAGATAGGGCTACTGGGAGCGGTAGGCGTAGCGCTGGGGTAGGCAAAGGGCAAGGGGTGGGTGTCGGGGTAAACCTCAAAGTAGGCCTAGGACCAGGAGTGGGAGCTGTGGCTAGGGGTAGGGATGGGGGTGGGCGTATGGGTAGGGGGAGCTGTAGGGCCAGGGGTAGGGGTAGGACCAGAGGTAGTGCTAGGCGTAGGCCTAGGGCGAGGGGTAGTGCTCGGGGTAACCTAACCCTAACCCTAACCCTAACCCAAACCCTAACGCTAACACTTACCCTAACCCTAACCCCTAACCCTAAACCTAACGGTAACCCTAACCCTAAACCTAACACCAACCCTAACCCTAACCCTAACCCTAACCCTAACAAGGGCAAGGTGTACTGGTCAGCGACCAGCAAGTTCTAGACCTCGGACTAGAGGGAGCAATGGTCGTTGGTCTAGGGCCCGAGCTAGGGCTAGTGGGATCGGTAGGAGTAGCGCTCGGGTAGGCATAGCGCAAGGGGTGGGTGTCGAGGTAAACCTCGGAGTAGGCCTAGGGCCAGGAGTGGGAGCTGTGGCTACGGGTAAAGATGGGGGTGGGCCTATGGGTACGGGGAGCTGTAGGGCCAAAGGTAGTGGTAGGACCAGAGGTAGTGCTAGGCGTAGGCCTAGGGCGAGGGGTAGTGCTCGGCGTAACCTAACCATAACCCTAACCCTAACCCTAACCCTAACACTAACCCTAACCCCTAACCCTAACCCTAACTTTAACCCTAACACCAACCCTAACCCTAACCCTAACACTAACCCTAACCCTAACCCCTAACCCTAACCCTAACCCTATCCCTAACCCTAACCCTAACCCTACACCAACCCTAACCCTAACCCTAACACTAACCCTAACCATAACCCCTAACCCTAACCCTAACTCTAACCCTAACAAGGGCAAGGTGTACTGGTCGGCGTCGGGCAAGTGCTAGGCCTCGGATTAGAGGGAGCCATGGGCGTTGGTCTAGGGCCCGAGCTAGGGTTAGTGGGAACGATAGGCGTAGCGCTGGGGTAGGCATAGGGCAATGGGTGGGTGTCGGGGTAAACCTCGGAGTAGGCTTTCGGCCAGGAGTTGGAGTTGTTGCTAGGGTTAGGGATGGGGGTGGGCCTATGGGTAGGGGGAGCTGTAGGGCCAGGGGTAGGGGTAGGACCAGAGGTAGTGCTAGGCGTAGGCCTAGGGCGAGGGGTAGTGATCAGGGTAGGGTTAGGTGAAGGGCTAGTGGTTGGCAGAGGCCCACGTGCAGTGTTAGGGTTAGGGGTAATGTTAGGCCTAGGACTAGTGGTAGTGGTAGGGGATGGCCTAGGGCGAGGGGTAGTTTCGGTGTAACTTAACCCTAACCCTAACCCTAACCCTAACGCTAACCCTAACACCAACCCTAACCCTAACCCTAACCCTAACACTAACCCTAACACTAACACCTAATCCTAATCCTAACCCTAAACATAACACCAACCCTAACCGTAACCCTAACCCTAACACCAACCTTAACCCTAACCCTAACCCTAAACCCTAACCGTAACCCTAACCCTAACCCTAACCCTAACCCTAACAAGAGCAAGGTGTACTGGTCAGCGACAGGCAAGTTCTAGGCCTCGGACCAGAGGGAGCCATGGGCATTGGTCTAGGGCCCGAGCTATGGCTAGTGGGAGCGGTGGCATAGCGCTGGGGTAGGCATAGGGTAAGGGGTGGGTGTCGAGGTAAACCTCGGAGTAGGCCTAGGGCCAGGAGTGGGAGCTGTGGCTAGGGGTAGGGATGGGGGTGGGCCTATGGGTAGGGGGAGCTGTAGGGCCAGGGGTAGTGGTAGGACCAGAAGTAGTGCTAGGCGTAGGCCTAGGGCGAGGGGTCGTGCTCGGGGTAAGTTTAGGTGAAGGGCTAGTGGTTGGCAGAGGCTATCGAGCAGTGTTAGATTTAGGGCTCATATTAGGCCTAGGACGAGTGGTAGTGGTAGGGGTTAGCCGAGGGCTAAGGGTAGGTGTCACGGGAGGGCTCCGGGTAGTCCTAGGACTCGGAACAGGTGTAGGGCTGGATTAGGGTGTGGCTAAGGGTAGGTCCAGGGAGGTTTCGTAGGACACGGCTTAGTGCTCTGGCTAACGTTAGGTCAAGGTGTACTGGTCGGCGACGGGCAAGTGCTAGGCCTCGGATTAGATGAGCACTGGGCGTTGGTCTAGGGCCCGAGCTAGGGCTAGTGGGAGCGATAGGCGTTGCTGTGGGGTAGGCATAGGTCAAGGGGTGGGTGTCGGGGTAAACCTCGGAGTAGGCCTAGGGTCAGGAGTTGGAGCTGTGGCTAGGGGTTGAAATTGGAATGGGCCTATGGTTAGGGGGAGCTGTAGGGCCAGGGGTAGCAGTAGGACCAGAGGTAGTGCTAGGCGTAGGCCTAGGGCGAGGGGTAGTTCTCGGGGTAGGGTTAGGTGAAGGGCTAGTGGTTGGCAGTGGCCCACAGGCAGTGTTAGGGTTAGGGCTCATGTTAGGCCTAAAACTAGTGGTAGTGGTACAGGTTGGCCGAGGTCTAGGAATATGTGTCACAGGAGGGCTCCGGGTCGTTTTAGGACTCGGAACGGATGTAGGGCTGGATTAGGGTGTGGCTAAGGGTGGGTCCAGGGTGATTTCGTAGGACACGGGTTAGTGCTCTGGCTAACGGTAGGGCAAGGTGTACTGGTTGGCACCGGACAAGTGCTAGGCCTCGGACTAGATGAGCACTGGGCGTTGGTCTAGGGCCCGAGCCAGGGCTAGTGGGAGCGATAGGCGTAGCCCTGGGGTAGGCATAGGGCAAGGGGTGGGTGTCGGGGTAAACCTCCGTGTAGGCCTCGGGCCAGGAGTTGGAGCTGTGGCTAGGGGTAGGGATGGGGGTGGGCCTATGGTTAGGGAGAGCTGTAGTGCCAGGGGTAGGGGTAGGACCAGAGGTAGTGCTAGGCGTAGGCCTAGGGCGAGGGATAGTGCTCGGGGTAACCTAACCCTAACCCTACCCCTAACCCTAACCCTAACCCTAACCCTAACCCCTACCCTAACCCTAACCCTAACCCTAACCCTAACACCAAACCTAACCCTAACCCTAACACTAACCCTAACCCTAACACCTAACCCTAACCCTAACCCTAACTCTAAATCTAACCCTGAACCTAACACCAATTCTAACCCTAACCCTAACCCTAACCCTAACACCAACTCTAACCCTAACCCTAACCCTAAACCCTAACCCTAACCATAACCCTAAGCCTAACCCTAACAAGGGCAAGGTGTACTGGTCAGCGACGGGCAAGTTCTAGGCCTCGGACTAGAGGGAGCCATGGGCATTGGTCTAGGGCTTGAGCTAGGGCTAGTGGGAGCGGTAGGCGTAGCGCTGGGGTAGGCATAGGGCAAGGAGTGGGTGTCGAGGTAAACCTCGGAGTAGGCCTAGGACCACGAGTGGGAGCTGTGGCTAGGGGTAGGGATGGGGGTAGGCCTATGGGTAGGGGTAGCTGTAGAGCCAGGTGTAGTTGTAGGACCAGAGGTAGTGCTAGGCGTAGGCCTAGGGTGAGGGGTCATGCTCGGGGTAGGGTTAGGTGAAGGGCTAGTGGTTGGCAGAGGCCCACGGGCAGTGTTAGGGTTAGAGCTCATGTTAGGCCTAGGACTAGTTGTAGTGGTAGGGTATGGCCAAGGGCTAGGGTTAGGTGTCACGGGAGGGCTCCGAGTAGTCCTAGGACTCGGAACGGATGTAGGGCTGGATTAGGGTGTGGCTAAGGGTGGGTCCATGGTGATTTCGTAGGACACGGGTTAGTGCTCTGGCTAACGGTAGGGCTAGGTGTACTGGTCGGCGACAAGCAAGTGCTAGGCCTCGGACTAGAGTGAGCACTGGGCGTTGGTCTAGGGCCCGAGATAGGGCTAGTGGAAGCGGTAGGCGTAGCGCTGGGGTAGGCAAAGGGCAAGGGGTGGGTGTCGGGGTAAACCTCAAAGTAGGCCTAGGACCAGGAGTGGGAGCTGTGGCTAGGGGTAGGGATGGGGTGGGCGAATGGGTAGGGGGAGCTGTAGGGCCAGGGGTAGGGGTAGGACCAGAGGTAGTGCTAGGCGTAGGCCTAGGGCGAGGGGTAGTGCTCGGGGTAACCTAACCCTAACCCTAACCCTAACCCAAACCCTAACGCTAACACTAACCCTAACCCTAACCCCTAACCCTAAACCTAATGCTAACCCTAATCCTAAACATAACACCAACCCTAACCCTAACCCTAACCCTAACCCTAACAAGGGCAAGGTGTACTGGTCAGCGACCAGCAAGTTCTAGACCTCGGACTAGAGGGAGCAGTGGTCGTTGGTCTAGGGCCCGAGCTAGGGCTAGTGAGATCGGTAGGAGTAGCGCTCGGTTAGGCATAGCGCAAGGGGTGGTGTCGAGGTAAACCTCGGAGTAGGACTAGGGCCAGGAGTGGGAGCTGTGGCTACGGATAAAGATGGGGGTGGGCCTATGGGTACGGGGAGCTGTAGGGCCAAAGGTAGTGGTAGGACCAGAGGTAGTGCTAGGCGTAGGCCTAGGGCGAGGGGTAGTGCTCGGGGTAACCTAACCATAACCCTAACCATATCCCTAACCCTAACACTAACCCTAACCCCTAACCCTAACCCTAACTTTAACCCTAACACCAACCCTAACCCTAACACTAACCCTAACCCTAACCCCTAACACTAACCCTAACCCTATCCCTAACCCTAACCCTAACCCTACACCAACACTAACCCTAACCCTAACACTAACCCTAACCCTAACCCCTAACCCTAACCCTAACTCTAACCCTAACAAGGGCAAGGTGTACTGGTCGGCGTCGGGCAAGTGCTAGGCCTCGGACTAGAGTGAGCACTGGGCGTTGGTCTAGGGCTCGAGGTAGGGCTAGTGGGAGCGGTAGGTGTAGCGCTGGGGTATGCAAAGGGCAAGGGGTGGGTGTCGGGGTAAACCTCGGAGTAGGCCTAGGACCAGGAGTGGGAGCTGTGGCTAGGGGTAGGGATGGGGGTGAGCCTATGGGTAGGGGGAGCTGTAGGGCCAGGGGTAGGTGTAGGACCAGAGGTAGTGCTAGGCATAGACCTAGGGCGAGGGGTAGTGCTCGGGGTAACCTAACCCTAACCCTAACCCTAATAGTAACCCTAACACTAAACTTAACCCTAACTCTAACCCTAACCCTAAAACCTAACCCTAACCCTAACCCTAACCCTAAACCTAACAACAACCCTAACCCTAACCCTAACCCTAACCCTAACGAGGGCAAGTTGTACTGGTCAGCGACTGGCAAGTGCTAGGCCTCGGACTAGAGTGAGCACTGGGCGTTGGTCTAGGGCCCGAGATAGGGCTAGTGGGAGCGGTAGGCGTAGCGCTGGGGTAGGCAAATGGCAAGGGGTGGGTGTCGGGGTAAACCTCGGAGTAGGCCTAGGACAAGGAGTGGGAGCTGTGGCTAGGGTGTAGGGATGGGGGTGGGCCTATGGGTAGGTGGAGCTGTGTGCCAGGGGTAGGGGTAGGACCAGAGGTAGTGCTAGGCGTAGGCCTAGGGCGAGGGGTATTGCTCGGGGTAACCTAACCCTAACCCTAACCCTAACCCTAACCCTAACACTAACCCTAACCCTAACCCCTAACCCTAACCCTAACCCTAACTCTAAATTAACACCAACCCTAACCCTAACCCTAAACCTAACACCAACCCTAACCCTAACCCTAACCCTAAACCCTAAACCTAACCCTAACCCTAACCCTAACCCTAACCCTGACCCTAACAAGGGCAAGGTGTACTGGTCAGCGACGGGCAAGTTCTAGGCCTCGGACTAGAGGGAGCCATAGGCGTTGGTCTAGGGCACGAGCTAGGGCTATTGGGAGCGGTAGGCGTAGTGCTGGGGTAGGCATACAGCAAGGGGTGGGTGTCGAGGTAAACCTCGGAGTAGGCCTAGGGCCAGGAGTGGGAGCTGTGGCTAGGGGTAGGGATGGGGGTGGGCCTATGGGTAGGAGGAGCTGTAGGGCCAGGGGTAGTGGTAGGACCAGAAATAGTGCTAGGCGTAGGCCTAGGGCGAGTGGTCGTGATCGTGGTAAGTTTAGGTGAAGGGCTAGTGGTTGGCAGAGGCTATCGAGCAGTGTTAGGGTTAGGGCTCATGTTAGGCCTAGGACGAGTGGTAGTGGTAGGGGTTAGCCGAAGGCTAAGGGTAGGTGTCACGGGAGGGCTCCGGGTAGTCCTAGGACTCGGAACAGGTGTAGGGCTGGATTAGGGTGTGGCTAAGGGTAGGTTAAGGAGGTTTCGTAGGACACGGCTTAGTGCTCTGGCTAACGGTAGGTCAAGGTGTACTGGTCGGCGACGGGCAAGTGCTAGGCCTCGGATTAGATGAGCACTGGGCGTTGGTCTAGGGCCCGAGCTAGGGCTAGTGGGAGCGGTAGGCGTAGCACTGGGGTAGGCATAGGGCAAGGGGTGGGTGTCGGGGTAAACCTCGGAGTAGGCTTACGGCCAGGAGTTGGAGTTGTTGCTAGGGTTAGGGATGGGGGTGGGCCTATGGGTAGGGGGAGCTGTAGGGCCAGGGGTAGGCGTAGGACCAGAGGTAGTGCTAGGCGTAGGCCTAGTTCGAGGGGTAGTGCTCGCGGTAGGGTTAGGTGAAGGGCTGGTGGTTGGCAGAGGCCCACGGGCAGTGTTAGGGTTAGGGCTCATGTTAGGCCTAGGACTAGTAATAGTGGTAGGGGATGGCCGTGGGCTAGGGATAGGTGTCACGGGAGAGCTCCGAGTAGTCCTAAGACTCGGAACAGATGTAAGCCTGGATTAGTGTGTGGTAAGGGTGGGTCCAGGGTGATTTCGTAGGACACTGGTTAGAGCTTTGGCTAACGTAGGGCAAGGTGTACTGGTCGGCGTCGGGCAAGTGGTAGGCCTCGGACTAGAGGGAGCACTAGGTGTTGGTCCAGGGCCCGAGCTAGGGCTAGTGGGAGCAGTACGCGTAGCACTGGGGTATGCATAGGGCAAGGGGTGGGTGTCAGGGTAAACCTCGAAGTTGGCTTTGGCCCAGGAGTTTGAGTTGTGGCTAGGGGTAGGGATGGGGTGGGCCTATGGGTAGGGGGAGCTGTAGGGCCAGGGGTAGGGGTAGAACCAGAGGTAGTGCTAGGCGTAGGCCTAGGGCGAAGTGTAGTGCTCGGGGTAACCTAACCCTAACCCTAACCCTAACCCTAACACTAACCCTAACCCCTAACCCTAAACCTAACCCTAACCCTAACACCAACCCTAACACTAACCCTAACACTAACCCTAACCCTAACCCCTAAATCTAACCCTAACCCTATCCCTAACCCTAACCCTAAAACTAACACGAACCCTAACCCTAACCCTAACCCTAACACCAACCCTAACCCTAACCGTAACCCTAAACCCTAACCCTAACCATAACCCTAACCCTAACAAGGGCAAGGTGTACTGGTTAGCGACGGGCAAGTGCTAGGCCTCCAACTAGAGGGAGCACTGGGTGTTGGTCTAGGGCCCGAGCTAGGGCTAGTGGGAGCGGTAGGCGTAGCGCTGGGGTAGGCATAGGGCAAGGGGTGGGTGTCGGGGTAAACCTCGGAGTAGGCCTAGGGCCAGGAGTGGGAATTGTGTCTAGGGGAAGGGATGGGGGTGGGCTTATAGGTAGGGGGATCTGTAGGGCCAGGGGTAGGGGTAGGACCAGAGGTAGTGCTAGGCGTAGGCCTAGGGCGAGGGGTCGTGCTCGGGATAAGTTTAGGTGAAGGGCTAGTGGTTGGCAGAGGCCATCGAGCAGTGTTAGGGTTAGGGCTCATGTTAGGCCTAGGACGAGTGGTAGTGGTAGGGGTTAGCCGAGGGCTAAGTGTAGGTGTCACGGGAGGGCTCCGGGTAGTCCTAGGACTCAAAACAGGTGTAGGGCTGGATTAGGTTGTGGCTAAGGGTGGGTCCAGGGAGGTTTCGTAGGACACGGCTTAGTGCTCTGGCTAATGGTAGGTCAAGGTGTACTGGTCGGCGACGGGCAAGTGCTAGGCCTCGGACTAGATGAGCACTGGGCGTTGGTCTAGGGCCCGAGCTAGGGCTAGTGGGAGCGGTAGGCGTAGCACTGGGGTAGGCATAGGGCAAGGGGTGGGTGTCGGGGTAAACCTCGGAGTAGGCTTTGGGCTAGGAGTTGGAGTTGTGGCTAGGGTTAGGGATGGGGGTAGGCTTATGGGTAGGGGGAGCTGTAGGGCCAGGGGTAGGGTTACGACCAGAGGTAGTGCTACGCGTAGGCCTAGTTCGAGGGGTAGTGCTCGGGGTAGGGTTAGGTGAAGGGCTGGTGGTTGGCAGAGGCCCACGGGCAGTGTTAGGGTTAGGGCTCATGTTAGGCCTAGGACTAGTAATAGTGGTAGGGGATGGCCGTGGGCTAGGGTTAGGTGTCACGGGAGGGCTACAGGTAGTCCTAGGACTCGGAACGGATGTAGGGCTGGATTAGAGTGTGGCTAAGGGTGGGTCCAGGGTGATTTCGTAGGACATGGGTTAGTGCTCTGGCTAACGGTAGGGCTAGGTGTACTGGTCGGCGACGGGCAAGTGCTAGGCCTCGGACTAGATGAGCACTGGGCGTTGGTCTAGGGCCCGAGGTAGGGCTAGTGTGAGCGGTAGGCGTAACGCTGGGGTAGGCAAAGGGCAAGGGGTGGGTGTTGGGGTAAACCTCGGAGAAGGCCTAGGACCAGGATTGGGAGCTGTGGCTAGGGGTAGGGATGGGGGTGGGCCTATGGGTAGGGGGAGCTGTAGGGCCAGGGGTAGGTGTAGGACCAGAGGTAGTGCTAGGCGTAGGCCTAGGGTGAGGGGTAGTGATCAGGGTTGGGTTAGGTGAAGGGCTGGTGGTTGGCAGAGGACCACGGGCAGTGTTAGGGTGAGGGCTCATGTTAGGCCTACGACTAGTGGCAGTGGTAGGGGATGGCCTAGGGCGAGGGGTAGTTTCGGGGTAACCTAACCCTAACCCTAACCCTAACACTAACACTAACCCTAACACTAACCCCTAACCCTAACCCTAACCCTAAACCTAACACCAACCCTAACCCTAACCCTAACCCTTACCTTGACCCTAACACCAACCCTAACCCTAACCGTAACCCTAAACCCTAACCGTAACGCTAACCCTAACCCTAACCCTAACAAGGGCAAGGTGTACTGGTCAGCGACCGGCAAGTTCTAGGCCTCGGACCAGAGTGAGCCATGGGCGTTTGTCAAGGCCCCAGCTATGCCTAGTGGGAGCGGTAGGCATAGCGCTGGGGTAGGCATAGGGTAAGGGGTGGGTGTCGAGGTAAACCTCAAAGTAGGCCTAGGGCCAGGAGTGGGAGCTGTGGCTAGGGGTAGGGATGGGGGTGGGCCTATGGGTAGGGGTAGCTGTAGGGCCAGGGGTAGTGGTAGGACCAGAGTAGTACTAGGCGTAGGCCTAGGGCGAGGGGTCGTGCTCGGTGTAAGTTTAGGTGAAGGGCTAGTGGTTGGCAGAGGCTATCGAGCAGTGTTAGTGTTAGGGCTCATGTTAGGCCTAGGACGAGTGGTAGTGGTAGGGGTTAGCCGAGGGCTAAGGGTAGGTGTCACTGGAGGGCTCCGGGTAGTCCTAGGACTCGGAACAGGTGTAGGGCTGGATTAGGGTGTGGCTAAGGGTAGGTCCAGGGAGGTTTCGTAGGACACGACTTAGTGCTCTGGCTAACGGAAGGTCAAGGTGTACAGGTCGGCGAAGGGAAAGTGCTAGGCCTCGGATTAGATGAGCACTGGGCGTAGGTCTAGGGACCGTGCTAGTGCTAGTGGGAGCGGTAGGCGTAGCACTGGGGCAGGCATAGGGCAAGGGGTGGGTGTCGGGGTAAACCTCGGAGTAGGCCTAGGGCCAGGTGTGGGAGCTGTGGCTACGGGTAGGGATGGGGGTGGGCCTATGGGTAGGGGAACTGTAGGGCCAGGGGTAGTAGTAGGACCAGAGGTAGTGCTAGGCGTAGGCCTAGGGCGAGGGGTAGTGCTCGGGGTAACCTAAACCTAACCCTAACCCTAATCCTAACCCTAACCCTAACCCTTACCCTAACCCTAACACTAACCCTAACCCTAACCCCTAACCCTAACCCTAACCCTAAATCTAACAACAACCCTAAACCTAACCCTAACCATAACCCTAACCCTAACCCTAACCCTAACAAGAGCAAGGTGTACTGGTCAGCGACGGGCAAGTGCTAGGCCTCGAACTAGAGTGAGCACTGGGCGTTGGTCTAGGGCCCGAGGTAGGGATAGTGGGAGCAGTAGGAGTAGCGCTGGGGTAGGCAAAGGGCAAGGGGTGGGTGTCAAGGTAAACCTCGGAGTAGGCCTAGGATCAGGAGTGGGAGCTGTGGCTAGGGGTAGGGTGGGGGTGGGCCTATGGGTAGGGGGAGCTGTAGGGCCAGGGGTAGGGGTAGGACCAGAGGTAGTGCTGGGCGTAGTCCTACGGCGAGGGGTAGTGCTTGGGGAAACCTAACCCTAACCCTAACCCTAACCCTAACCCTAACCCTAAACCTAACCCTAAGCCTAACTCCAACCCTAACCCTAACCCTAACACTAAACCCTAACCCTAACACTAAACCTTACCGTAAACCTAACCCTAACCCTAACACTAACCCTAACAAGTGCAAAGTGTACTGGTCAGCGACGGGCAAGTTCTAGGCCTCGGACTAGAGGGAACCATGGGCGTTGGTCTAGGGCCCGAGCTAGGGCTAGTGGGAGCGATAGGCGTAGCTGTGGGGTAGGCATAGGTCAAGGGGTGGGTGTCGGGGTAAACCTCGGAGTAGGCGTAGGGTCAGGAGTTGGAGCTGTGGCTAGGGATTGACATGGGAATGGGCCTATGGTTAGGGGGAGCTGTAGGGCCAGGGGTAGGGGTAGGACCAGAGGTAGTGCTAGGCATAGGCCTAGGGCGAGGGGTAGTGCTCGGGGTAGGGTTAGGTGAAGGGCTGGTGGTTGGCAGAGGCCCACGGGCAGTGTTAGGGTTAGGGCTCATGTTAGGCCTAGGACGAGTGGTAGTGGTAGGGGTTAGCCGAGGGCTAAGGGTAGGTGTCACGGGAGGGCTCCGGGTAGTCCTAGGACACGGAATAGGTGTAGGGCTGGATTAGGGTGTTGCTAAGGGTGGGACCAGGGTGATTTCGTAGGACACGGCTTAGTGCTCTGTCTAACGGTAGGTCAAGGTGTACTGGTCAACGACGGGCAAGTGCTAGGCCTCGGACTAGATGAACACTGGGCGTTGGTCTAGGGCACGAGCTAGGGCTAGTGGGAGCGGTAGGCGTAGCACTGGGGTAGGCATAGGGCAAGGGGTGGGTGTCGGGGTAAACCTCGGTGTAGGCTTTGTGCCAGGAGTTGGAATTGTGGCTAGAGGTAGGGATGGGGGTGGGCCTATGGGTAGGGGGAGCTGTAGGGCCAGGGGTAGGTGTAGGACCAGAGGTAGTGCTAGGCGTAGGCCTAGGGCGAGGGGTAGTGCTCGGGGTAACCTAACCCTAACCCTAACCCTAACCCAAACCCAAACGCTAACACTCACCCTAACCCTAACCCCTAACCCTAAACCGAACGCTAACCCTAACCCTAAACATAACACCAACCCTAACCCTAACCCTAACCCTAACCCTAACAAGGGCAAGGTGTACTGGTCAGCGACCACCAAGTTCTAGACCTCAAACTAGAGGGAGCAATGGGCGTTGGTCTAGGGCCCGAGCTAGAGCTAGTGGGATCGGTAGGAGTAGCGCTCGGGTAGGCATAGGGCAAGGGGTAGGTGTCGAGGTAAACCTCGGAGTAGGCCTAGGGCCAGGAGTGGGAGCTGTGGCTACGGGTAAAGATGGGGGTGGGCCTATGGGTACGGGGAGCTGTAGGGCCAGGGGTAGTGGTAGGACCAGAGGTAGTGCTAGGCGTAGGCCTAGGGCGAGGGGTCGTGCTCGGGGTAGGGTTAGGTGAAGGGCTAGTGGTTGGCAGTGGCCAACGAGCAGTGTTAGGGTTAGGGCTCATGTTAGGCCTAGGACGAGTGGTAGTGGTAGGGGTTAGCCGAGGGCAAAGGGTAGTTGTCACGGAAGGGCTCCGGGTAGTCCTAGGATTCGGAACAGGTGTAGGGCTGGATTAGGGTGTGGCTAAGGGTGGGTCCAGGGTGATTTCGTAGAATACGGGTTAGTTCTCTCGCTAACGGTAGGGCAAGGTGTACTGGTCGGCGCCGGGCAAGTGCTAGGCCTCGAACTAGATGAGCACTGGGCGTTGGTCTAGGGCCCGAGCTAGGGCTAGTGGGAGCGGTAGGGGTAGCGCTGGGGTAGGCATAGGGCAAGGGGTGGGTGTCGGGGTAAACCTCGGAGTAGGCCTAGGACCAGGAGTGGGAGCTGTGGGTAGGTGTAGGGATGGGGGTGGGCCTATGGGTAGGGGGAGCTGTAGGGCCAGGGGATGGTGTAGGATCAGAGGTAGTGCTAGACGTAGGCCTAGGGCGAGGGGTAGTGCTCGGGGTAACCTAACCCTAACCCTAACCCTAACCCTAACCCTAACACTAACCCCTAACCCTAACCCTAACCCTAACCCTAACACCAACCCTAACCCTAACCCTAACACTAACCCTAACCCTAACCCCTAACCCTAACCCTAACCCTAACTCTAACCCTAACAAGGCAATGTGTACTGGTCGACGTCGGGCAAGTGCTAGGCCTCGGACTAGAGTGAGCACTGGGCGTTGGTCTAGGGCCCGAGGTAGGGCTAGTGGGAGCGGTAGGCGTAGCGCTGGGGTAGGCAAAGGGCAAGGGGTGGGTGTCGGGGTAAACCTCGGAGTAGGCCTAGGACCAGGAGTGGGAGCTGTGGCTAGGGGTAGGGATGGGGGTGAGCCTATGGGTAGGGGGAGCTGTAGGGCCAGGGGTAGGTGTAGGACAAGAGGTAGTGCTAGGCGTCGGCCTAAGGCGAGGGGTAGTGCTCGGGGTAACCTAACCCTAACCCTAACCCTAATCCTAACCCTAACCCTAAACCTAACCCTAACTCTAACCCTAACCCTAACCACTAACCCTAACCCTAACCCTAACCCTAAACCTAACAACAACCCTAACCCTAACCCTAACCCTAACGAGGGCAAGTTGTACTGGTCAGCGACAAGCAAGTGCTAGGCCTCGGACTAGAGGGAGCCATGGGCGTTGGTCTAGGGCCCGAGCTAGGGCTAGTGGGATCGGTAGGCGTAGAGCTCGGGTAGGCATAAGGCAAGGGGTGGGTGTAAAGGTAAACCTCGGAGTAGGCCTAGGGCCAGGAGTGGGAGCTGTGGCTAGGGATAAAGATGGGGGTGGGGCTATGGGTAGGGGGAGCTGTAGGGCCAGGGGTAGTGGTAGGACCAGAGGTAGTGCTAGGCGTAGGCCTAGGGCGAGGGGTCGTGATCGGGGTAAGTTTAGGTGAAGGGCTAGTGGTTGGCAGAGGCTATCGAGCAGTGTTAGGGTTAGGGCTCATGTTAGGCCTAGGACGAGTGGTAGTGGTAGGGATTAGCCGAAGGCTAAGGGTAGGTGTCACGGGTGGGCTCCGGGTAGTCCTAGGACTGGGAACAGGTGTAGGGCTGGATTAGGGATTGGCTTAGGGTAGGTCCAGGGTGATTTCGTAGGATACGGGTTAGTTCTCTGGTTAATGGTAGGGCAAGGTGTACTGGACGGCGCCGGGCAATTGCTAGGCCTCGGACTAGATGAGCACTGGGCGTTGGTCTAGGGCCCGAGCCAGGGCTAGTGGGAGCGATAGGCGTAGCCCTGGGGTAGGCATAGGTCAAGGGGTGGGTGTCGGGGTAAACCTCCGTGTAGGCCTAGGGCCAGGAGTTGGAGCTGTGGCAGGGGTAGGGATGGGGGTGGGCCTATGGGTAGGGAGAGCTCTAGTGCCAGGGGTAGGGGTAGGACCAGAGTTAGTGCTAGGCATAGGCCTAGGGCGAGGGGTAGTGCTCGGGGTAACCTAACCCTAACCCTAGCCCTAACCCTAACCCTAACCCTAACCCTAACCCCTAACCCTAACCCTAACCCTAACCCTAACACCAACCCTAACCCTAACCCTAACACTAACCCTAACCCTAACACCTAACCCTAACCCTCACCCTAACTCTAAATCTAACCCTGAACCTAACACCAATTCTAACCCTAACCCTAACCCTAACCCTAACACCAACTCTAACCCTAACCCTAACCCTAAACCCTAACCCTAACCATAACCCTAACCCTAACCCTAACAAGGGCAAGGTGTACTGGTCAGCGACGGGCAAGTTCTAGGCCTCGGACTAGAGGGAGCCATGGGCATTGGTCTAGGGCCCGAGATAGGGCTAGTGGGAGCGGTAGGCGTAGCGCTGGGGTAGGCAAAGGGCAAGGGGTGGGTGTCGGGGTAAACCTCAAAGTAGGCCTAGGACCAGGAGTGGGAGCTGTGGCTAGGGGTAGGGATGGGGGTGGGCGTATGGGTAGGGGGAGCTGTAGGGCCAGGGGTAGGGGTAGGACCAGAGGTAGTGCTAGGCGTAGGCCTAGGGCGAGGGGTAGTGCTCGGGGTAACCTAACCCTAACCCTAACCCTAACCCAAACCCTAACGCTAACACTTACCCTAACCCTAACCCCTAACCCTAAACCTAACGGTAACCCTAACCCTAAACCTAACACCAACCCTAACCCTAACCCTAACAAGGGCAAGGTGTACTGGTCAGCGACCAGCAAGTTCTAGACCTCGGACTAGAGGGAGCAATGGTCGTTGTTCTAGGGCCCGAGCTAGGGCTAGTGGGATCGGTAGGAGTAGCGCTCGGGTAGGCATAGCGCAAGGGGTGGGTGTCGAGGTAAACCTCGGAGTAGGCCTAGGGCCAGGAGTGGGAGCTGTGGCTACGGGTAAAGATGGGGGTGGGCCTATGGGTACGGGGAGCTGTAGGGCCAAAGGTAGTGGTAGGACCAGAGGTAGTGCTAGGCGTAGGCCTAGGTCGAGGGGTAGTGCTCGGGGTAACCTAACCATAACCCTAACCCTAACCCTATCCCTAACACTAACCCTAACCCCTAACCCTAACCCTAACTTTAACCCTAACACCAACCCTAACCCTAACCCTAACCCTAACACTAACCCTAACCCTAACCCCTAACCCTAACCCTAAACCTATCCCTAGCCCTAACCCTAACCCTACACCAACCCTAACCCTAACCCTAACACTAACCCTAACCCTAACCCCTAACCCTAACCCTAACTCTAACCCTAACAAGGGCAAGGTGTACTGGTCGGCGTCGGGCAAGTGCTAGGCCTCGGATTAGAGGGAGCCATGGGCGTTGGTCTAGGGCCCGAGCTAGGGTTAGTGGAAACGATAGGCGTAGCGCTGGTGTAGGCATAGGGCAATGGGTGGGTGTCGGGGTAAACCTCATAGTAGGCTTTCGGCCAGGAGTTGGAGTTGTTGCTAGGGTTAAGGATGGGGGTGGGCCTATGGGTAGGGGGAGCTGTAGGGCCAGGGGTAGGGGTAGGACCAGAGGTAGTGCTAGGCGTAGGCCTAGGGCGAGGGGTAGTGATCAGGGTAGGGTTAGGTGAAGGGCTAGTGGTTGGCAGAGGCCCACATGCAGTGTTAGGGTTAGGGGTAATGTTAGGCCTAGGACTAGTGGTAGTGGTAGGGGATGGCCTAGGGCGAGGGGTAGTTTCGGGGTAACTTAACCCTAAACCTAACCCTAACACTAACGCTAACCCTAACACCAACCCTAACCCTAACCCTAACCCTAACACTAACCCTAACACTAACACCTAATCCTAACCCTAACCCTAAACATAACACCAACCCTAACCCTAACCCTAACCCTAACCCTAACACCAAACTTAACCCTAACCCTAACCCTAAACCCTAACCGTAACCCTAACCCTAACCCTAACCCTAAACCTAACACCAACCCTAACCCTAACCCTAACCCTTACCTTGACCCTAACACCAACCCTAACCCTAACCGTAACCATAAACCCTAACCGTAACCCTAACCCTAACTCTAACCCTAACAAGGGCAAGGTGTACTGGTCAGCGACAGGCAAGTTCTAGGCCTCGGACCAGAGCGAGCCATGGGCGTTGGTCTAGGGCCCGAGCTATGGCTAGTGGGAGCGGTGGCATAGCGCTGGGGTAGGCATAGGATAAGGGGTGGGTGTCGAGGTAAACCTCGGAGTAGGCCTAGGGCCAGGAGTGGGAGCTGTGGCTAGGGGTAGGGATGGGGGTGGGCCTATGGGTAGGGGGAGCTGTAGGGCCAGGGGTAGTGGTAGGACCAGAAGTAGTGCTAGGCGTAGGCCTAGGGCGAGGGGTCGTGCTCGGGGTAAGTTTAGGTGAAGGGCTAGTGGTTGGCAGAGGCTATCGAGCAGTGTTAGATTTAGGGCTCATATTAGGCCTAGGACGAGTGGTAGTGGTAGGGGTTAGCCGAGGGCTAAGGGTAGGTGTCACGGGAGGGCTCCGGGTAGTCCTAGGACTCGGAACAGGTGTAGGGCTGGATTAGGGTGTGGCTAAGGGTAGATCCAGGGAGGTTTCGTAGGACACGGCTTAGTGCTCTGGCTAACGGTAGGGCAAGGTGTACTGGTTGGCGACGGGCAAGTGCTAGGCCTCGGATTAGATGAGCACTGGGCGTTGGACTAGGGCCCGAGCTAGGGCTAGTGGGAGCGATAGGCGTTGCTGTGGGGTAGGCATAGGTCAAGGGGTGGGTGTCGGGGTAAACCTCGGAGTAGGCCTAGGGTCAGGAGTTGGAGCTGTGGCTAGGGGTTGAAATTGGAATGGGCCTATGGTTAGGGGGACCTGTAGGGCCAGGGGTAGCGGTAGGACCAAAGGTAGTGCTAGGCATAGGCCTAGGGCGAGGGGTAGTTCTCGGGGTAGGGTTAGGTGAAGGGCTAGTGGTTGGCAGAGGCCCACGGGCAGTGTTAGGGTTAGGGCTCATGTTAGGCCTAAAACTAGTGGTAGTGGTACAGGTTGGCCGAGGGCTAGGAATAGGTGTCACAGGAGGGCTCCGGGTCGTTTTAGGACTCGGAACGGATGTAGGGCTGGATTAGGGTGTGGCTAAGGGTGGGTCCAGGGTGATTTCGTAGGACACGGGTTAGTGCTCTGGCTAACGGTAGGGCAAGGTGTACTGGTCGGCGCCGGGCAAGTGCTAGGCCTCGGACTAGATGAGCACTGGGCGTTGGTCTAGGGCCCGAGCCAGGGCTAGTGGGAGCGATAGGCGTAGCCCTGGGGTAGGCATAGGGCAAGGGGTGGGTGTCGGGGTAAACCTCCGTGTAGGCCTCGGGCCAGGAGTTGGAGCTGTGGCTAGGGGTAGGGATGGGGGTGGGCCTATGGTTAGGGAGAGCTGTAGTGCCAGGGGTAGGGGTAGGACCAGAGGTAGTGCTAGGCGTAGGCCTAGGGCGAGGGATAGTGCTCGGGGTAACCTAACCCTAACCCTACCCCTAACCCTAACCCTAACCCTAACCCTAACCCCTACCCTAACCCTAACCCTAACCCTAACCCTAACACCAACCCTAACCCTAACCCTAACACTAACCCTAACCCTAACACCTAACCCTAACCCTAACCCTAACTCTAAATCTAACCCTGAACCTAACACCAATTCTAACCCTAACCCTAACCCTACCTTAACACCAACTCTAACCCTAACCCTAACCCTAAACCCTAACCCTAACCATAACCCTAACCCTAACCCTAACAAGGGCAAGGTGTACTGGTCAGCGACGGGCAAGTTCTAGGCCTCGGACTAGAGGGAGCCATGGGCATTGGTCTAGGGCTTGAGCTAGGGCTAGTGGGAGCGGTAGGCGTAGCGCTGGGGTAGGCATAGGGCAAGGAGTGGGTGTCGAGGTAAACCTCGGAGTAGGCCTAGGGCCAGGAGTGGGAGCTGTGGCTAGTGGTAGGGATGGGGGTAGGCCTATGGGTAGGGGTAGCTGTAGAGCCAGGTGTAGTGGTAGGACCAGAGGTAGTGCTAGGCGTAGGCCTAGGGCGAGGGGTCATGCTCGGGGTAGGGTTAGGTGAAGGGCTAGTGGTTGGCAGAGGCCCACGGGCAGTGTTAGGGTTAGAGCTCATGTTAGGCCTAGGACTAGTTGTAGTGGTAGGGTATGGCCGAGGGCTAGGGTTAGGTGTCACGGGAGGGCTCCGAGTAGTCCTAGGACTCGGAACGGATGTAGGGCTGGATTAGGGTGTGGCTAAGGGTGGGTCCATGGTGATTTCGTAGGACACGGGTTAGTGCTCTGGCTAACGGTAGGGCAAGGTGTACTGGTTGGCGACAAGCAAGTGCTAGGCCTCGGACTAGAGTGAGCACTGGGCGTTGGTCTAGGGCCCGAGATAGGGCTAGTGGAAGCGGTAGGCGTAGCGCTGGGGTATGCAAAGGGCAAGGGGTGTGTGTCGGGGTAAACCTCAAAGTAGGCCTAGGACCAGGAGTGGGAGCTGTGGCTAGGGGTAGGGATGGGGGTGGGCGTATGGGTAGAGGGAGCTGTAGGGCCAGGGGTAGGGGTAGGACCAGAGGTAGTGCTAGGCGTAGGCCTAGGGCGAGGGGTAGTGCTCGGGGTAACCTAACCCTAACCCTAACCCTAACCCAAACCCTAACGCTAACACTAACCCTAACCCTAACCCCTAACCCTAAACCTAATGCTAACCCTAATCCTAAACATAACACCAACCCTAACCCTAACCCTAACCCTAACCCTAACAAGGGCAAGGTGTACTGGTGAGCGACCAGCAAGTTCTAGACCTCGGACTAGAGGGAGCAATGGTCGTTGGTCTAGGGCCCGAGCTAGAACTAGTGGGATCGGTAGGAGTAGCGCTCGGTTAGGCATAGCGCAAGGGGTGGTGTCGAGGTAAACCTCGAAGTAGGACTAGGGCAGGGGTGGGAGCTGTAGCTACGGGTAAAGATGGGGGTGGGCCTATGGGTACGGGGAGCTGTAGGGCCAAAGGTAGTGGTAGGACCAGAGGTAGTGCTAGGCGTAGGCCTAGGGCGAGGGGTAGTGCTCGGGGTAACCTAACCATAACCCTAACCCTAACCCTAACCCTAACACTAACCCTAACCCCTAACCCTAACCCTAACTTTAACCCTAACACCAACCCTAACCCTAACACTAACCCTAACCCTAACCCCTAACACTAACCCTAACCCTATCCCTAACCCTAACCCTAACCCTACACCAACCCTAACCCTAACCCTAACACTAACCCTAACCCTAACCCCTAACCCTAACCCTAACTCTAACCCTAACAAGGGCAAGGTGTACTGGTCGGCGTCGGGCAAGTGCTAGGCCTCGGACTAGAGTGAGCACTGGGCGTTGGTCTAGGGCTCGAGGTAGGGCTAGTGGGAGCGGTAGGTGTAGCGCTGGGGTATGCAAAGGGCAAGGGGTGGGTGTCGGGGTAAACCTCGGAGTAGGCCTAGGACCAGGAGTGGGAGCTGTGGCTAGGGGTAGGGATGGGGGTGAGCCTTTGGGTAGGGGGAGCTGTAGGGCCAGGGGTAGGTGTAATACCAGAGGTAGTGCTAGGCGTAGACCTAGGGCGAGGGGTAGTGCTCGGGGTAACCTAACCCTAACCCTAACCCTAATAGTAACCCTAACACTAAACCTAACCCTAACTCTAACCCTAACCCTAACCCCTAACCCTAACCCTAACCCTAACCCTAAACCTAACAACAACCCTAACCCTAACCCTAACCCTAACCCTAACGAGGGCAAGTTGTACTGGTCATCGACTGGCAAGTGCTAGGCCTCGGACTAGAGTGAGCACTGGGCGTTGGTCTAGGGCCCGAGATAGGGCTAGTGGGAGCGGTAGGCGTAGCGCTGGGGTAGGCAAATGGCAAGGAGTGGGTGTCGGGGTAAACCTCGGAGTAGGCCTAGGACAAGGAGTGGGAGCTGTGGCTAGGGTGTAGGTATGGGGGTGGGCCTATGGGTATGGGGAGCTAAGGGCCAGGGGTAGGGATAGGACCAGAGGTAGTGTGAGGCGTAGGCCTAGGGCGAATGGTCGTGCTCGGGGTAAGGTTAGGTGAAGGGCTAGTGGTTGGCATAGGCCCACGGGCAGTGTTAGGTTTGGGGCTCATGTTAGGCCTAGGTCTAGTGGTAGTGGTAGGCGTTGGCCGAGGGCTAGGGGTAGGTGTCACGGGAGGGCTCCGGTTAGTCCTGGGACTCGGAACAGGTGTGGGGCTGGATTCAGGTGTGGCTTAGGTTAAGTCCAGGGTTATTTCGTACGACACGGGTTAGTGCTCTGGCTAACGGTAGCGCAAGGTGTACTGGTCGGCGACGGGAAAGTGCTAGGCCTCGGACTAGAGGAAGCAGTGGGCGTTGGTCTAGGGCCCGAGCTAGGGCTAGTGGGAGCGGTAGGGGTAGCGCTGGTGTAGGCATAGGGCAAGCGGTGGGTGTCGGGGTAATCCTCGGAGTAGGCCTAGGGCCAGGAGTGGGAGCTGTGGCTAGGGGTAGGGATGGGGGTGGGCCTATGGGTAGGGGGAGCTGTAGGGCCAGGGGTAGGGGTAGGACCAGAGGTAGTGCTAGGCGTAGGCCTAGGGCGAGGGGTCGTGCTCGGGGTAGGGTTAGGTGAAGGGCTAGTGGTTGACACAGGCCCACGGGCAGTGTTAGGGTTAAGGCTCATGTTAGGCCTAGGACTAGTGGTATTGGTAGGGGTTGGCCGAGGGCTAGGGATAGGTGTCACGGGACGGCTGCGGGTAGTCCTAGGACTCGGAACAGGTCTAGGGATGGATTCGAGTGTAGCTAAGGGTGGGTCCAGGGTGATTTCGTAAACACGTGATAGTGCTCTGGGTAACGGTAGGGCAAGGTGTACTGGTCGGTGACGGGCAAGTGCTAGGCCTCGGACTAGAAGGAGCACTGGGCGTTGGTCTAGGGCCCGAGCTAGGGCTATTGAGAGCGGTAGGCGTAGCGCTTGTGTAGGCAAAGGGCAAGGAGTGGGTGTCGGGGAAAACCTCGGAGTAGGCCTAGGGCCCGGAGTGGGAGCTGTGGCTAGGGGTAGGGATGGGGGTGGGTCTATGGGTAGGGGGAGATGTAGGACCAGGGGTAGGGGTAAGACCAGAGGTAGTGCTAGTCGTAGGCCTAGGGCGAGGGGTCGTGCTCGGGGTAGGGTTAGGTGAAGGGCTAGTGGTTGGCATAGGCCCACGGGCAGTGTTAGGGTTGGGGCTCATGTTAGGCCTAGGACTAGTGGTAGTGGTTGGCCGATGGCTAGGGGTAGGTGTCACGGGAGGACTCCGGGTAGTCCTAGGACTCGGAACAGGTGTAGGACTGGATTTGGGTGTGGCTAAGGTTAAGTCCAGGGTTATTTCGTATGACACGGGTTAGTGCTCTGGCTAATGGTAGCGCAAGGTGTACTGGTCGGCGACGGGAAAGTGCTAGGACTCGGACTAGAGGGAGCACTGGGCGTTGGTCTAGGGCCCGAGCAAGGGCTAGTGGGAGCGGTAGGGGTAGCGCTGGTGTAGGCATAGGGCAAGCGGTGGGTGTCGGGGTAATCCTCGGAGTAGGCCTAGGTCCAGGAGTGGGAGCTGTGGCTAGGGCTAGGGATGGGGGTGGGCCTATGGGTATGGGGAGCTGTAGGGCCAGGGGTAAGGGTAGGACCAGAGTTAGTACTAGGCGTAGGCCTAGGGCGAGGGGTCGTGCTCGGGGTAGGGTTAGGTGAAGGGCTAGTGGTTGGCATAGGCCCACGGGCAGTGTTAGGGTTGGGGCTCATGTTAGGCCTAGGCCTAGAAGTAGTGGTAGGGGTTGGCCGAGGGCTAGGGGTAGGTGTCACGGGAGGGCTCCGGGTAGTCCTAGGACTCCAAACAGGTGTAGGGCTGGATTCGGGTGTGGCTAAGTGTGGGTCCAGGGTGATTTCTTACGACACGGGTTAGTGCTCTGGCTAACGGTAGGGCAAAATGTACTGGTCGGGGACGGGCAAGTGCTAAACCTCGGACTAGAGGGAGCAATGGGCGTTGGTCTAGGGCCCGAGCTAGGGCTATTGGGAGCGGTAGGCGTAGCGATGTGGTAGGCATAGGGCAAGGGGTGGGTGTCAAGGTAAACCTCAAAGTAGGCCTAGGGCCCGGAGTGGGAGCTGTGGCTAGGGGTAGGTATGGGGGTGGGCCTATGGGTAGGGGTAGCTGTAGGGCCAGGTGTAGTGGTAGGACCAGAGGTAGTGCTAGTCGTAGGCCTAGGGCGAGGGGTCGTGCTCGGGGTAGGGTTAGATGAAGGGCTAGTGATTGGCATAGGCCCACGGGCAGTGTTAGGGTTGGGGCTCATGTTAGGCCTAGGCCTAGTGGTAGTGGTAGGGGTTGGCCGAGGGCTAGGGGTAGGTGTCACGGGAGGGCTCCGGGTAGTCCTAGGACTCCAAACAGGTGTAGGGCTGGATTCGGGTGTGGCTAAGGGTGGGTCCAGGGTGATTTCGTACGACACGGGTTAGTGCTCTGGCTAACGGTAGGGCAAGGTGTACTGGTCGGCGACGGGCAAGTGCTAAACCTCGGACTTGAGGGAGCAATGGGCGTTGGTCTAGGGCCCGAGCTAGGGCTATTGGGAGCGGTAGGCGTAGCGATGTGGTAGGCATAGGGCAAGGGGTGGGTGTCAAGGTAAACCTCAAAGTAGGCCTAGGGCCCGGAGTGGGAGCTGTGGCTAGGGGTAGGGATAGGGGTGGGCCTATGGTTAGGGGGAGCTGTAGGGCCAGGGGTAGGGGTAGGACCAGAGGTAGTGCTAGGCGTAGGCCTAGGGCGAGGGGTCGTGCTCGGGGTAGGGTTAGGTGAAGGGCTAGTGGTTGACAGAGGCCCACGGGCAGTGTTAGGGTTAAGGCTCATGTTAGGCCTGGGACTAGTGGTATTGGTAGGGGTTGGCCGAGGGCTAGGGGTAGGTGTCACGGGAGGGCTCCGGTTAGTCCTGGGACTCGGAACAGGTGTGGGGTGGATTCGTGTGTGGCTAAGGGTGGGTCCAGGGTGATTTCGTACCACACGGATTAGTGCTCTGGCTAACGGTAGGGCAAGGTGTACTGGTCGGCGACGGGAAAGTGCTAGGCCTCGGACTAGAAGGAGCAATGGGCGTAGGACTAGGGCCCGAGCTAGGGCTATTGGGAGCGGTAGGCGTAGCGATGTGGTAGGCATAGGGCAAGGGGTGGGTGTCAAGGTAAACCTCGGAGTAGGCCTAGGGCCCGGAGTGGGAGTTGTGGCTAGGGGTAGAGATGGGGGTGGGCCTATGGGTAGCGGGAGCTGTAGGGCCAGGGGTAGGGGTAGGACCAGAGGTAGTGTTGGGCGTAAACCTAGGGCGAGGGTTCGTGCTCGGGGTAGGGTTAGGTGAAGGGCTAGTGGTTGACAGAGGCCCACGTGCAGTGTTAGGGTTGGGGATAATGTTAGGCCTAGGACTAGTGGTATTGATAGGGGTTGGCCGAGGGCTAGGGTTAGGTGTTACGGGAGGGCTACGGGTAGTCCTAGGACTCGGAACAGGTGTAGGGCTAGATTTTGGTGTGCTAAGACTGGGTCCAGGGTGATTTGGTAGGACACGGGTTAGTGCTCTGTCTAACGGTAGGGCAAGGTATACTGGTCGGCGACGGGCAAGTGCTAGGCCTCGAACTAGAGGGAGCACTGGGCGTTGGTCTAGGACCCGAGCTAGGGCTAGTGGGAGCGGTAGGCGTAGCGCTGGGGTAGGCAAAGGGCAAGGGGTGGGTGTCGGGGTAAACCTCGGAGTAGGCCTAGTGCCCGGAGTGGGAGCTGTGGCTAGGGGTATGGATGGGGGTGGGCCCTTGGGTAGGGGGAGCTGTAGGGCCAGGGGTAGTGGTAGGACCAGAGGTAGTGCTAGGCGTAGCCCTAGAGCGAGGGGTCGTGCTCGGGGTAGAGTTAGGTGAAGGGCTAGTTGTTGGCAGAGGCCCACGGGTAGTGTTAGGTTTGGGGCTCATGTTAGGCCAAGGACTAGTGGTAGTGATAGGGGTTGGCCGAGGGCTAGGAGTAGGTGTCACGGGAGGGCTCCGGGTAGTCCTAACACTCGGAACATGTATAGGGCTGGATTCGGGTATGGCTAAGGGTGGGTTCAGGGTGATTTAGTAGGACACGGATTAGTGCTCTGGCTAACGGTAGGGCAAGGTGTACTGGTCGGCGACAAGCAAGTTCTAGGCCTCGGTCTAGTGGGAGAACTGGGCGTTGGTCTAGGGCCCGAGCTAGGGCTAGTGGGAGCAGTAGGCATAGCGCTGGGTTAGGCATAGGGCAAGGGGTGGGTGTCGCGGTAAACCTCGGAGTAGGCTTAGGGCCCGGAGTGGGAGCTTTGGCTAGGAATAGGGATGGGGGTGGGCCTATGGGTACGGGGAGCTGTAGGGCCAGGGTTAGGGGTTGGACCAAAAGTAGTGCTAGGCGTAGGCCTAGGGCGAGGGGTCATGTTTTAGGTAGGGTTAGGTGAAGGGCTAGTGGCTGGCAGAGGCCCACGGGCTGTGTTAGGCTTGGGGCTCATGTTAGGCCTAAAACTAGTGGTAGTGGTAGGGGTTGACCGACAACTAGGGGTAGGTGTCACGGCAGGGCTCCGGGTACTCCTAGGACTCGGAACAGGTATAGGGCTGGATTCGGGTGTGGCTAAGGGTGGGTCCAGGGTGATTTCGTAGGACACGGATTAGTGCTCTGGCTAACGGTAGGGCAAGGTGTACTGGTCGGCGACGGGCAAGTGCTAGGCCTAGGAGTAGAGGGAACACTGGGCGTTGGTCTAGGGCCCGTGCTAGGGCTAGTGGGAGCGGTAGGCGTAGCGCTGGGGTAGGCTTAGGGCAAGGGGGCGGTGTTGGTGTAAACTTCGGAGTAGGCCTAGGGCCAGGAGGGGTAGCTGTGGCTAGGGGTAGGTATGGGGGTGGGCCTATGGGTAGGGGGAGCTGTAGAGCCAGGGGTAGGGGTAGTACCAGAGGTAGTGCTAGGCGTAAGCCTAGGGTGAGGGGTCGTGCTCGGGGTAAGGTTATGTGAAGGGCAAGTGTTTGGCAAAGGCCCATGGGCAGTGTTATGTTTGGGGTCATGTTAGGCCTAGGACTAGTGGTAGTGGTAGGGGTTGGCCGAGGGCTAGGGGTACGTGTCACGGGAGGGATCCGGGTACTCCTAGGACTCGGAACAGGTGTAGGGCTGGATTTGGGTGTAGCCAAGGGTGAGTCCAGGGTGATTTCGTAGGACACGGGTTAGTGCTCTGGCTAACGGTAGGGCAAGGTGTACTGGTCGGCGACGAGCAAGTGCTAGGCCTCGAACTAGAGGGAGCACTGGGCGTTGGTCTAGGGCCCTAGCTAGGGCTAGTGGGAGCGGTAGGCGTAGCGCTGGGGTAGGCATAGGGCAAGGGGTGGGTGTCGGGGTAAACCTCGGAGTAGGCCTAGGGCCAGGAGTGGGAACTGTGTCTAGGGGAAGGGATGGAGTTAGGCTTATGGGTAGGGTTATCTGTAGGGCCAGGGGTAGGGGTAGGACCAGAGGTAGTGCTAGGCGTAGGTCTAGGGCGAGGGGTCGTGCCGGGGTAGTGTTAGGTGAAGGGCTAGTCGTTTGCAGAGGCCTACGGGCAGTGTTAGGGTTGGGGCTCATGTGAGGCCTAAAACTAGTGGTAGTGGTAGGGGTTGGCCGACAACTAGGGGTAGGTGTCACGGGAGGGCTCCGGGTAGTCCTAGGACTCGGACCAGGTGTAGGGCCCGATTCGGGTGTGGCTAAGGGTGGGACCATGGTGATTTCGTAGGACACGGGTTAGTGCTCTGGCTAACGGTAGGGCAAGTTATACTGGTCGGCGATGGGCAAGTGCTAGGCCTCGGACTAGAGGGAGCACTGGGCGTTGGTCTAGGGTCCGAGCTAAGTCTAGTGGGAGCGGTAGGCGTAGCGCTGGGGTAGGCAAAGGGCAAGGGGTGGGTGTCGGGGTAAACCTCGGAGTAGTCCTAGGGCCCGGAGTGTGAGCTGTGGCTAGGGGTAGGAATGGGGGTGGGCCTATGGGTAGGGGGAGCTGTAGGGCCAGGGGTAGGTGTAGGACCAGAGGTAGTGCTAGGCGTAGGCCTAGGGCGAGGGGTCGTGCTAGGGGTAGCGTTAGGTGAAGGGCTAGTGGTTGGCAGAGGCCCACGGGCAGTGCTAGGTTTGGGGCTCATGTTAGGCCAAGGACTAGTGGTAGTGATAGGGGTTGGCCGAGGGCTACGGGTAGGTGTCACGGGAGGGCTCCGGGTAGTCCTAGGACTCGGAACAGGTATAGGGCTGGGTTCGGGTGTGGCTAAGAATAGGTCCAGGGTGATTTCGTAGGACACGGATTAGTGCTCTGGCTAACGGTAGGGCAAGGTGTACTGGTCTGCGACGGGCAATTTCTTGGCCTCGACTAGTGGGAGCACTGGGCGTTGGTCTAGGGCCCGAGCTAGGGCTAGTGAAAGCGGTAGGCGTAGCGCTGGGGTAGGCATAGGGCAAGGGGTGGGTGTCGGGGTAAACCTCGGAGTAGGCTTAGGGCCCGGAGTGCAGCTGTGGTTAGGGGTAGGGATGGGGGTGGGCCTATGGGTAGGGGGAGCTGTAGGGCCAGGGGTAGGGGTAGGACCAGAGGTAGTGCTACGCGTAGGCCTAGGGCGAGGGGTTTTGCTCGGGGTAGGGTTAGGTGAAGGGCAAGTGGTTGGCAGAGGCCCACGGGCAGTGTTAGGGTTGTAAATCATGTTAGTCCTAGGACTAGTGGTAGTGGTAGGGGTTGGCTGAGGGCTAGGTGTAGGTGTCACGGGAGGGCTTCGTGTAGTCCTAGGACTCTTAGCAGGTGTAGGGCTGGATTCGGGTGTGGCTAAGGGTTGGTCCAGGGTGATTTCGTAGGACACGGGATAGTGCTCTGGCTAACGGTAGGGCAAGGTGTACTGGTCGGCGACGGGAAAGTGCTAGGCCTCGGAGTAGAGTGAGCACTGGGCATTGGTCTAGGGCCCGAGCTAGGGCAAATGGGAGCGGTAGGCGTAGCGCTGTGGTAGGCTTAGGGCAAGGGGTTGGTGTCGGTGTAAACTTCGGAGTAGGACTAAAGCCAGGAGTGGTAGCTGTCGCTAGGGGTAGGGATGGTGGTAGGCCTATGGGTAGGGGGAGCTGTAGAGACAGGGGTAGGGGTAGGACCAGTGGTAGTGCTAGGCGTAGGCCTTGGGCGAGGGGTCGTGCTGGGGTAGGGTTAGGTGAAGGGCTAGTGGTTGGCAAAGGCCCACGGGCAGTGTTAGATTTGGGGCTCATGTTAGGCCTACGACTAGTGGTAGTGGTAGTGGTTGGCCGAGGGCTTGGGGTAGGTGTCACGGGAGGGCTCCGGGTAGTCCTAGGACTAGGAACAGGTGTAGGGCTGGATTTGGGTGTGGCTAAGGGTGGGTCCAGGGTGATTTCGTAGGACACGGGTTAGTGCTCTGGCTAACGGTAGGGCAAGGTGTACTGGTCTGCGACGGGCAAGTGCTAGGCCTCGAGCTAGAGCGAGCACTGGGCGTTGGTCTGGGGCCTGAGCTAGGGCTAGTGGGAGCGGTGGGCGTAGCGCTGGGGTATGCATAGGGCAAGGGGTGGGTGTCAAGGTAAACTTCGGAGTAGGCCTAGGGCCCGGAATGGGAGCTGTGGCTAGGGGTAGGGATGGGGGTGGGCCTATGGGTAGGGGGAGCTGTAGGGCCAGGGGTAGGGGTAGGACTAGAGGTAGTGCTAGGCGTAGGCCTAGGGCGAGGGGTCGTGCTCGGGGTAGTGTTAGGTGAAGGGGTAGTGGTTGGCAGAGGCCCACGTGCAGTGTTATGGTTAGGGCTCATTTTAGGCCTAAAACTAGTGGTAGTGGTAGGGGTTGGCCGACGGCTAGGGGTAGGTGTCACAGGAGGGCTCCGGGTAGTCCTAGGACTAGGAACAGGTGTAGGGCTGGATTCGGGTGTGGCTAAGGAAGTGTCCAGGGTGATTTCGTAGGACACGGGTTAGTGCTCTGGCTAACGGTAGGGGAAGGTGTACTGGTCGGCGACGGGCAACTGCTAGGCCTCCAACTAGAGGGAGCACTGGGCGTTGGTCTAGGGCCCTAGCTAGGGCTAGTGGGAGCGGTAGGCGTAGCGCTGGGGTAGGCAAAGGGCAAGGGGTGGGTGTTGGGGTAAACCTCGGAGTAGGCCTAGGGCCCGGAATGGGAGCTGTGGCTAAGGGTAGGGATGGGGGTGGGCCTATGGGTAGGGGGAGCTGTAGGGCCAGGGGTAGGGGTAGGACCAGAGGTAGTGCTAGGCTTAGTCCTATGGCGAGGGGTCGTTCTTGGGGTAGGGTTAGGTGAAGGGCTAGTAGTTGGCAGAGGCCCACGGGCAGTGTTACGTTTGGGGCTCATGTTAGGCCAAGGAATATTGGTAGTGATAGGGTTTGGCCGAGGGCTAGGGGTTTGTGTCACGGGAGGGCTCCGGGTAGTCCTAGGACTCGGAACAGGTGTCGGGTTGGATTAGGGTGTGGCTAAGGGTGGGTCCAGGGTGATTTCGTAGGACACGGGTTAGTGCTCTGTGTAACGGTAGGGCAAGGTGTACTGGTAGGCGACGGGCAAGTGCTAGGCCTAGGACTAGAGTGAGAACTGGGAGTTGGTCTAGGGCCTTAGCTAGGGCTAGTGGTAGCGGTAGGCGTAGCACTGGGGTAGGCATAGGGCAAGGGTAGGTGTAAGTGTAGGACTAGGAGTAGGCCTACAGTTAGGGGTACGGCTATAGCTAGATGTAGGGCTAGTGGTAGGCCAAGGTGTAGGGGTAGTTTTACGCCTATGGCTAAGGATAAGGCTAGGGGCAGGATTATGGCCACGGGTAGATGTAGAGGTAGGGTTAGGGATAGACCGAAGACTAGATGGAGTGCTAGGTGTAGGCCTAGGATAATTTGTAGGGGTAGGGGTAGGGGTAGGTATAGGGGTAGGCCAAGGATTAGCGGTGGTTATACGCATGGGACTAGGGATAGATCTAGTGCTAGGGGTAGCGCTAGGGTTAGGTGTAGGGGTAAGGCTACGGTTATTCCTAGGACTAGTTATAAATTTACGGCTAGATTAGGGGTATGACTAGGGGTGGGTCCAGGGCTATTCCTAGTGGAAGTGTTAGGGCTATGGCTAACGGTATGGCAAGGTGTAGTGGTAGGCGTCGGGCGAGTGCTAGGTCTAGGACTAGAGTTCGTAGTGGAAGTAGGCCTAGGGCCTGAATTAGAACTAGGGGTAGCGGTAGGCCTAGGGTATGGGTAGTCATTGATCAAGGGGTATGTATAGGGATAGGATTAGGAGTAAACCTAATGCTAGGGATAGAGCTATGGCTAGGTGTAGGGCTACTGGTAGGCCTATGGTTAGGGGTAGGTGTAGGGCTAGTAATAGGCCTAGGACTAGAGGTAGTGCTTGGCGTATGTCTAGGGCAAGGGGTAGTGCTAGGGGTATGGTTGGGTGAAGAGAAGGTGGTTGGCGTAGGCCCACATGTATGGTTATGGGTAGGGCAAGCGGTAGGCCTAGGACTAGTGGTAGTGTTAGGTGCCAGGGGACCTACGGTGGGATGGGCGGCTGCAGGAGGTCCAGGGGCTCAGCGGCGGCAAAAGGAGTGGCGGGCAAAAGCGTACAGCACCCGGTATTCCCGGGCGGTCTCCCATCCAAGTACTAACCAGGCCCGACCCTGCTTAGCTTCCGAGATCAGACGAGAGCGGGCACGTTCAGGGTGGTATGGCCGTAGACGCTGGGGCCAGGCTCCCGGCGCCCCAAGAGCAGCCGTCAGGCCTGAGAGGTGAGCGCCTGCCAGGTTGTTGGGCCTCTACGGCAGCGAGCCACACCCTACTGGCTGGCTTCAGAAGCCCCGCCTCTTGCCTGCTCCCTGCCTACTCAGGACGCCGCGGGCCAGGGCAGCGGGTTATTCCTTGCCCAGAGCGAGGCCCCTTCGCGCCACCCGTGGCTCCACGGGGCTTCTGCCACTTCTCTGGCGGGTAGAGAAGCCAGAGAGACAGGGGTTGGCATTGGGGGGGGAGGAAAATGGGACGCACAGGCTGGGTCACGGACTGGGACAGACGCACTGAGGCTCTGTTGAAGTGGCAGCACCTCCACCGGAGTGCGGTTGCGCCCGGGGCTGGGCTCCGTTAAGGAGGCAGTGCCCGGGGGATCCCGGGGCAGGCCTCCAGGGTCTGCTGAGTGCCAGTGGGGTCCGAGCCCCGCCCGGGGTTCCGCACACGGGAGGAGAGGCTCAGGCCCAGGCACCCTCCTGTTGTGGGTTGTGTCCCTGTCTGCCTGCCTGCTTTTCCCCTGTGGTGGTCTCTCCTGGAGCCCCGGGGCGGGGACAACGCCCTCGCGCGTGCAGGTGTGTCGCTCCCTCCCTCCTCTGGTTTGTCCAGGCTCTTTTGTGGCTGTGCACATGGGGCCGCCGCGGATGGCCGGCGGGAACCGAGGGCGCAGGGCTCTAGTGGGAGAAGGAAGGGCGCTGGGGGAGGGGCCGCGGTGCCTGGTGGCGGAGACAGAGGCCTCCGGTGTGGTGGGGCGGCTGGGCGTCCCCTCGGCCCGCGGCCCGGGGACACCCAGAGCCTCTGTCCCGGGGCCCGGGTGAAGACAGAGGGATGGTCACCCCCGTGCTCGGCTTTGAGGTGCCAAGGACCGGCACTGCCTTGGCTGGAGAAAGCCGCCCAAGGCCGGTTGGAGGCTGGCGGCGGCAGGCAGCCCTGGGCTCTGGCTCTGGGGTCAGGCTTAGGGGGCGTGGCGAAGCGCTGTCGGTTGACCGCTTGCGCTTGTGGGAGGGCAGAGGACTAAGAAGGGGCTGTGTGTGGCAGACCGGGACGAGGCGCCTGAACTGAGGCCAGGGCTGCGAGGCTGTAGGGCCAAGCGGTGGCCCCGACCCAACCTTCCACTACCCCCCCACCCCGCCGACCCCCGCTGGCCAAGGGTCCTGAGGCAAGTTGGGAGTCTGCAGAGGGTCCGGGGGCGTGGCGGCCGCAAAAGGAGTGGCGGACAAAAGCCTACAGCACCCGGTATTCCCAGGCGGTCTCCCATCCAAGTACTAACCAGGCCCGATCCTGCTTAGCTTCCGAGATCAGACGAGATCGGGCGCGTTCAGGGTGGTATGGCCATAGACGCCAGGGCCAGGCTCCCGGCACCCCAACAGCAGCCGCCCGGCCTGCTTGGTGAGCGCGCGCCAGGTTGTTGGGCCCCGGTGGCAGGGAGCCTCTCCCCCCTGGCTGACTGCAGCAGCGCCACGCCTCCCGCCTGCTCCCCGCCTCCTCTGGACGACGCGGGCGTGGGCACCGGGTTACTCCTTGCCCTCAGCGAGGCCCCTTCGCGCCACTCGTGGCTCCACGGAGCCTCTGCCACTTCCCTGGCGGTGACAGAAGCCAGAGAGACAGCGGTTGGGAGTCTGTGGGGGGAGGAAGGAGGGACACACAGGCTGGGTCACGGACTGGGACAGACGCACTGAGGCTCTGTTGAAGTGGCAGCACCTCCACCGGAGTGCGGTAGCGCCCGGGGCTGGCCTCCGTTAAGGAGGCAGTGCCCAGGGGATCCCGGGGCAGGCCTCCAGGGTCTGCGGAGTGCCAGTGGGGTCCAAGACCCGCCCGGGGTTCCGCACGCAGGAGGAGAGGCTCAGGCTCGGGCACCCTCCTGCTGTGGGTTGTGTCCCTGCCTGCCTGCCTGCTTTTCCCCTGTGGTGGTCTCTCCTGGAGCCCCGGGTCGGGGGCAACGCCCGCGCGCACGCAGGTGTGTCGCTCCCTCCCTCCGCTGGTTTGTCCGGGCTCTTTTGTGGCTGTGGGCTGGGGGCCGCCTGGATGGCCGGCGGGAACCGAGGGCGCAGGGCTCTAGTGGGAGAAGGAAGGGCGCTGGGGGAGGGGCTGCGGTGCCTGGTGGCGGAGACAGAGGCCTCCGGTGTGGTGGGGCGGCTGGGCGTCCCCTCGGCCCGCGGCCGGATACACCCAGAGCCTCTGTCCCGGGGCCCGGGTGAAGGCAGAGGGATGGTCACCCCTGTGCTCGGCTTTGAGGTGCCAAGGACCGGCACTGCCTTGGCTGGAGAAAGCCGCCCAAGGCCGGTTGGAGGCTGGCGCCAGCAGGCAGCCCTGGGCTCCGGCTCTGGGGTCAGGCTTAGGGGGCGTGGCGAAGCGCTGTGAGACCGGGCCGAGGCGCCTGGCCTGAGCCCGGAGCTACCAGGCTGTAAGGCCAAGCTGTGGCCCCGACCCCACCTTCCACTACCCTCCCCACCCCGACAACCCCCGCTGGCCAAGGGTCCTGAGGCAAGTTGGGCGTCTGGAGAGGGTCCGGGGGCGTGGCGGCCGCAAAAGGAGTGGCGGGCAAAAGCCTACAGCACCCGGTATTCCCAGGCGGTCTCCCATCCAAGTACTAACCAGGCCCGACCCTGCTTAGCTTCCGATATCAGACGAGATCGGGCGCGTTCAGGGTGGTATGGCCGCAGACACCGGGTCCAGGCTCCCGGCGCCTTAAGAGCAGCCGCCCGGCCTGCGTGGTGAGCGCGCGCCAGGTTGTTGGGCCGCGGCGGCAGGGAGCCTCTCCCCCCTGGCCGGCTCCAGCAGCGCCGTGCCTCCAGCCTGCTCCCCGCCTCCTCTGGACGCCGCGGGCGTGGTCACCGGATTACTACCTTGCCCTCAGCGACGCCCCTTCGCGCCACCCGTGGCTCAACGGAGCCTCTGCCACTTCCCACGCGGTGACAGAAGCCAGAGTGACAGGGGTTGGGAGTCCGGGTGGGAGGAAGTAGGGACGCATAGGCTGGGTCACTGACTGGGACAGACGCACGGAGGCTGTGTTGAAGTGGCAGCTCCTCCACAAGAGTGCGGTCGCGCCCAGGGCTGGGCTCCGTTAAGGAGGTAGTGCCCGGGGGATCCAGGGGCAGGCCTCCAGGGTCCGCGGAGTGCTGGTGGTGTCCGAGCCCCGCCCGGGGTCCTGCAAGAGGGAGGAGAGCCTCAGGCCCAGGCACCCTCCTGCTGTGGGTTGTGTGCCCACCTGCCTGCCTTCTTTTCCCCTGTGGTGCTCTCTCCTGGAGCCCTGGGGCTAGGGCAACGCCCGCGCGCACGCAGGTGTGTCGCTCCCTCCCTCCGCTGGTTTGTCCAAGCTCTTTTGTGGCTGTGCGCCTGGGGCCGGCGCGGACGGCCGGCGGGTACCCGAGGGCGCAGGGCTCTAGTGGGAGAAGGAAGGGCGCTGGGGGAGGGGCCTCGGTGCCTGCAGGCGGAGACGGAGACCTCCGGTGGGGTGGGGCGGCTGGGCGTCTCCTCGGCCCTCGGCCCGGGGACACCCGGAGCCTCTGTCCCTGGGCCCGGGTGAAGGCAGAGGTATGGTCACACCTGTGCTCGGCTTTGAGGTGCCAAGGACCGGCACTGCCTTGGCTGGAGAAAGCCGCCCAAGGCCAGTTGGAGGCTGGCGCCAGCAGGCAGCCCTGGGCTCCGGCTCTGTGGTCAGGCTTAGAAGGCGTGGCGAAGCGCTGTGGGTTAACCGCTTGCGCTTGCGGGAGGGCAGAGGACTAAGAAGGGGCTGTGGGTGGCAGACCGGGCCGAGGCGCCTGGCCTGAGGCCGGGGCTGCGAGGCTGTAAGGCCAAGTGGCGGCCCCGACCCCACCTTCCACTACTCCCCCACCCCGCCGACCCCCGCTGGCCAAGGGTCCTGAGGCAAGGTGGGCGTCTGCAGAGGGTTCGGGGGCGTGGCGGTCGCAAAAGGAGTGGTGGGCAAAAGCCTACAGCACCCGGTATTCCCAGGCGGTCTCCCATCCAATTACTAACCAGGCCCGACCCTGCTTAGCTTCTGAGATCAGAGGAGATCGGGCGCGTTCAGGGTGGTATGGCCATAGACACAGGGTCCAGGCTCCTGGCGCCTTAAGAGCAGCCGCCCGGCCTGCGTGGTGAGCGCGCGCCAGGTTGTTGGGCCGCGGCAGCAGGGAGCCTCTCCCCCCGGGCCGGCTCCAGCAGTGCCGCGCCTCCAGTTTGCTCCCCGCCTCCTCTGGACGCCGCGCGCGTGGGCACCGGGTTACTCCTTGCCCTCAGCAAGGCCCCTTCGCGCCACCCGTGGCTCCATGGGCCTCTGCCACTTCCCTGGCGGTGACAGAAGTCAGAGAGACAGGCGTTGGGCTTCGGTGGGGGGAGGAAGGAGGGACGCACAGGCTGGGTCACGGACTGGGACAGACGCACTGAGGCTCTGTTGAAGTGGCAGCACCTCCACCGGAGTGCGGTCGCGCCCGGGGCTGGGCTCCGTTAAGGAGGCAGTGCCCGGGGGATCCCGGGGCAGGCCTCCAGGGTCTGCTGAGTGCCAGTGGGGTCCGAGCCCCGCCCGGGGTTCCGCACGTGGGAGGAGAGGCTCAGGCCCAGGCACCCTCCTGCTGTGGGTTGTGTCCCTGCCTGCCTGCCTGCTTTTCCCCTGTGGTGGTCTCTCCTGGAGCCCCGAAACGGGGGCAACGCCCGCGCGCGTGCAGGTGTGTCGCTCCCTCCCTCCTCTGGTTTGTCCGGGCTCTTTTGTGGCTGTGCGCAGGGGGCCGCCGCGGATGGCCGGCGGAAACCGAGGGCGTAGGGCTCTAGTGGGAGAAGATAGTGCGCTGGGGGAGGGGCCGCGGAGCCTGGTGGCGGAGACAGAGGCCTCCGGTGTGGTGGGGCGGCTGGGCGTCCCCTCGGCCCGCGGCCCGGGGACACCCAGAGCCTCTGTCCCGGGGCCCAGGTGAAAGAAGAGGGATGGTCACCCCTGTGCTCGGCTTTGAGGTGCCAAGGACCGGCACTGCCTTGGCTGGAGAAAGCCGCCCAAGGCCGGTTGGAGGCTGGCGCCTGCAGGCAGCCCTGGGCTCCTGCTCTGGGGTCAGGCTTAGGGGGCGTGTTGAAGGTTTGCCGGTTGACCGCTTGCGCCTGCGGGAGGGAAGAGGCCTAAGAAGAGGCGGTGGGTGGCAGACCGGGCCGAGGCGCCTGGCCTGAGCCCGAAGCTATGAGGCTGTAAGGCCAAGCTGCGGCCCCGACCCCACCTTCCACTACCACGCCCACCCCACCGACCCCCTCTGGCCAAGGGTCCTGAGGCAAGTTGGGCGTCGGCAGAGGGTCCGGGGGCGTGGCGGCCGCAAAAGGAGTGGCGGGCAAAAGCCTACAGCACCCGGTATTCCCAGGCGGTCTCCCATCCAAGTACTAACCAGGCCCGACCCTGCTTAGCTTCCGAGATCAGACGAGATCGGGCGCGTTCAGGGTGGTATGGCCATAGACGCCGGGTCCAGGCTCCCGGTGCCTTAAGAGCAGCCGCCCGGCCTGCGTGGTGAGCGCGCGCCAGGTTGTTGGTCCGCGGCGGCAGGGAGCCTCTCCCCCCTGGCCGGCTCCAGCAGCGCCGCGCCTCCAGCCTGCTCCCAGCCTCCTCTGGACTCCGCGGGTGTGTGCACCGGATTACTCCTTGCCCTCAGCGAGGCCCCTTCGGGCCACCCGTGGCTCAACGGAACCTCTGCCACTTCCCAGGCGGTGACAGAAGCCAGAGAGACAGGGGTTGGGAGTCCGGGTGGGAGGAAGGAGGGACGCATAGGCTGGGTCACTGACTGGCACAGACGCACGGAGGCTGTGTTGAAGTGGCAGCTCCTCCACAAGAGTGCGGTCGCGCCCAGGGCTGGGCTGCGTTAAGGAGGTAGTGCCCGGGGGATCCAGAGGCAAGCCTCCAGGGTCTGCGGAGTGCTGGTGGTGTCCGAGCCCCGCCCGGGGTCCTGCACGAGGGAGGAGAGCCTCAGGCCCAGGCACCCTCCTGCTGTGGGTTGTGTGCCAGCCTGCCTGCCTTCTTTTCCCCTGTGGTGGTCTCTCCTGGAGCCCTGGGGCGAGGGCAACGCCCGCGCGCGCGCAGGTGTGTCGCTCCCTCCCTCCGCTGGATTGTCCGGGCTCTTTTGTGGCTGTGCGCCTGGGGCCAGCGCGGACGGCCGGTGGGTACCGAGGGCGCAGGGCTCTAGTGGGAGAAGGAAGGGCACTGGGGGAGGGGCCGCGGTGCCTGCCGGTGGAGTCGGAGACCTCCAGTGGGGTGGGGCGGCTGGGCGTCACCTTGGCCTGCGGCCCGGGGACACCCGGAGCCTCTGTCCCGAGGCCAGGGTGAAGGCAGAGGGATGGTCACCCCTGTGCTCGGCTTTGAGGTGCCAAGGACCGGCACTGCCTTGGCTGGAGAAAGCCGCCCAAGGCCGGTTGGAGGCTGGCGACGGCAGGCAGCCCTGGGCTCCTGCTCTGTGGTCAGGCTTAGGGGGCGTGGCCAAGCGCTGTCGGTTGACCGCTTGCGCTTGCGGGAGGGCAGAGGACTAAGAAGGGGCTGTTGGTGGCAGACCGGGCCGAGGCGTCTGGCCTGAGGCCGGGGCTGCGAGGCTGTAAGGCCAAGCGGCGACCCCGACCCCACCTTCCACTACCCCCCCCACCCCGCCGACCCCCGCTGGCCAAGGGTCCTGAGGCAAGGTGGGCGTCTGCAGAGGGTCCGGGGGCGTGGCGGCCGCAAAAGGAGTGGCGGGCAAAAGCCTACAGCACCCGGTATTCCCAGGCGGACTCCCATCCAATTACTAACCAGGCCCGACCCTGCTTAGCTTCCGAGATCAGACGAGATCAGGCGCGTTCAGGGTGTTATGGCCGTAGACGCCGGGGCCGGGCTCCCGGCGCCCCAAGAGCAGCCGCCCGGCCTGCGTGATGAGCGCGCGCAAGGTTGTTGGGCCGCAGCGGCGGCGAGCCTCTCCCCCCTGGCGGGCTCCAGCATCGCCGCGCCTCCCGCCTGCTCCTGCCTCTTCTGGACGCCGCGGGCAATGGCACTGGTTACTCCTTGCCCTCAGCGAGGCCCCTTCGCGCCACCCGTGGCTCCACGGGGCCTCTGCCACTTCCCTGTCGGTGACAGAAGTCAGAGAGACAGGCGTTGGGCTTCGGTGGGGGGAGGAAGGAGGGACGCACAGGCTGGGTCACGGACTGGGACAGACGCACTGAGGCTCTGTTGAAGTGGCAGCACCTCCACCGGAGTGCGGTCGGGCCCGGGGCTGGGCTCCGTTAACGAGGCAGTGCCCGGGGGATCCCGGGGCAGGCCTCCAGTGTCCTCTGAGGGCCAGTGGGGTCCGAGCCCCGCCCGGGGTTCCGCACGCGGGAGGAGAGGCTCAGGCCCAGGCACCCTCCTGCTGTGGGTTGTGTCCCTGCCTGCCTGCCTGCATTTCCCCTGTGGTGGTCTCTCCTGGAGCCCTGGGGCGAGGGCAATGCCCGCGCGCGTGCAGGTGTGTCGCTCCCTTTCTCCGCTGGTTTGTCCGGGCTCTTTTGTGGCTGTGCGCCTGGGGACGGCGCGGACGGCCGGCGGGTACCGAGGGCGCAGGGCTCTAGTGGGAGAAGGAAGGGCGCTGAGGGAGGGGCCGCGGTGCCTGCCGGCGGAGACAGAGACCTCCAGTGGGGTGGGGCGGCTGGGCGTCCCCTCGGCCCGCGGCTTGGGGACACCCGGAGCCTCTGTCCCGGGGCCAGGGTGAAGGCAGAGGGATGGTCACCCCTGTGCTCGGCTTTGAGGTGCCAAGGACCGGCACTGCCTTGGCTGGAGAAAGCCGCCCAAGGCTGGTTGGAGGCTGGGGCCTGGAGGCAGCCCTGGGCTCCACCTCTGGGGTCAGGCTTAGGGGGCGTGTTGAAGGTTTGCTGGTTGACCGCTTGCGCCTGCGGGAGGGAAGAGGACTTAGAAGGGGCTGTGGGTGGCAGACCGGGGCAAGGCGCCTGGCCTGAGCCCGGGGCTACGAGGCTGTAAGGCCAAGCTGCGGCCCCGACCCCTCCTTCCACTACCCCCCCCACCCCGCCGACCCCCGCTGGCCAAGGGTCCTGAGGCAAGTTGGGCGTCTGTAGAGGGTCCGGGGGCGTGGCGGCCGCAAAAGGAGTGGCGGGCAAAAGCCTACAGCACCCGGTATTCCCAGGCGGTCTCCCATCCAAGTACTAACCAGGCCCGACCCTGCTTAGCTTCCGAGATCGGACGACATCGGGCGCGTTCAGGGTGGTATGGCCATAGATGCCGGGTCCAGGCTCCCGGGGCCCCAAGAGCAGCCGCCCGGCCTGCGTGGTGAGCGCGCGGCAGGTTTTTGGGCCGCGGCGGCAGGGAGCCTCTCCCCCCTGGCCGGCTCCAGCAGCGCCGCGCCTCCAGCCTGCTCCCAGCCTCCTCTGGACGCCGCGGGCGTGGGCACCGGATTACTCCTTGCCCTCAGCGAGGCCCCTTCGCGCCACCCGTGGCTCAATGGAGCCTCTGCCACTTCCCAGGCGGTGACAGAAGCCAGAGAGACAGGGGTTAAGAGTCCGGGTGGGAGGAAGGAGGGACGCATAGGCTGGGTCACTGACTGGGACAGACGCAGGGAGGCTGTGTTGAAGTGGCAGCTCCTCCACAAGAGTGCGGTCGCGCCCAGGGCTGGGCTCCGTTAAGGAGGTAGTGCCCGGGGGATCCAGAGGCAGGCCTCCAGGGTCTGCGAAGTGCTGGTGGTGTCCGAGCCCCGCCCGGGGTCCTGCACGAGGGAGGAGAGCCTCAGGCCCAGGCACCCTCCTGCTGTGGGTTGTGTGCCAGACTGCCTGTCTTCTTTTCCCCTGTGGTGGTCTCTCCTAGAGCCTTGGGGCGAGGGCAACGCCCGCGCGCGCGCAGGTGTGTCGCTCCCTCCCTCCACTGGATTGTCCGGGCTCTTTTGTGGCTGTGCGCCTGGGGCCAGCGCGGACGGCCGGTGGGTACCGAGGGCGCAGGGCTCTAGTGGGAGAAGGAAGGGCACTGGGGGAGGGGCCGCGGTGCCTGCCGGTGGAGTCGGAGACCTCCAGTGGGGTGGGGCGGCTGGGCGTCACCTCGGCCTGCGGCCCGGGGACACCCGGAGCCTCTGTTCCGAGGCCAGGGTGAAGGCAGAGGGATGGTCACCCCTGTGCTCGGCTTTGAGGTGCCAAGGACCGGCACATCCTTGGCTGGAGAAAGCCGCCCAAGGCCGGTTGGAGGCTGGCGCCGGCAGGCAGCCCTGGGCTCCTGCTCTGGGGTCAGGCTTAAGGGGCGTGTTGAAGGTTTGCCGGTTGACCGCTTGCGCCTGCGGGAGGGAAGAGGCCTAAGAAGGGGCTGTGGGTGGCAGACCGGGCCGAGGCGCCTGGCCTGAGCCCGAAGCTACGAGGTTGTAAGGCCAAGCTGCGGCCCCGACCCCACCTTCCACTACCCCGCCCACCCCGCCGACCCCCTCTGGCCAAGGGTCCTGAGGCAAGTTGGGCGTCTGCAGAGGGTCCGGGGGCGTGGCGGCCGCAAAAGGAGTGGCGGGCAAAAGCCTACAGCACCCGGTATTCCCAGGCGGTCTCCCATCCAAGTACTAACCAGGCCCGACCCTGCTTAGCTTCAGAGATCAGACGAGATCGGGCGCGTTCAGGGTGGTATGGCCATAGACGCCGGGTCCAGGCTCCCGGCGCCTTAAGAGCAGCCGCCCGGCCTGCGTGGTGAGCGCACGCCAGGTTTTTGGGCCGCGGCGGCAGGGAGCCTCTCCCCCCTGGCCGGCTCCAGCAGTGCTGCGCCTCCAGCCTGCTCCCAGCCTCCTCTGGACGCCGCGGGCGTGGGCACCGGATTACTCCTTGCCCTCAGCGAGGCCCCTTCGCGCCACCCGTGGCTCAATAGAGCCTCTGCCACTTCCCAGGCGGTGACAGAAGCCAGAGAGACAGGGGTTAAGAGTCCGGGTGGGAGGAAGGAGGGACGCATAGGCTGGGTCACTGACTGGGACAGACGCAGGGAGGCTGTGTTGAAGTGGCAGCTCCTCCACAAGAGTGCGGTCGCGCCCAGGGCTGGGCTCCGTTAAGGAGGTAGTGCCCGGGGGATCCAGAGGCAGGCCTCCAGGGTCTGCGAAGTGCTGGTGGTGTCCGAGCCCCGCCCGGGGTCCTGCACGAGGGAGGAGAGCCTCAGGCCCAGGCACCCTCCTGCTGTGGGTTGTGTGCCAGACTGCCTGTCTTCTTTTCCCCTGTGGTGGTCTCTCCTGGAGCCTTGGGGCGAGGGCAACGCCCGCGCGCGCGCAGGTGTGTCGCTCCCTCCCTCCGCTGGATTGTCCGGGCTCTTTTGTGGCTGTGCGCCTGGGGCCAGCGCGGACGGCCGGTGGGTACCGAGGGCGCAAGGCTCTAGTGGGAGAAGGAAGGGCACTGGGGGAGGGGCCGCGGTGCCTGCCGGTGGAGTCGGAGACCTCCAGTGGGGTGGGGCGGCTGGGCGTCACCTCGGCCTGCGGCCCGGGGACACCCGGAGCCTCTGTCCCGAGGCCAGGGTGAAGGCAGAGGGATGGTCACCCCTGTGCTCGGCTTTGAGGTGCCAAGGACCGGCACTGCCTTGGCTGGAGAAAGCCGCCCAAGGCCGGTTGGAGGCTGGCGCCAGCAGGCAGCCTTGGGCTCCCGCTCTGTGGTCAGGCTTAGGGGGCGTGGCCAAGCGCTGTCGGTTGACCGCTTGCGCTTGCGGGAGGGCAGAGGACTAAGAAGGGGCTGTTGGTGGCAGACCGGGCCGAGGCGCCTGGCCTGAGGCCGGGGCTGCGAGGCTGTAAGGCCAAGCGGCGGCCCCGACCCCACCTTCCACTACCCCCCCCACCCCGCCGACCCCCGCTGGCCAAGGGTCCTGAGGCAAGGTGGGCGTCTGCAGAGGGTCCGGGGGCGTGGCGGCCGCAAAAGGAGTGGCGGGCAAAAGCCTACAGCACCCGGTATTCCGAGGCGGACTCCCATCCAATTACTAACCAGGCCCGACCCTGCTTAGCTTCCGAGATCAGACGAGATCAAGCGCGTTCAGGGTGTTATGGCCGTAGACGCCGGGGCCGGGCTCCCGGCGCCCCAAGAGCAGCCGCCCGGCCTGCGTGATGAGCGCGCGCAAGGTTGTTGGGCCGCAGCGGTGGCGAGCCTCTCCCCCCTGGCGGGCTCCAGCATCGCCGCGCCTCCCGCCTGCTCCTGCCTCTTCTGGACACCGCGGGCAATGGCACTGGTTACTCCTTGCCCTCAGCGAGGCCCCTTCGCGCCACCCGTGGCTCCACGGGGCCTCTGCCACTTCCCTGTCGGTGACAGAAGTCAGAGAGACAGGCGTTGGGCTTCGGTGGGGGGAGGAATGAGGGAAGCACAGGCTGGGTCACGGACTGGGACAGACGCACTGAGGCTCTGTTGAAGTGGCAGCACCTCCACCGGAGTGCGGTCGCGCCCGGGGCTGGGCTCCGTTAGGAGGCAGTGCCCGGGGGATCCCGGGGCAGGCCTCCAGGGTCTGCTGAGTGCCAGTGGGGTCCGAGCCCCGCCCGGGTTTCCGCACGCGGGAGTAGAGGCTCAGGCCCAGGCACCCTCCTGCTGTGGGTTGTGTCCCTGCCTGCCTGCCTGCATTTCCCCTGTGGTGGTCTCTCCTGGAGCCCTGGGGCGAGGGCAACGCCCGCGCGCGTGCAGGTGTGTCGCTCCCTTTCTCCGCTGGTTTGTCCGGGCTCTTTTGTGGCTGTGCGCCTGGGGACGGCGCGGACGGCCGGCGGGTACCGAGGGCGCAGGGCTCTAGTGGGAGAAGGAAGGGCGCTGAGGGAGGGGCCGCGGTGCCTGCCGGCGGAGACAGAGACCTCCAGTGGGGTGGGGCGGCTGGGCGTCCCCTCGGCCCGCGGCTTGGGGACACCCGGAGCCTCTGTCCCGGGGCCAGGGTGAAGGCAGAGGGATGGTCACCCCTGTGCTCGGCTTTGAGGTGCCAAGGACCGGCACTGCCTTGGCTGGAGAAAGCCGCCCAAGGCTGGTTGGAGGCTGGGGCCTGGAGGCAGCCCTGGGCTCCACCTCTGGGGTCAGGCTTAGGGGGCGTGTTGAAGGTTTGCTGGTTGACCGCTTGCGCCTGCGGGAGGGAAGAGGACTTAGAAGGGGCTGTGGGTGGCAGACCGGGGCGAGGCGCCTGGCCTGAGCCCGGGGCTACGAGGCTGTAAGGCCAAGCTGCGGCCCCGACCCCTCCTTCCACTACCCCCCCCACCCCGCCGACCCCCGCTGGCCAAGGGTCCTGAGGCAAGTTGGGCGTCTGTAGAGGGTCCGGGGGCGTGGCGGCCGCAAAAGGAGTGGCGGGCAAAAGCCTACAGCACCCGGTATTCCCAGGCGGTCTCCCATCCAAGTACTAACCAGGCCCGACCCTGCTTAGCTTCCGAGATCGGACGAGATCGGGCGCGTTCAGGGTGGTATGGCCATAGATGCCGGGTCCAGGCTCCCGGGGCCCCAAGAGCAGCCGCCCGGCCTGCGTGGTGAGCGCGCGGCAGGTTTTTGGGCCGCGGCGGCAGGGAGCCTCTCCCCCCTGGCCGGCTCCAGCAGCGCCGCGCCTCCAGCCTGCTCCCAGCCTCCTCTGGACGCCGCGGGCGTGGGCACCGGATTACTCCTTGCCCTCAGCGAGGCCCCTTCGCGCCACCCGTGGCTCAATGGAGCCTCTGCCACTTCCCAGGCGGTGACAGAAGCCAGAGAGACAGGGGTTAAGAGTCCGGGTGGGAGGAAGGAGGGACGCATAGGCTGGGTCACTGACTGGGACAGACGCAGGGAGGCTGTGTTGAAGTGGCAGCTCCTCCACAAGAGTGCGGTCGCGCCCAGGGCTGGGCTCCGTTAAGGAGGTAGTGCCCGGGGGATCCAGAGGCAGGCCTCCAGGGTCTGCGGAGTGCTGGTGGTGTCCGAGCCCCGCCCGGGGTCCTGCACGAGGGAGGAGAGCCTCAGGCCCAGGCACCCTCCTGCTGTGGGTTGTGTGCCAGCCTGCCTGTCTTCTTTTCCCCTGTGGTGGTCTCTCCTGGAGCCCTGGGGCGAGGGCAACGCCCGCGCGCGCGCAGGTGTGTCGCTCCCTCCCTCCGCTGGATTGTCCGGGCTCTTTTGTGGCTGTGCGCCTGGGGCCAGCGCAGACGGCCGGTGGGTACCGAGGGCGCAGGGCTCTAGTGGGAGAAGGAAGGGCACTGGGGGAGGGGCCGCGGTGCCTGCCGGTGGAGACGGAGACCTCCAGTGGGGTGGGGTGGCTGGGCGTCACCTCGGCCTGCGGCCCGGGGACACCCGGAGCCTCTGTCCCGGGGCCAGGGTGAAGGCAGAGGGATGGTCACCCCTGTGCTCGGCTTTGAGGTGCCAAGGACCGGCACTGCCTTGGCTGGAGAAAGCCGCCCAAGGCAGGTTGGAGGCTGGCGCCGGCAGGCAGCCTTGGGCTCCGGCTCTGTGGTCAGGCTTAGGGGGCGTGGCCAAGCGCTGTCGGTTGACCGCTTGCGCTTGCGGGAGGGCAGAGGACTAAGAAGGGGCTGTTGGTGGCAGACCGGGCCGAGGCGCCTGGCCTGAGGCCGGGGCTGCGAGGCTGTAAGGCCAAGCGGCGGCCCCGACCCCACCTTCCACTACCCCCCCCACCCCGCCGACCCCCGCTGGCCAAGGGTCCTGAGGCAAGGTGGGCGTCTGCAGAGGGTCCGGGGGCGTGGCGGCCGCAAAAGGAGTGGCGGGCAAAAGCCTACAGCACCCGGTATTCCCAGGCGGACTCCCATCCAATTACTAACCAGGCCCGACCCTGCTTAGCTTCCGAGATCAGACGAGATCAGGCGCGTTCAGGGTGTTATGGCCGTAGACGCCGGGTCCAGGCTCCCGGGGCCCCAAGAGCAGCCGCCCGGCCTGCGTGATGAGCGCGCGCAAGGTTGTTGGGCCGCAGCGGCGGCGAGCCTCTCCCCCCTGGCGGGCTCCAGCATCGCCGCGCCTCCCGCCTGCTCCTGCCTCTTCTGGACACCGCGGGCAATGGCACTGGTTACTCCTTGCCCTCAGCGAGGCCCGTCACGCCACCCGTGGCTCCACGGGGCCTCTGCCAATTCCCTGTCGATGACAGAAGTCAGAGAGACAGGCGTTGGGCTTCGGTGGGGGGAGGAAGGAGGGACGCACAGGCTGGGTCACGGACTGGGACAGATGCACTGAGGCTCTGTTGAAGTGGCAGCACCTCCACAGGAGTGCGGTCGCGCCCGGGGCTGGGCTCCGTTAAGGAGGCAGTGCCCGGGGGATCCCGGGGCAGGCCTCCAGGGTCTGCTGAGTGCCAGTGGGGTCCGAGCCCCGCCCGGGGTTCCGCACGTGGGAGTAGAGGCTCAGGCCCAGGCACCCTCCTGCTGTGGGTTGTGTCCCTGCCTGCCTGCCTGCTTTTCCCCTGTGGTGGTCTCTACTGGAGCCCCGAAACGGGGGCAACGCCCGCGCGCGTGCAGGTGTGTCGCTCCCTCCCTCCTCTGGTTTGTCCGGGCTCTTTTGTGGCTGTGCGCAGGGGGCCGCCGCGGATGGCCGGCGGAAACCGAGGGCATAGGGCTCTAGTGGGAGAAGATAGTGCGCTGGGGGCGGGGCCGCGGAGCCTGGTGGCGGAGACAGAGGCCTCCGGTGTGGTGGGGCGGCTGGGCGTCCCCTCGGCCCGCGGCCCGGGGACAGCCAGAGCCTCTGTCCCGGGGCCCAGGTGAAAGCAGAGGGATGGTCACCCCTGTGCTCGGCTTTGAGGTGCCAAGGACCGGCACTGCCTTGGCTGGAGAAAGCCGCCCAAGGCCGGTTGGAGGCTGGCGCCGGCAGGCAGCCCTGGGCTCTTGCTCAGGTGTCAGGCTTAGGGGGCGTGTTGAAGGTTTGCCGGTTGACCGCTTGCGCCTGCGGGAGGGAAGAGGACTAAGAAGGGGCTGTGTGTGGCAAACCGGGCCGAGGCGCCTGGCCTGAGCCGGGAGCTACGAGGCTGTAAGGCCAAGCTGCGGCCCCGACCCCACCTTCCACTACCCCGCCCACCCCGCGGACCCCCGCTGGCCAAGGGTCCTGAGGCAAGTTGGGCGTCTGCAGAGGGTGGGGGGGGGTGGCGGCCGCAAAAGGAGTGGCGGGCAAAAGCCTACAGCACCCGGTATTCCCAGGCGGTCTCCCATCCAAGTACTAACCAGGCCCGACCCTGCTTAGCTTCCGAGATCAGACGAGATCGGGCGCGTTCAGGGTGGTATGGCCATAGACGCCGGGTCCAGGTTCCCGGTGCCTTAAGAGCAGCCGCGCGGCCTGCGTGGTGAGCGCGCGCCAGGTTGTTGGGCCTTGGCGGCAGGGAGCCTCTCCCCCCTGGCTGGCTCCAGCAGCGCCGCGCCTCCAGCCCGCTCCCAGCCTCCTCTGGACGCCGCGGGCGTGGGCACCAGATTACTCCTTGCCCTCAGCGAGGCCCCTTCGCGCCACCCGTGGCTCAACGGAGCCTCTGCCACTTCCCAGGCGGTGACAGAAGCCAGAGAGACAGGGGTTAAGAGTCCGGGTGGGAGGAAGGAGGGACGCATAGGCTGGGTCACTGACTGGGACAGACGCACGGAGGCTGTGTTGAAGTGGCAGCTCCTCCACAAGAGTGCAGTCGCGGCCAGGGCTGGGCTCCGTTAAGGAGGTAGTGCCCGGGGGATCCAGAGGCAGGCCTCCAGGTTCTGCGGAGTGCTGGTGGTGTCCGAGCCCCGCCCGGGGTCCTGCACGAGGGAGGAGAGGCTCAGGCCCAGGCACCCTCCTGCTGTGGGTTGTGTCCCTGCCTGCCTGCCTGCTTTTCCCCTGTGGTGGTCTCTACTGGAGCCCCGAAACGGGGGCAACGCCCGCGCGCGTGCAGGTGTGTCGCTCCCTCCCTCCTCTGGTTTGTCCGGGCTCTTTTGTGGCTGTGCACAGGGGGCCGCCGTGGATGGCCGGCGGAAACCGAGGGCATAGGGCTCTAGTGGGAGAAGGTAGTGCGCTGGGGGAGGGGCCGCGGAGCCTGGTGGCGGAGACAGAGGCCTCCGGTGTGGTGGGACGGCTGGGCGTCCCCTCGGCCCGCGGCCCGGGGACACCCAGAGCCTCTGTCTCGGGGCCCAGGTGAAAGCACAGGGATGGTCACCCCTGTGCTCGGCTTTGAGGTGCCAAGGACCGGCACTGCCTTGGCTGGAGAAAGCCGCCCAAGGCCGGTTGGAGGCTGGCGCCTGCAGGCAGCCCTGGGCTCCTGCTCTGGGGTCAGGCTTAGGGGGCGTGTTGAAGGTTTGCCGGTTGACCGCTTGCGCCTGCGGGAGGGAAGAGGCCTAAGAAGGGGCTGTGGGTGGCAGACCGGGCCGACGCGCCTGGCCTGAGCCCGGAGCTACGAGGCTGTAAGGCCAACCTGCGGCCCCGACCCCACCTTCCACTACCCCGCCCACCCCGCCGACCCCCTCTGGCCAAGGGTCCTGAGGCAAGTTGGGCGTCTGCAGAGGGTCCGGAAGCGTGGCGGCCGCAGAAGGAGTGGCGGGCAAAAGCCTACAGCACCCGGTATTCCCAGGCGGTCTCCCATCCAAGTACTAACCAGGCCCGACCCTGCTTAGCTTCCGAGATCAGAGGAGATCGGGCGCGTTCAGGGTGGTATGGCCATAGACGCCGGGTCCAGGTTCCCGGTGCCTTAAGAGCAGCCGCCCGGCCTGCGTGGTGAGCGCGCGCCAGGTTGTTGGGCCGCGGCGGCAGGGAGCCTCTCCCCCCTGGCCGGCTCCAGCAGCGCCGCGCCTCCAGCCCGCTCCCAGCCTCCTCTGGACGCCGCGGGCGTGGGCACCGGATTACTCCTTGCCCTCAGCGAGGCCCCTTCGCGCCACCCGTGGCTCAACGGAGCCTCTGCCACTTCCCAGGCGGTGACAGAAGCCAGAGAGACAGGGGTTAAGAGTCCGGGTGGGAGGAAGGAGGGACGCATAGGCTGTGTCACTGACTGGGACAGACGCACTGAGGCTCTGTTGAAGTGGCAGCACCTCCACCAGAGTGCGGTCGGGCCCGGGGCTGGGCTCCGTTAAGGAGGTAGTGCCCGGGGGATGCAGAGGCAGGCCTCCAGGGCCTGCAGAGTGCTGGTGGTGTCCGAGCCCCGCCCAGGGTCCTGCAGGAGGGAGGAGAGCCTCAGGCCCAGACACCCTCCTGCTGTGGGTTGTGTGCCCGCCTGCCTGCCTTCTTTTCCCCTGTGGTGGTTTCTCCTGGAGCCCTGGGGCGAGGGCAACGCTCGCGCGCACGCAGGTGTGTCGCTCCCTCCCTCCGCTGGTTTGTCCGGGCTCTTTTGTGGCTGTGCGCCTGGGGCCGGCGCGGACGGCCGGCGGGTACCGAGGGCGCAGGGCTCTAGTGGGAGAAGGAAGGGCGCTGGAGGAGGGGCCGCGGTGCCTGCCCGCGGAGACGGAGTCCTCCGGTGGGGTGGGGCAGCTGGGCGTCCCCTCGGCTTGCTGTCCTGGGACAACCAGTCCCTCTGTCTCCGGGACCGGGTGCATGCAGTTGGACGGTCACCCCTCTGCCAAGGACACCGAGGTGCCAAGGAGCCGCACTGCCTTGGCAGGAGAAAGCCGCCCGAGGCCGTTTGGAGGCCTGCGCGGGCAGGCTGCCCTGGGCTTGGGCTTTGGGGGCGGGGTCGTGGGCGCGGCGAAGGTCTGCGGGTTGACAGCATGCGCTTGTGGGGGAAAAAAGAGGCTATAGAAGGGGCTGTGGGGGGAGACCTGGCCCAGGCGCCTGGCGTGAGGCCGGGTATGCAAGGCTGTAGGACTCGGTGGCGGCCCGGACCCCACCCTCCAACTACCCACCCCCCCCACCCCGCCCAGCCCCGCTGGCCAGGGGTCCTGTGGCGGGGTTGGCGGCTGCAGAGGGTCCAGGGGCAGGGCGGCCGCAAAAGGAGTGGCGGGTAAAAGCCTAGCGCACCCGGTATTCCCGGGCGGTCTCCCATCCAAGTACTAACCAGGCCCGACCCTGCTTAGCTTCCGAGATCAGAGGAGATCCGGCCCGTGCTGGGTGGTATGGCCGTAGACGCTGGGACCGGGCTCCCGGCGCCCCAAGAGCAGCCGCCCGGCCTGCTTGGTGAGCGCTCGCCAGGTTGTTGGGCCGCGCCGGCGGCGAGCCTCTCCATGCCTGCCGGCTCCAGCAGGGCCGCGCCTCCCGCCTGCTCCCCGCCTCCTCATGACGCCGCGGGTGTGGGCAGCGGGTTACTCTTTGCCCGCAGTGAGGCCCCTTCGGGCCACCCGTGGCTCCACGGGGCCTCTGCCACTACCCTTGCGGTGACAGAAGCCAGAGAGACAGCGGTTGGGAGTGGGGGGGGGAGGAAGGAGGGACACACAGGCTGTGTCACCGAATGGGACCGACGCACGGGGGCAGTGTTGAAAGGACAGCTCCTCCACCGGCGGACAGTCGCGCCCGGGGCTGGGCTCCGTTAAGGATGTAGAGCCGGGGGGGGGGGCGGGCACTCACCGTGGGACCCCGGGGCAGGCCTGCGGGAACCGAACGCGCAGGGCTCCTCTGGGAGAAGGAAGGGCGCTGGGGGAGGGGCCGCGGTGCCTGCCCGCGGAGACGGAGTCCTCCGGTGGGGTGGGGCGGCTGGGCGTCCCCTTGGCTTGCTGTCCTGGGACAACCAGTCCCTCTGTCTCCGGGCCCGGGTGCAGGCAGTGGGACGGTCACCCCTCTACCAAGGACACCGAGGTTCTAAGAGCCGCACTGCCTTGGCAGGATAAAGCCCCCCGAGGCCGTTTGGAGGCCTGCGCGGGCAGGCAGCCCTTGGTTGGGCTTTGGGGGCGGGGTCGTGGGCGCGGCGAAGGTCTGAGGGTTGACAGCATGCGCTTGCGGGGGAAAAAAGAGGCTATAGAAGGGGCTGTGGGGGGAGACCTGGCCCAGGCGCCTGGCGTGAGGCCGGGTATGCGAGGCTGTAGGTCTCTGCGGCGGCCCGGACCCCACCCTCCAACTACCCACCCCCCCCACCCGCCCAGCCCCGCTGGCCAGGGGTCCTGTGGCGGGGTTGGCGGCTGCAGAGGGTCCAGGGGCATGGCGGCCGCAAAAGGAGTGGCGGGTAAAAGCCTAGAGCACCCGGTATTCCCGGGCGGTCTCCCATCCAAGTAGTATAATAAGGAGCAGCGTTTGTTGCAGTGGGGAGCAGATGTGTAATAATAAGTAGCAGCGTGTGTTGTAGTGGGGAGAAGAGGGGTTATAATAAGGAGCAGCGTGTGTTGCAGTGGGGAGCAGATGTGTAATAATAAGGAGCAGCGTGTGTTGTAGTGGGGAGAAGAGGGGTTATAATAAGGAGCAGCGTGTGTTGTAGTGGGGAGCAGAGGTGTTATAATAAGGAGCAGCGTGTGTTGCAGTGGGGAGCAGATGTGTAATAATAAGGAGCAGCGTGTGTTGCAGTGGGGAGCAGATGTGTAATAATAAGTAGCAGCGTGTGTTGTAGTTGGGAGCAGATGTGTAATAATAAGGAGCAGCGTGTGTTGCAGTGGGGAGCAGATGTGTAATAATAAGTAGCAGCGTGTGTTGCAGTGGGGAGCAGATGTGTAATAATAAGTAGCAGCGTGTGTTGTAGTGGGGAGCAGATGTGTAATAATAAGTAGCAGCGTGTGTTGTAGTGGGGAGCAGAGGTGTTATAATAAGGAGCAGCGTGTGTTGCAGTGGGGAGCAGATGTGTAATAATAAGGAGCAGCGTGTGTTGCAGTGGGGAGCAGATGTGTAATAATAAGTAGCAGCGTGTGTTGTAGTGGGGAGCAGATGTGTAATAATAAGTAGCAGCGTGTGTTGCAGTGGGGAGCAGATGTGTAATAATAAGTAGCAGCGTGTGTTGTAGTGGGGAGCAGATGTGTAATAATAAGTAGCAGCGTGTGTTGTAGTGGGGAGCAGATGTGTAATAATAAGTAGCAGCGTGTGTTGTAGTGGGGAGCAGATGTGTAATAATAAGTAGCAGCGTGTGTTGTAGTGGGGAGCAGATGTGTAATAATAAGGAGCAGCGTGTGTTGCATGGGGAGCAGATGTGTAATAATAAGTAGCAGCGTGTGTTGTAGTGGTTGAGCAGAGGTGTTATAATAAGGAGCAGCGTGTGTTGTAGTGTGGAGCAGATGTGTAGTAATAAGTAGCAGCATGTGTCGTAGTGGGGAGCAGAGGTGTAGTAATAAGTAGCAGCGTGTGTCGTAGTGGGGAGCAGAGGTGTTATAATAAGGAGCAGCTTGTGTTGTAGTGAGGGCAGAGGTGTTATAATAAGGAGCAGCGTGTGTTGTAATGGGGAGCAGAGGTGTTATAATAAGGAGCAGCGTGTGTTTTAGTGGGGAGCAGAGGTGTTATAATAAGGAGCAGCGTGTGTTGCAGTGGGGAGCAGATGTGTAATAATAAGTAGCAGCGTGTGTTGTAGTGGGGAGCAGAAGTGTTATAATAAGGAGCAGCATGTGTTGTAGTGTGGAGCAGATGTGTAGTAATAAGTAGCAGCGTGTGTTGTAGTGTGGAGCAGAGGTGTTATAATAAGGAGCAGCGTGTGTTGTAGTGGGGAGCAGAAGTGTTATAATAAGGAGCAGCGTGTGTTGTAGTGGGGAGCAGAGGTGTTATAATAAGGAGCAGCGTGTGTTGTAGTGGGGAGCAGAAGTGTTATAATAAGGAGCAGCGTGTGTTGTAGTGGGGAGCAGATGTGTTATAATAAGTAGCAGCGTGTGTTGTAGTGTGGAGCAGAGGTGTTATAATAAGGAGCAGCGTGTGTTGTAGTGGGGAGCAGAAGTGTTATAATAAGGAGCAACGTGTGTTGTAGTGGGGAGCAGAGGTGTTATAATAAGGAGCAGCGTGTGTTGCAGTGGGGAGCAGAGGTGTTATAATAAGGAGCAGCGTGGGTTGTAGTGGTATCTGCTCATTTGTGGATATGTCTCTAGTCAGAATTAAGATACTTGAAAACTGAGGTACAACTGATGGATATACCTCCACACAGGAGTAAGGCTCACCAATGGCTGGCAGTTAGGGTGGTGTAGAAATAATAGCACTGCTTGCAAACTGAACTCACATTGAAACCACAGCCCATAGAATGTGTGTTGGATCTATGGCCTGAAACAAATAAGGGCAATGACTGATAACTTATACTTATCAACATTCTTCATAGAAATTAAAACAGACCTAGCCTTATGAAATAATATTCAAAATGCTAGAATACAATTAAAATGTTTAAGACCATATACATTTCAATTTGTAAGCTCAGATAATGGCATCATCTAACAAATATTTGGAAGAAGCTTCTATAAAAAATGTTCAATAAAGGAATTGTGAAAACAAATGTTAAAATGTAAAATATAACTATAAAATAAAGTATATAAAGATTACATAGATGGAAATTTTAAAGCTTAAAAAATACAATAACGAAACAGAAAAAGAAAACTTACTGGATGATCTCATAACAGAACGGAGATAGCAGAGAAAAGAGTCAGTGAACTTGAAGTTAAATCAATAGGAACCATTCAATTTAACAATACAGAGAAAATATATTGAATAAAAATGAGCTATGGAACAATAACAAATATTGTAAAATTTGTATCATAAGAGTTCCAGTAAGAGAAATAAAAAATTTATAAGACTGTAAAACAGTTTAAATATGATGAAATATTTCCAAGTTTGGTGAAAGACATCATCCTACTGCTGAAGAAGCTGAGTGAACCCAGAGCGGGGTAAATACCCAAAATGTGAACACTGATCATCAAACTAAAATTGGTGAACATTTCAGGGGAAAAGAAATCTCACATACAGCCAGAAGAAAAGGGAATATTAGCTGTGGGGAAAAGTGATGAATTGTGTGGACTGGTCACTAGAAATCATGACAGCCGGAAGGAATTGGCGTAACATTTTAAAGCCCTAAAAGGACAGAATTATGAACCCATAATTATTTATCCAGCAAAAATATTCTTCAGGGGTAAAGATTAGTTAAAACATTCACAGCTGAAAGAAAACTCAGAGAATCTTTAGTAAGAGGAGCTACTCTAAAGAATTGGCAAGATAAGTTCTTCAAATAGAAGTTACATGCTTTCCCAAGTAATCTTGACAATTAGGAATAAAGGAAGAATAACAGCAACAAAAAGTAAAAATCTTGGTGACTATGGTAGACTATTATTCTTATTTTGAGTATTTTAAGAATGTTTTACAGTTAATAGCAAAAAGTATAACATTACCTGAGAAAGTTCTCAATGTGCATGGATGTGTTATGTGATGTGATTTTATGTAATACATATCAAAGAGTTTGGAGACTTAGGGAACCAATATGGTAGTAAGCCTTCTCCATTGCTACTGAAGTGAAAAATATTGGTTCTAGATAGATTGTAGCAAAGCACGGATATGTTTTGTAATGCTTTAGAGCAGCCTTGAAAATTATGTAAGCGATATAGTCAAAATCATACTAAATTAATGTGAAATGCTAAAATATATCAAAATGAACCAAAAGAAGACAGGAAAAAAAATAGGAAAAGAAAATACAAAGGGAACATACAGAGAACAATAACACTTATATCAATGTCACATAAAGTAGATTTCAGACAAAAGAAAATTACCAGGAGCACAGATGAATATTGCATGTTGCTAGAGCAACTCACCAAGAGGACCTGGAAATCCTGATGCACTAAACTACATAACTTTAAAATACAATAAATAACCCGATAGAACTGAAAGAGAAAATAAAAAATAAAATAAAATTACTGATAGATATTTCAATCGTTTCTTAGTAATAGGTAGAACTCGTTAACAGAATATTAGCAAATATATAGAAGAACTGAACATCATAAACCAAGTGGATCTAATTGACATTGAGAGAACTCTTCACCTAACAAGAAAAAAACCATTTGTTTCAAGTGCACATGAAATATTTACTAAGATAGGCCATATTCTAGGTCTTACATCAAAACATAACTAAATTAAAAATATATATAATCATAGAAAATGTGTTCTCAGACCATATAGACTTAAACTAGGAACCAAAATAAAAGGGTAAGAGAAAAGTCACCAGATATGTGAAATTAAACAATATACCTCTAAGCAATCTGTGTGTCAGTGTAAAAGTCTCAAAGGAATTTAGGAAATACCTTGAATTGAACAAAAATCTAAATACAGTATATACAAGGTGTGATAGAAAAATACAGTGAATGTTTAAATTAAAAAAAACATATGTATATTACAGTAAAAGGCACATTGCCATTAATGTGTCATTAATCCCCCTCAACATACTCCCCCTCGCTTCAAACACACCTATCCCATCGTTCTTGCCACTTCCTGAAGCAGCTCTGGAGGTCCTCTTTCGTGAGTGTCTTTACTTCATCTTCCATCATGACAATGCTCCATGTCACACAGCACTTCTGGTTTACAGCAATTTGTGTCAAATAAGAACATTACAGTGTGTCCTCATCCACCTTATTCACCAGATCTGGCATTGTGCGACTTCTAGCTCTTCCCCAAAGTCAAAATGACCATCAAAGGAGAATGTTTTGAATCGATTCAGGTCACTGAGGCAGCCGACACAGCGCAACTAAAGACACTGATGAAAGAGGACGTCCAGAACTGCTTCAGAGAGTGGCAAGAACGATGGGATACGTGTGTTCAAAGCGAGGGGGATTAATGATAATGTATCTTTTACTATAATATATATTTTTAAATTTAAACATTCACCATATTTTAACCACACTTCATAAATATTAGAAGAATATAGCTAAATGGAATTCTTAGAAGGAAATACATAGTTTTATGTTTATATTAGAAAACAAAGATCTCAAAATAATCCACTTTCCTCTTTAATAAACTAGAAAAAAGAGCAGTTACTCCAATACAGCCAAATAATTTAATAAAGTGAAAAAGCAGAAATCAATAATATTGATAAGAGAAAAACAATGGAAAAGTCAATGAGCTCAAAATCTGTTTCTTTAAAAAATCAATAAGATTTATAAACATCTTAGCAAGACAGATAAAGGAAAAAATAGAAAGGAGAAATTATGAAAACCAGGGGAAGAGAAGCAATATTATTAGAAGCCCTGCAGCTATTAGATAGTAATGTAATGCTAATGCTAATATTAGAGTTGCTATACAGAACTCTATATTATATCAAAACAGCCTAAATGAAACAGATAGTCTCAATATAACTAATAGGTATTCAAATTTATAGTTTAAAAATGTGCAAAAGAATATCTTGACAATATTTGGATTGGAAGACTCATTAACTATTTTAAGAAGAAGTAATTCAGATTCCACATAGTCTCTTCTAGAAAGCAGAAGAGAATAGAACACCTGTAAGTCAGTTACTACTAAAACCAGGTAAAGATGGAACAAAAGGGGGGGGGGAACTACATGACAATATCCCTCATGAATTTAGACACCAAAAAAATCCTTGACAAATGTTAAAAAATCAAATTCAGAAATATACAAAAGGACGAGTATACTCTAACCAAGTGGGATTTATTCTAGGAGAACAAGACCTGTTCGATATTTGCAAATTAATCAGCATAACCCACTATATTTCTCTGAAGGAGAAAAACCCCCAAAACTGTCATATGCACATGTAACATTACATTGAATGGGGAAGTGAATTCACGATTTTCTGTTAAGATGAAGAAAAAGACAAGAAATTCTCTTAACACTCTTATTCAACATAGTGATGAAAATCCTAGCAAGTGCAATACGGCAATAAAAAGGAATAAAAAAGCATTCAGATTGTAAAGGAAAAAATAAAACAGCTTCTATTATAGACATGATTGCCTTTGTAGAAAATCCAAAGAAATCTACAGAAAAGCTCCCAGAACTAATAAGTGAGCTTAGCAAGGTTGCAAGATACACAGTTAACAACAATTTTTAAAAATTTCTATGTACAAGCAATGTACAATTGGAATTGTAAACTTAAAAAAAGCACTTATATTAGCCCTAGCAAAAATTAAATACTTAGGTATAAATTTATAAAAAATAACGTGGAACAGCTGTATCCTGATAAAGAGTATCAAAAAAGATCTAAATAAAGTACGAGACATACCCTGTTCCTAGATTGGAAAACTCCTCATCAAAGAGATGTTAATTTTCCCCAAACAGATCTATAGATTTAACACAATATAAAAATCTGGTCAAATGCCAAACTTTTGTTTTGTTTTGTTTTTTGTTTTGTTTTTTCTTTTAGCTAGATGAATTTCTTTCAAGGCATATATGGAGGGGCAAGAAATAAAATAGTGAAAACATCTTTCAAAAAAAAAGTGAAGTTAGACATTAAGCCTTAAAATAGAGCTACAATGATCAAGACACTGTGGTCTTGGGGAAAAGTTAGACACATGGATCAATGAAACAGAAAGGAGAGTTTATAAAAAGATCCACACAAATGTGGCATTTGGTTTTTAATGAAGCTAGCACAGGGATTTAATGGATGGATAGTCGTTTTATTCAGTGGTACTGGAAGAATTGGTTAAAACAAATCAACATAAGCCTCATGCCTTATCGATATATATTAATTCCAAATGAACCAAAGATCTGAATGTTAAAATTTAAATTTAAAAACTTGTTAGAGAAAAAAAAATCAGAGAAAATCTTTATTAATTTAGGTGAAGAGACTTGACACCAGAAGACTAATTATTTATTGATTGATAAATATGGAACACTTCATGAATTTGCATGTCTTCTTTGCCCAGGAGCCATGTTATGTGCTGCTGAAGTGAGCACATAATCCTTTTTTTTTTTTTTAACAGCACAAGATAAATCGACTCCATCAAAACAATAAGAATAACAATAACAACAGCAACAACAACTTTTGGACTCTGAACATCACTGTTAAGAGATGAAAAGACAAGTTTCCCATTGGGAGAAAATATTTGCAAATCATATGTCTGAACTGGACTTGAATCGAGAATATACCGAAGTTTGCATTGTTATAAAATGTCCTTAGTTAAGAAATTGAGATATCACTATGATTAGATTCATAAATTTACATAATTTGTTTGTTATGCAATGAATCTGCAGATAATTGCAAATGGAGTAATAATTGAAGAAAGAATTATTTCAGAAAGGATGTAATTTAATATATGTTGAGACATCTCCTGAGATATTTCTAAAATTAAAATTAAAAATGACATACATTAAAATGCATACTTAACATGGCAAATAATTTTATATAGCTTATTTACCAATCGTATATGAAAACATTCCTTTTTCTTTACCTCTCTTGGAGGACAATCCTAGATCTCAGACAAGATTTATCACAAATTCACTTCTAGAACATACAGTCTTTTATCTTTTATTAGAATTGAAGAGGCCGTTTTCTCTCATCTAGCTCCTGTTTATTCCTTTACTGAAATCATTGTTGTTCCTTTATTCTAAGACTCTAGGGTATTTCACTGCATGTTCTAAAGGAGAGATTGATAGTACTCCCACACTCACAATAGTAGTACCAAGGAAATTTTGAGAAATTCTACTTTATGAGAAATATTTTTATGGCTGATATGAAAATTCCCTAAAGACTTTCAGAAAACTCATGTACTTTACCCATCTAACTTTGTTTAAACTGATGAATCAAAACTACAGGAATTTAAAATTAAACAGGTATTTTGTTCCAAATGCAGATATTCTTACTTTTGCTTTTATTGGGGGGGAGTCACAAGGTGAATATTCTATGACAGAATTTTCCAGCTATCAAAATTAATTCAAGAATGTATTTTTTCATTAAAAATTTATTTTTCAAATCAAAAGCACCTCACCTTTGTTAGAATGGCTATTATCGACAAGACAAATAATAATAAATGTTAGAGAGGTTGTGCAGAAAAAAATCCTCATATACTGCTGAAGGGAATACAAATTGGTACAGCCACTATGGAAAGCAATATGGAGGTTCCTCAAACAATTAAGAATAGAATTTCCATACGACTCAGCAATTGCTCTTCTAGGTATCTACCCCCAAAATCAGAAAACATTTATCCATAAAGATATCCGTTATCCCTAAGTTCATTGCAGTATTATTCACTGTGGCCAAGACATGCAAACAATCAAACTGTCCTTCGATATATAATTGGATAAAGAAGATGTGATATCTATATCTATATATCTATGTATCTACATATGTAGATTCTATCTATGTATATGTATAGATTTATCTATGTATATGTATTATTATGTATATGCATATATTTATATGTATGTATATGCGTACATAGAGATAGATAGATATAGATAGACATATCTATGTATCTACCTACACATCTATAAATATAGATATATAGATAGAGTGGAATATTACTCAGTCATAAGAGAAGAGGAAATATTACCATTTGCGACAACATGGATGGATCTTGAGATTATCAGGCTAAGTGAATAAGACACACAGAAAATGGTGAGGACCATATAACTGCACTCACATGTGGGATATACAACTGAAAGCAACAAATAAACAAGACAAACAAACAAAAATCATAGACACATACAACAGTTTAGTGCTTATCAGAGGGTAAGGGGGATTGGTAGATGAGGGTAAAGGGGGTCAAATGTATGGTGATGGAAGGAGATTTAACTGGGTGGTAAGCACACAATGCAATATATAGCTGATGCATTGTAGAATTGTACACTTGAAACCTACATAATTTTACTAACTAATGTCACCCCAACGCATTCAATAAAGAGGAAAAAAAACAGAAAAATAATTTCTTCTCTGCCAATTTTGGTCAGAATTATGATGTGTGTTTTAATAACTGTTGTTAAATGTGTATTTTTTGAAATCATATTGTAATAGGATCTATATTCATTGTATATTTGAAGGGGGGTATCCTTTTTTCCCAGTGGTTTCAAAGTGCTATTCAATTTCATGACATTTGCCTTTACGTACGTACTATTTCTCAGTGTTATTAAAGTCAAAAACACTGCCCTTACTTCCTAGCTACACGAACCATTGATTTAGTGTCTTGTAAATAATATATAACTAGTGTAGATAAGGTTGTAGGATGACTAATGATATTGCTATAACATTATCTTGTTTTTACCAACAAACATATTTCACTTCACACACTCAGAGACAGATAACCAATGTTTCCCTGTTTCTTATGCAATCTTGACTGTTAAAAACATTGAGAGCATTGTGGTATTTTGTAGTCTTCACTGCTTTTCAGAACTATGGCACATATAAACATTTCTCCTGTATGTGATGAGTAGCTCAAAAGACAGTGATGTGTTTGAATTAGTAAGGCACAATGATATTTTTATAATAGTGTCTTCACAGACTTGCCATAGTTACACTGTTTTTTTCCGCTGAAGTAGTTAAAATGTGTGTGCATGTTTGCAAAGTTAATGTTTTTAAGAAAAAGATATGAATTATTATTATTATAGTTATGCAAAGAGTATTTCTAAGACTCTTCCTAAAGTGAAACATGCTGTCAATACTACATTGTAAATCAGCATTTCCAAAAAAAAAAAAAAGCAAATCCTTCTTTTAGAGCACAACAATTATATTTGGATCTAAGATCTTCATAAAGACATAGGAAAGTGTTTAGTAGATTATGGCATAGTGTGTTTTAATACTTTAAAACCTTAGCTAATTTATGAAGATTCAAAGTTCAGTCTAGAAAACCATCAAATTGGCTTTCGATCAGATTAGTTTCAAGTAGCCAATCTTAGTATTTAGAATCCCATGTGAATTAGTTAGAGGTAAACCAATCATTTCCAGGATCTCTGAACTCAATTTCTCACGTGGATTTGGTCATGAAAATCTTGGAGAAAAACATGATTAACACTTTGTAGGCATGAAAATCACATAAACCAATAGTAAGGGAAAACTTTTTTTGAATGGGTAATGCTAAAAGTAAAAATGAAACTAATATCTTCTGCTCATTTTTTCCCTTAGAAAAGCAGACTAGTTCATCCTTGCTCTACAAATCATAATTTAATTTTTATTGAGATATAATTGAGATATATTTTATTGAGATACAGCATTGTATCAGTTTAAGGTAAGCAACATGTTGATTTTTTTAAATTAAATTTATTGGGGTGACAATTGTTAGTAAATTTACATAGATTTCAGGTGTACAATTCTGTATTACATCGTCTATAAATCCCATGTTGATTTGATACACTGATGTATTGTGAAATGATTACTACTGTAGCATTAGCTAACACCTCCAACGCCTCACATAATTACAATTTCTTTCATGTAATAAGAACATTTAATATTTATTCTCTTAACAACTCTCTGGTATATAATACTATATTGTTAACTATACCCACCATGCTTATTACTCTTATTAAATGTGTAACTGAACATCTGTATATTCTGACCAACATCTCCCCATTTCTTCCACCATTCTACTCTGTTTCTATGAGTTTTTTTGTTTGTTTATTTTCAGATTCTATGTATAAGTGATATGATACGGTATCTGTCTTTCTCTGTCTGACTTATCTCACTTAGCAGAATGCCTCCAATGCCAATGCTGGGTGCTTAGGTGGTTTCCATAGCCAGGCTGTGGTCAATAATGCTGCCACAGACATGGGAGAACAGATCATTCTTCAATATCCTGTTTTAATTCACTTTGTGTATATTCTCACAAATCAGATTACTAGATGATATGGCAGATCTATACCAATTTACATTCCCACCAACACTGCCTCAAGTTTCCCGCTTCTCCACATCCTTCCCAGCACTTATCTCTTATCTTCTCTATGATGGTCAAACAGCTTTGAGGCGATGTTTCCTTGTGGCTTTGATTTGCGTTCTGCTGCTGATTAGTGATGTTTAGTATTTTTCATGAACCTGTTCATCATCTGTGTGTGTTTTCTGAGGGGGGGAATCTGTCCAGATAACTCCGTCCATTTTAAACTGCATTATTTGGTTTCTTGTAATTGAGTTGTCTGAGTTCTTCATACGTTTTGGATATTAATTCCTTATCAGATATATGATTTTCAAATACCTTCGCACGTGCTGTGGGTAGCCTTTTCATTTAGTTTATTGTTCCGTTTGCTGTACTGAAGCTTTTTAGATTGACATAATTTATTATTATTATTTTTTTTTTACTGTTGTTGCTTGAGCTTTTGGTGTCATTTCAAAAAATCACTGCCAAGACTTATATCAAGGACCTTTTCCCCCTATGTTTTCTTCTAGGAGTTTTATGGTTTCATTTCTTATATTCAAGCCTTTAATCCATTTTGAGTTAATTTTTGTAAGTGGTGTAAGATAGGAGTCCAATTTCATTCTTCTGCAAATGATTGTGCAGTTTTCCCAACACCATTTATGGAAGAGACTATCCTTTCCCCATGGTACATTGTTGGCTATCTTGTGAAATTAATATTTGACTGTTTATGTGTGGGTTTACATTGGTCTATGTGTCTATTTTTATCACAGTACCATACTCTTTTGATTAGTTTTGTTGTATAGTTTCAAATCAGTAAGTGTGATGCCTCTGTCTTTGTTCTTTCTCGGGATTGCTTTGGCCATTAGGGGTCTTTTGTGATTCATCACAAAGTTTAGGATTGTTTTCCCTATTTTTGTGAACAATGACATTAGAATTTTGATGGGGATTGCATTGACTATATAGGTGACTTTGGGTAGTGTGGACATTTTAACAATATTAATTTTTCTGATCCATGGTCAGAAGATATCTTTCCATTTATTTGTGTCTTCAATTTATTCAAACTCTCATAACTTTCAACACAAATCTTTCACTTTCTTGATTAAATTTAATTCCATCTTTTAAAAAGGATAATTATACCTTCTACCCCATACAAACACTCACAAAATGAGGGAAAACAAAACAAAACAAAACAATAACAATAAAAATCACTTCACAATATTAAATTGGAGAAAAATAACGATGGGATAAAATAAAATTCCTACATAAACTAATCATTCTGTTCTCTTAATTTCTTAAGAATCATTCACTGGAGTAAAACAGGTCAATTTACACTTTCTGAATCTCTTCTACCACATCTGTAAAGAAATTTATTCCTGCTTCCTGTGTCTCCACATTGAGAATCAAATAGATAAGTAATAGGAAAGTTTTGAATTACCAGTCAATTGCCAAGTGGTATTGTAATCTTTCAAAACTAAAGATGACATGGTGCCTCAAATAGGAAAAGGCTTATTATGAAAATTCATACTGGTAAATTATGCTAATCTTCTTGATAACCAAATTACAATCACACAAGCAGCAGAAATGCAAAATTTAGTTATATGAAATGATAAACATATTTCATTGACTCATCTGCATATTACTAGTAATCAAGAGGATTGATTTGTTACTTATTAACAAATTCTAACTTTGTTACTTATTATCTAAGATTTTGAAAAAGAAAATAAATAACTAATTCTCTGAACTTCAGAATCCTTATCTGTAATATCATATTATGGAGTATCTTTTCCTCATCAGGTAACTACGATTTTGGAATGTGACATGTATTAGTTACAACCTGCCTACTTATTCTTATATTCTACCAGACAAGTTAGTAATGTAGCATATTGTTGTTAGTGGGAAAAGAACGTTCAAACACTTTCATCCTATTCTGTTTGGGTTTCAGTCTCTTCATTTCAACGAACAACTCTGGTAAGGTGAACAGTCATTGAATGCAATGGGTCATGACACTATTTGATCTACAGAAATCTACATTTCTAACCTTGATTCTGTCCTTCCATGGCTTTATGGCATATAACAACCACACCTATTAGCAAATGTGTTTCCCTGGCTGATTGCCTTTTTTAATTTTTTTAATGAGTTCACCATTATCCCTCCAAAACATGGGAGTCATCCTTAAAATCCTCCATTACCATCACTCCATTACTCCAGTATATAATCAATTTTGTCCTTTGTATCTCCTGAATATTTGTGAAAATCTTCCTTTTCTCGCCATTTCATCACTTTCACTTAATCTCTCTCTCTCTCTCTCTCTCTCTCTCTCTCTCTCTCTCTCTCTCTCTCTCTCTCTCTCTTTATACATATATATATATATTTTTTTTTTTTCTGCTGTTGACAACTGCAGTAATGATTTAGTTACATTCCCTCCATTTTTTCTGGTTCTCCTCTACTCTTCACATGCAGCCACAACAGTTTACCCATAAAGAAAAATGATTTTCTCAGCCATATCAAAAAATAATAATAAAATAAAATAAATGCTTCCCATTATTTTTTAACATAGTTATTACATTTCTTATCAAGTCCTATAAGGTAATATCTGCCTTTCACACTACGTCCCCCTATTACTAGACATATGTAGAAAGTGTGATCAAACAATATGATGAATGTTTATTTTTTTAAAAAAACATTACATTAAAAGACATATTGCCATTAATCCCACTCAAAATACTTCTCCTTGTTTTGAACATACTTATCCCATTGCTCTTGCCACTTTCTGAAGCAGTTCTGGAAGTCCTCTTTCATGAGTGTCTTTACTTGCACTCTCTTGGCTGCTTTGACGTACTGAATAAATTCAAAACATTCTCCTTTGATGGTCATTTTGACTTTGGGAAAGAGCCAGAAGTCGCAGGGTGCCAGATACAGTGAATAAGGTGGATAAGAACAGACTAATGTTTTTATTTGCCAGAAATTGCCATATAACGGTACCAGAGTGATGTATGACAGAGCATTGGCATGGTGGAGGATGATCTGCGGCACACTTTACTCATATTTTCCATTTTTTATCCTTATCACATCGTGCTACCTATATTTTTATATGTTTATTTCACACTCACCTTCTGCACTCTGTACAAATCATGTTATGCCCATCATGGTGTTTTCCCACAGTCTGACTCCTCCTTCTTCTCCCAGTCCTTCCCTGAGTCTACAAGATTGGGTCCTACTTGTAAATTGTCATCTAATAGCATCATACACCTCTCTTTTATAGCATTTGCTGATGTTGAAAATTCTACTTATGTTTATTTTCATCTAGAGCATAAACTTCATAAGGCAGGCACCATCTGTCTTCATTTGCCATTTTGTTATAAAGTGCCTGACATATTTTAGATTTTCAGTAGTGTTTGATAAATACATGACTAAATGGAATAGTACAATGTAAAGGATAGAGCAAAACATTAGGTGATTTCATGGGAAATCCACTTGGGGAACGACTGACAGTGTTCTACTTTATGATTAACTTTTGTATAACAAGCCAAGAAATTCTCTAAGCCCACTCCACCATAACCTATGCCTGAATTTATGACATATGTAGTGTATTGATAGACTTTAAGGGACTACAGTCATTTTGGGGGAAATATGAACTTCCTATAATTTTAGAATTGGAGTAGAGGTGAAGCAGAACTAGTACAATGAGAGAAGAAACAGATATTGAATTAAACCTAGGTTAAAATTCCAATTAGTTCCTAGAGAGAAGCAATTGCCCAAATACAATTGTGAGAAACAAAGAGCAGTTACTATTGATTTTACTTAATAGATAAAGCGACGCTTAATAAAATTCTGGAAGAACGATAAGTAAATTCAAAATCGTGTGACAAGTGCTATATGCACCCTGTGTACCTGGAAATTCTCCAAAACCAATCATTTTTTCCTTATCATCATACAATATAGATGAACTGATCAGCATTGTGGAGCTAACTGTGGATATGTAATTGTAAATCATTGGTTGGAAATCTAAATTATCATAAACTCCCCATTTTATGTTCATCTATATCATTTATACATTGTCAAATTCCATTATATTGCATTAATGTCACTAACACTGACTTATACGACAGGATTATTTCATAGACAGCACTAGTATCCAGTAAATGAACTAAACATTACTACCTAGAAAGGACTTACACGAAGATCAATTCAACTCAGCTTTGTTTTCTTTTCTTTTTTTTCAAATTCAGCTACTGAGTCTATTCCCATGATACTTTATTCAGAGATGATAAGGTTGAATTTTCTATCCTTAACATCTTTTCCCAGAAAAAATCAGGTAGATATTGAAGACTGAAATGCAGTTGCATTTGCATTTTCTTACATAAATCAGCTAGCATTATCCTACATGATACTCTTATGAGACAAGTTATTGTACCTTGAGCTATGAAAATGAAGAATACATAGTAATAAAAGTTGTAATCCCTGTGAAGTTCTTTATGGTGTCTAAGTCCTGTTTAACTTTTAGCTCACCTGGGTAGCTCGAGCACATAGGCAATGTGTTTCCTTTCAGAATTCTAGTTCTTCATTTTTCACTATTTCTGCCAGCATTATGCATAACTGAATCATAGCCGTTTGTCCCTATATGTACAAGGAGTTGTTTTACTTATATTTAGTTTTGTTTAAGCATTTTACATGGCCTGCCCTAGTTATCACCAACATAATCAATAAGACAGTCAACATAATCAAGATGTGATCAAATAAATCAATAAAAAACAGCGTGTGCTGTTTTCTTTGATCTCATTGAATGCTCACCCCTTAATATTCTATGTTTTCTCTTAATTTATCAGTGTTTTCCCGATTTTTCCCCCCTTCCTAGTCAAGTGAGGATCTAACTATATTGTCTCCACTATCTCATCACCGTAGCTCTTTTTTGGACAATCTCACGTGATTTGTAAAATCTTGTACTGAATCAAGCCAATCATTTGGTCCTGTGCTTTTTGGTCAGTATTACCCAAAGCTGTGGAAGAAAAAATTATTACAGCAGCACGTTTTATGTCATGGCACACAGTCTTCAAAATTAATTATACCTAAAAGCTAACTACAAATCAATTCCTGAATCACCTCTTTGTTCCTAGAGTAACTCTTTGGGACTATATTAATTATTACTACCACTTTCTTCTCAAAAAATATCCACAGTTTCTACTTTTCTGAGCCATTCACAACAAGTTCCTACACATCTGAATGCCTCCATTCCTACAGCCAAAAGTGGATTTAAAGGGCCAATAATTCTGTCCACCTTCTCTTTTACTATTCTCGAAAAATATTTATCTTCCTTTATATCAACATTTCATGAAAGAACTGTCTGTATTTGATATCTTGACTCTCCAGTTTTTGTTTCCTCATTTTGGGAGGGACTTGAGCGATGAATTCATCAACTCTATAGTGGAGGCTACAGCACTCTGCCCAGTTCCCCTGCAGAACCAAAGAACTAAGCCTCCCTGCTGGTGGGAGACTCCTGCAGACCCTTACAGTTGAGTGCCTTCCTCTGACAGGGGGACTGCTTTGCTCAGTATTGACCTTGTTGGAAGACACTTACATCCAACTGACTAACTGATGCAACTATTCATGCTCCTGACTCCCTTGCCTCAAGTGAGGATGACTGTGAAGAGCCATCGAGCTCTAAAGCTCCTCTTGGTTTTGTTGGTCCTTTTTGTGTTATATTAAGTGAATGGATCTGAGCATCACAAGGGATGTACTGGAAGAAATTCCATAGTTCACCACCCAGATCTCCTCTCCTGCACCCCTCGCTAAACACAGAGGTACTCATTCCACAGCTTCCAGGATGGTGTTTGCTGATAGCTCAAAGCTGAGTCCCTTCTCCCAAATTAGATGTGTTCTTCGGGATCAACCCACATCTTATTGGAGAAGTAAGAAGGACAAATCCCTCAGCTCAGATAATGCTGAAGGATCGACCAACTCTAGACTTCTAATGGGATAAAGACGTCACTGTGTGAACTCTCATTCCCTCACATACTCTCTCCACAACTTTCTGGAGACATCTCTCCATGCCAGAGCCTATTTCTTGGGGAAACCACTTTTAAAAACTCACAATTCAGTGAGCCATTGCTGCTCTACTTAAATGACTGTCCTTCAATGTCTCTCCATTGATGTTATAGGTAAAGGTCACAACCCTTAACAATGGCATACACGGCTGTAAATTATATAAACTCCAAGTAGCTCTCCACGCTGACCACACTGCACTGCATTCTCTGACTATGCTCGTATTTCTACATTCCTTTGAGCACAACAACTTTTCTCTATTTTCTCAAACCAAGCCTTTGCACATTTTACAATCCTGTCTTGACTCTTCATCCCTTCCCTTTCCCCCATTGGCCACTGGGTAGATAATTGCAGTTTAGGATTCAAGTCTCAGCTTAGATCATTTCTTATTCTCTGAAGTCTTTTTGAACCTAAAGACTTGCTATTTCTCTTTTACATCCCATTAGTGTAGTCGCACAACAGCCTAGCCAACTGTCCCTCCGTGTCTTTCCTTAAGGAAAGAAGAGTCTGTGAGATTGTGCCTTTCTGGGACTCTGTTCCATCCTTGCGTTTACACCTTATGTCTCTCTGTCTGTCCCCAAAAGATGGTTTGCAGCCAAAGACGGGTAAGATATCTCACGGGAGATACAACCTAAGCCAGGCGGAACCGAGTGGGGACACCCAATGAGCTGCCTTAGACAAATATGGGAAAGGGCTTTGCCTCCCTTTCCCCCTGCCTGGGAAAGTCTGTTGCTGGCTCTGGCTTTTCACTCGCAGCTATTTGTTAGAGAAATAATGAGGAGAACAAAGATCAGTTATCTCTAAGGAGCTGTTACTATATGAGAGACTTGACATTGAGAAGGTACATACCTTAGGTAAGATATCATGGGACCTTGTACTTCGGCTGTTTGAAGGTTAAAATAATTGGTTTGGGATGTTTCTATAACATGATAAGTGAGTCTCACAGACCGCGCCAAAAACACTGTTACTCCCTTGCATACTCATCAATAAAAGCCTCCAGTTTGCTTTATTCGGGGCTCCAGTCCTCTGAGACTGAGAGACCCCTGGCCTTCTGAGAGATGTAACTACATTAAGTCTCTGTTTCTTTCTTAAAAACTTAACCCAAACTGCCCCTTCTTGCACCCTCACTGCCCTTGTTGCGCGGGACGCGACACATTAGCATTCTATACATTTCATAACTTAGATCTCATCACACTGTATTCATCTTACCATTTTTTTTTCATATCTCTCTCACTAGATGCATGTTTCTCAACTGTATCATTAATGTGTGTCTACACTATGCCTTTGACACCTTCAAATATCAAAGAGGAGCAACGTGTTATTTGAATGAATTAGAAATAAAACATATAAACAGTGCATATGTATATTTACAATCCGTGAAATTTCTTATGTGTTAATTCATTTCAAATGTATATACAAAATAGGTAGTATGTTCTGGTCACTGTATTAGAACATGGTGTTACAAAGATAAATAATTTATTTTCTCTGCTTCAAGTGAGTTTTAATTTAAAATGTAGTAGTAAATTAAATATTTGGTTTATTTTCAGTGTGTTAAGCACTGTAAAGATACAGGAATGCATATGGTAGATAGTAGTACTTCAGAGAGAAATGGCAGGATGACAATTTCGAAAATGAATTCTGTGTCAGCACAGAACAATAGTGGGATTAGGGGAAGAAAACGTACTTTTAAAATATGTTGCTATAATCCAAGCAAGAAAATATGATAGTTGAAATAAAATATTGATTATGGAGATGGAGAGCATGGGGCTGAATTAGACAGTAAAAAACAGAGGTAGGATAGGTAATATTTGAAAAATGGAAGTGAGAAGTAAAGGAAAACGGGGAAACAAGGATGAGCCCACAGTCCTCAGGTTTAGAAAAGTGACAAGATAATCTGTGGTATTGTTTACTAGAATAAAGATTTTAGGGTAGAAATGTCTTTGAGTAAAATATGAATTCCATTATGACAATTTAAATGTTATGAATAATGTATTTATAATGGATTATAATTTAGTTGGTTATCAATTATAAATATATTATTCATTGTCATACATTCACCAAGAACTTATTGAAACACAAGTATACGAATGTTACACGTTGGGCTAAGTGCACTGATAGACATATATTTTTAAAAGAGTTTCTATGCCAAATATGCCTGAAAAGGACGAATGGAGAGAGTACAGAAAGACTGTAGAAAGGGGACAATATCCAAACAGAGTCCTGAGAGAGGAATAATAGGTAATATTATGAAGTAATGTAGTGTACACAAAGTAGCCCGATCAATGCTGAAGGAAATATTTCTCAATCAATATTGTTTGGAAAGTAACTTTTGGGGCAAAAATTATATTTTTAACTCACGGGTTGCATCGAATATTATTCAAATTGACTGGATTGTTTTATTTATAAAGAATAAATATAAATTAAGAAAATAATATGGAATATTTATGTTGTACTTATATAGGAATGGGCTTTTTATTATATAAATAATATTAAATCACAAAAAAAGGATAAACATATTTGACTAAGAGAAACCTGGATATCATACAATAAGAAAATAATATGATATTAACATTATAGTCTTTATTTTAAGTTTCACAATATGTAAATACACATGACAAAACACCAAGTCTCCTTTCATATTTTATGATAAGAAATATAATTTCAAAAGGAATAAATAAAAGACAAATAATAGGTATAAAATATATCCAGCCTCACATTTATTAGATTTAAAACACATTTATGAATAGCTTCATGAAGACCAGCCTATACGCTAGTCACTTGGGTAAATACTCAAATTTCAACAGTGAAAGAGATAGTCATTCTCCCTGCTTAGATATTGTTTTTAAGCTAGTGGGAAAATCCACATAAAGAAATAAACAAAGACTTAATAATCTATATGGCATAAATCCAAATATTTATGGAATTATATTCAGTTTTTTATCAATGCAAGTAGAAAACAGATTTCTCTCAACAATGTGATATTTCTCTAAAGATATTATGGGAAATGACCTAAGGGCCATAAAAATGGTAAACTGTGAGGCCCACATTAAATATAGAAATACGCAAACAGTAAGAGAAAAAGGGAAATGAATAGCAGGAATGGGTTTGCTCCTACTGTTTGGATGGTTTAGTGAAATGGAAGTTAAGTTTCAGTTGTTTAAGTTGAAATTAAGAAATGGAATTAGAAGTGCAAAAAAAGAAGGTTTCATTCATAGTGTAAAATATTAAAAACGAAAGAATTTAACAGCAGCAAAAACCCAAAAGAACACCAGGACATTTTTGTAGGTGATGGATGTTTGTTAGCAGCACCACGGTGGTGGCGATGGTACCGGGGTGTATGGATATATCCAAACTCATAAAGATGCGTACGTTAAATATGTGCAATACTTTGTATATTGCTTATTCTTCAAAGCTGTTTTTTAAAAAGAAAGAATCTGATTTGTAATAATTCTGGTTATGTGATAATACTTAGTATAGCCACAGGGCCAAAAGGAACACTACAGTCAGAAAGAATTAAAGATGTCAAAAAAAGGGGGGGGGTGAAATAAACCAAGTTTAATTTTTTATTTTAATTAAATGTGGGTAAAAACAATAAACACAATTGGTTAAATCTATCTTAGCTTAGCTGACTTAAAACCTTTCTATCCAACATAATAAATTCAATCTAATCCAGAGGTTATTTTTTCCTCTTTTAATAATTTTAATAATTATTCTGTAATACTTCAAAGAAAATGTTGTGAAACTAATTGCAAACTGCAGCTGTTAAAATTTAAAAAAATAAAGAATTTATGTGGAAATAGTATCTATTTACTAGTAGATCACTCATGTCTCTTTAGGTAAATCTAAATTGTATTTTCCATTTATCTACAATAAAGTGAAATCTTATCTTTGTAAAATCTAATAGTTCTATTTAATTGGTTGTAGGAGAAAGAGGGCAAGTGATACTATTAAAAAATGATATTTGCTTCTTTGAAAGTAATTCTTTGCTACTTTATTATAATAGAATAGTAATTAAATGGACTTATTGTCTTTTTTAAGTAAGTAACATTTTTTTTCCTCATAAATGGCCCCAACCCCTTTATGAAGTTGTTTTCACATAAGTACCCCATTAAATAAATATTTTAATATTTGAATTACATCAGAAGTAATTTTCTTGAAATGTTTGAAAATAAAAGGACATTTTCATCTGATCATCAGATGAAAGAATTTTAAAGGGACTCCAGTTCTAATTTAATTGTGAGTAAGGTAAAGTGCTATAAAATTTTTCATAGTATATAAAACAAAAAAATCTGAACAACAATCCTTAATTTAGTATGTTTCAAATTCAATTTTAAATTTAATCATGCAGTGTATTTTTTTAAAAAATAGCAACATATACATTAGAAATAAGTAGATAAGTAAGCAATATAATAAGACAAGGATCCCGATCCAACTGTTCAGTATAGGAATATCTGAGATTATTTATTAATTAAGTATAAAATTGAAAAATATATCATATAGGATATTTTCTGTGTTTTATTCCTCATTTTTAATCCTCTTGTTTCCCTTCATTAAAAGTTAAATGCTACCTGAATTTGTTTAAGCTTATCATTGCTTTCTTCATATTATAACCAATGGTTATTACATATGTTATATATATATAGTACGGGGACATTATCAATATGGTGACATACTCAATGCCGTTTTTATATTACTAGCTTTCTATAAAATGGCATTATTTTTAATTACCATATTTGATTTCACTCTGACTGCGACTTTTAAAATCCGTTATCCTATTGATGATCATTTGAGTTGTTTCGTGTTTATTTTAAAGAACAATACGGCATTGACCTTGTTTTGTAAGTGTCCCCAGGTAAACCTATGATCGAGTTACCCAGGATATGTACAGTGATGAGTGGATGCTCTGTGTTCTTATTCATAAATGTAAAGACTGTAAAAATAATGCAGATTGTTTTCCAAAGTGGTTGTACCAATCCACATTTCCACCAGCACTGACTAGGAGTTATAATGGCTCCACGTCTTCAATAGAACTTGGTTTTTCCAGACTCTCAGTACCTGCCATTCTGGTACATACAAAAATTTAAAATTAAGGTTTAGTTTTATGCTTATTTAATTATTAACAATATTAAGGGCTTCTTATATGTTTCTGGCCAAAGTATATTCACTTTTGCTTTACGAATATATAAAACATGTATCTTTATATACTGCATCTATTTGAGTATTGTATGTATGTTTATATTTTCTATACTACACATAGTATATTACAATGTATATGCATGTTCATATTTTCTATATATTCATGTGGTATGTATACATATAATTATATAAGCACATATCCTAACATATTATGTCTATTAAAATTATATATGTATAGATATACATATACATGCCACATATATTATTGGATGATATCTTTCTCATTGATATATTGATATTTTAACTACTTTACATTTGAAATATACCAATTGCCATTTATTTAGGTGATTAAAATTATCTCTCAATTTATAACTTTTTTGCTTCTTTTTGTTGTCTTTTTATGAAGTGATATTATTAGTTTTGATACATTTGAATTTTTCATTTGAATCACTTTTATATAGTGCCCTTTGAGTTTTATTTATGAAACACTTATCTCTTTTGCGAGTGTATATACATTATTTTAAAATAGTTTTAGAATTATAGGCAAGTTGTGAAGATAGCATGGAGTTCCCATATACCCCACAGATAAATTCCTCTATCATTGTTATAGTACTTTATGGTACACATGTCACAATTAATGAATAAATATTGATGCATTAAGTATATTCCATACAGTATTTAGATTTCCTTTATTTTTACCAAATGTTCTTTTTCCATTCCAAGATCCTACCCAAGATGCAGTACATTTAATAATATAGTTCTTAAGCTCTTCTTGACAGTTACAGATTCTCGCATTTTTCTAATTTTAAACGACCTTCACCGATCTGGGATCTGGGAGTCTGGTTATGTGTTTAGTAGAATCACATCACTAAGATCTGTCTGATATTAGCTACATGATTATACAAAGGACACTAGTATTTGGACAACGACCACAAAGTTGTTCCCCCGTGAAGTTAATCTTCTCCGCTTTCCATATTGGTTTCTTTGGGAAAAAAGCATTATGTGTAGTCAACACCAAAGAATAATAAAGTTATTCCCCATCACCTTCAGGATAAACTATTTACATGCATTATTTGCAATGTCTCTGCATGGGAAATTTGTTATTCTCCCAGTCATCTATTTTTCATTCATTTATATTAGAATGGCTTCGTAAATATTTATTTTATACTTTAGGTTAAATCTAACACTGCTGTATTCATTTTCCTGCTTAACTTATTCCAGTTATGGTCTTTGGGAGTTTTTCGGTAGATTCTTGTCTTCCTCATCATTTCATGTGATGTGTGCTATGTGTGTGCGCGTGTGTGTTTGTGTGTGCACTTTACCATCATGTTATATAACTTCCTTAAAATTTCTTATTTTTCTTCGGTATTGTGCTTCTTTGCTTTTCTATGTAATTTTTTTAGAATCAGATTTTCAAGTGTCAAAAATAATTTCAGATTGGGATCTCATTGAAATCAGAAGATCGGGCGTGACCAGTTAGCTCAGTTGGTTAGAACGGAAAAAGAAATTAAAATCTGAAGGCCAATTTGGGGAGAACTGAAATCTAAGTTATAATTCATTAATTTTCTATAACTGTATTTATTTACATAGGTCTTTATAATGTCTTAAAATAAATTTTTATTATAATGCCTCCACAAATGGCTTGTTCATCTTTTACTAGTTGCATTTCTACATACATAACACTTTTGTGGAAATTACAAGTGTTTTGCTTTAAATTCCGTTTTTATCTCTGTTACTGATGAATATCAAGAAACACTATAAAGGGAGATTGACTTCTGGCCTGAAGTGTAAGGAATTCCACTAACCTGCTCCTACATTAGTAAAATTAATAGAGAAAAACACTATCGGGGGAATAAAAAGACCAATCGTTTAAAGCATATAGACATTATCCTAAAGAGAAATAGCCATAAAGAAACATCCCAAAAAAACTGACGAAAATGTACATGAATTATCTTTGCCAGAGCCATCAGGCAAGAGAAAGAAATAAAAGGCGTCCAAATTGGGAATGAAGAAGTTAAAACATCACTCTTTGCAGATGACATGATGCTATACATAGAAAACCCTAAAGACTCCACCAAAAAGCTGTTAGAAACAATCAATGAATAGAGTAAAGTTGCTGGCTACAAAAATCAACGTACAAAAGTCCATTGCATTCCTATATACTAACAATGAAATCTCAGAAAAAGAAATACAAAAAACAATTCCCTTTGCAATTGCAAAAAAAGAATAAAATACCGAGGAATAAATTTAACCAAGGATGTGAAGGATTTATATGCTGAAAACTATAAGACATTTTTGAAAGAAATTGAAGAAGACACAAAGAAATGGAAAGACATTCCGTGCTCATGGCTTGGAAGAATCAACATAGTTAAAATGGCCATATTACCCAAAGCAATATACAGAGTTAATGCAATCCCCATCAAAATCCCAATGGCATTTTTTAAAGAAATAGAACAAAAAATCATCAGATTTGTTTGGAACCACAAAAGACCCCGAATAGCCAAAGCAATCTGAAGAAAAAAGAACAGTGCTGGAGGTATCACACTGCCTGACTTTAGCTTGTACTACAGAGCTACAATAATCAAAACAGCATGGTATTGGCAGAAAAACAGACACATGGACCAATGGAATAGAATTGAGAACCCAGAAATAAAACCACATAAATATGGACAGATAATTTTTGACAAAGAAGCTAAAAACATACAATGGAGAAAAGATAGCCTCTTCAATAAATGGTGCTGGGAGAACTGGATAGCCACGTGCAAAAGAATGAAACTGGATTGTTATCTGTCACCATGTACCAAAATTAATTCAAAATGGATCAAAGATTTAAGCATAAGACCTGACACAATAAACTGCATAGAAGAAAACATAGGTACCAAACTTATAGACCTTGGGTTCAAAGAGCATTTTATGAATTTGACTCCAAAGGCAACGGAAGTAAAAGCTAAAATAAACAAATGGGACTATATGAAACTTAAAAGTTTCTGCACAGCAAAAGAAACCATCGACAAAATAAAGAGGCAACCGACTGAATGGGAGAAGATTTTTGCAAACAGTTCCTCCGATAAGGGTCTAATATCCAAAATATACAAGGAACTCATGAAACTCAACAACCAAAAAAACAAACCACCCAATTGAAAAATGGGCAGAGGACCTGAAGAGACATTTCTCTAAAGAGGACTTACAAATGGCAAATAGACATATGAAAAAATGCTCAACATCACTAATCATCAGAGAAATGCAAATAAAAACCACAATGAGATATCACCTCACCCCAGTCAGAATGGCTATCATCAAAAAGACAAATAGCAACAAGTGTTGGACAGGCTGTGGAGAAAAAGGAACCCTCATACACTGTTGGTGGGAATGCAGACTGGTGCAGCCACTATGGAAGGCAGTGTGGAGGTTCCTTAAAAAATTACGAATAGAATTACCATATGACCCAGCAATCCCTCTCCTGGGTATCTACCCAAAGAATTTGAAATCATTTATACATAAAGACACGTGTGCTCCAATGTTCACTGCAGCTTTGTTTACGGTGGCCAAGACATGGAAACAACCAAAATGTCCTTCGATAGATGACTGGATAAAGAAGTTGTGGTACATATACACAATGGAATACTATTCAGCGTTAAGGAAAGATGATATAGGAACATTTGTAACAACATGGATGGATCTTGAGAATATAATGCTAAGCGAAATAAGTCAGACAGAAAAAGCAGAGAACCCTATGATTTCACTGATATGTGGTATATAAACCAAAAACAAGACAAACAAATGAGAAACAAGAACTCATAGACACAGACAATAGTTTAGTGGTTACCAGAGGGTAAGGGGGGTGGGGGGAGGGAGATGAGGGTAAGGGGGATGAAATATATGGTGATGGAAGGAGAACTGACTCTGGGTGGTGAACCCACAATGGGATATATTGATGATGTAATACAGAATTGTACACCTGAAATTATGTAATTTCATTAACAATTGTCACCCCAATAAATAAATTAAAATAATTAATTAATAAAATAAAATAAAATGTACATAAATTAGATGTGAAAGTTAAGAGCCTGTGCTGTTTGAATCACGAATGTCCCCGCCTCCCCACTCCCAGCTGGGTGAGACATGTCCTCCACAGCAGACTGCTGCTGACAGGACACAGGGCCCCTCCCCTACCACAGTTCGCAGGTGAAGGGATTTCTTTCTAAAGGAGCAGGACACCAGCTTTTCTCATTCTGGCCCCCATCTGTGGCTCAGGATGTCTTAGCCAAGTGTGGGTGACAAACGGAGTCCCCTATTCCATTGAATTCTACTGTGCAGTGAGCTAAGGAGACTGGGGCCCTGGTCACCCCGGTCTTAGCTTCTGCTTCAAATCCAGAAGATGCAAGCTAATAGGTCTTCCAGATGCTACCCCACCCTCCATTGAATGTTAAGCGCCGAGAGCAGGGTTTCACTCTTTCTTCACTCAGAGAAAATCTTGCAGTTGTGCCCAACCACAGATCCAGAGCAAGGGCTTAAGGGATTTTTCTTGGGGGAGAAGCAAGTCAATAAACAGCTCCTAATCTCTTCCCAACACCTGACTTCATTTGAAATTGAGTCTGAATAAAATGAAGCCTCATGAGCAGTGGAGGTTTTGATGAAAGAGCTTAATACACAGGCTGAATTGCCGGTAGTCTAGTTTGCAGAAGAGAATTGAGAAATAAGGCTGCTCGTGGGGGAACCCTCCTGGGATCAGAACAAGTATTAAACACTGCCCTCCAAAACTATTCTTTCACAAGAGTCATAATATTATAGGATTGGTTGTAAAAAATATTTGTGTCCTCAGTACATTGTTTAAAACAATTGTGCAATTAACAGTCAATTAGCGAAGTTTAAGAGCTCGGTGTGTTCATAGAATAACAAAAAGAGATCAGATCATATGGTACTTGTCTTTCTCTTTCTGACTTATTTCACTTAACATAATGTTGTATAATGTGATGGCTCGGTGTGAGGTCGGGGTGGTGGTGGATGGGGGAGGGGGGTTCACGGTGTGAGGGATGTAAAAATAAAATAAAATAAAATAAAACTAAAAAAAAAAAAAAAGAGATCAGAAATTCCCTACCAAAACCATCGTCATCCTATGGCGACTGTAGGTACAGGCAAAGCTGCACCTCCTTGGGGAGGAACAACAGAGGCTTAACAGTGGGGGAGGAAAAATAGGCTTCACGAAAGTAATGCAAACATGTACTGAACACGCAAAGAAGCCAATAACAACAACAAGCCCTGGAAGGGAGGACACTTACCTAAACTTGCTGTAATATGTAAAGTTTTCAGTTTCCAACAAAAATTACTACAAACAAATAGGAAAGTATAACCCAAACACTGGGAAAAAAATCAGACAAAACAAAAATTGCCCATGAGAATTACCAGATGTCAGATTTATCAGAAAAGTACTTAAAAATAGCCATTGTAAACATGGTCATAACGTTTATAAGGAAAATCAAAATTAAGCAAGTAAAGGAAGGTATGATAACAAGTTGCATCAACTAAAGTATATCAGTAAAAAGATAGAAATTATTTAAAACTATTACAGATGTAAATTCTGGAGTTAAAAAATACAATAACTGAAATTTTAAAAATTCACTCAAGGACCTCAACAGGAGAGCTGAACTTGAAGCAGAAAGAATATTGCAGTCCTGGAGACTGATCAATATAGATTATGCAAGTCAAAGAGCAGGAAAAAAATGGAGAAAACTGAAGAGCTTCAGAAAAATGTAAAACACTATTAAACCCACCAACATCTGCATACTGAGAGCACCAATGTGAGAAAAGAGAAAGAAACAACACAAGTATTCAAAGAAATGATGTCTGAAAACTTCTCTAATTTATGGAAAAACAATAAATTACATATCCAGAAAGCTCAATGAACTTCAAATAGAATAAACACAAAGAAGTTCACAAACAGGCACATCATAGTAAAAATGCTAAAAATCAAATGAAAGGAATATCTTACAAGCCATGAAAAAACTGGCTCATCACTTACAGGGGAAGCACAGTAAAATTAACAGCAGAATCCTCAGTGTGAACATTGGCAGCCAGAAAACAGTGAGATAACAAATTTTAAGTGCTCAAAGAAAAAACTGTCAACCCAAAATCATAAATGGAGCAAAATTGTGTTCCAAAAATGAAGATAAAATAAAGGCTTTCTTTCCAAGATAAACAAAAGCTGAGAGGATTTTTGCTAGTAGACCTTCCATACAACAAATATTGAAAGAAGTTCTTTAGGGTAAAAGCAAGTAACCCCAGATGTTAAAATCCACAGGAAAAAGACAAAGGGCACCTGTCAAGGTAATAATATAATTATATAAAACAATTTAAAGGCATGCATATTTTCTTTTTTCTTCTTCTAATAGATTTGAAAAGCGATTGTATGAAATAGTACGTCCATAACGTATTGTTTGGCCTGTAACATATACAAATGTAACATGTATAATATATTTGCAGTAATAGCACAAACAACATGAGTGGGAGCAAGGCTGTATTGGCTAGGAAAATCAATATAAATGGTAAAGTAGCAAATATAACATTGTATTATTTAAAAATATGTAACATTAACAGGTATAACTTATAAAAACAATAAGAGAGAGAGACAGAGACAGAGAGAGAGAGACAGAGAGAGAGAGAGAGAGAGAGAGACAGAGAGAGAGAGAGAGAGAAGGGAGTGACGTTATATAGAATCACATCTGTGAATCTCCTGGAATTTGGCTAGTATAAATCTGAAACTGATTCTGATAAGTTAAGATATATGTGGTAATCCCTAAAGCAACCACTGGGGGAAAAAATTAGAAAAGTATAGTGAATAATCATTAAATAAATTAAAATACTACAATAAAAATATTCAGTTAATGCAAAAAAATCCATAAATGAGGAATAGAGTAAGACATGAAACATAGAAACCTAAAATAGAATGGAAGATGTTTCCAGCTATTTCAATGAAAACATTACATGTGAGTACATTAGGCAATCACTGTCATAAGACAGAGATTGTCATATTGAATTAAAATGAAAAAAGCATGCTCTATGTGCTCTTTATAGGGGACACAATTTAGATTCAAAGATACAAATAAATTTAAAATTAAAGGACGAAAGGAGATAAATCATGGAAATAGCACCTACAAGAAAACTGGAGTATTGTCTGATATTAATATCAGATACAAATAAATTTAAAATTAAAGGACGAAAGGAGATAAAATCATGGAAATAGCACCTACAAGAAAACTGGAGTATTGTCTGATATTAATATCAGACAATATTAATATCAGACAATATAGACTTTAAAACAAAAAAAAAGGGTTACCAGAGAAAGCAATGAACATTTCATCATAATAAAAGAATCAATCCATCAGGAAGATAGAAGAATTACAATGATATAATTATATATATGAGATCTAATAGTAGAACACCAAAATACATGAAGCAATAACTGACAGAAAGGAGAGAGAACTAAACAGTTCAATAATCATAGTTGGGAACTTCAATACCTCCCATTCAGTAATGGATAGATTTATGAGACTGAAGAGCAACAAGAAAATTGAAGCCATAAACAACATTGTAAACCAACCAGAACCAACAGACATCTATAGATCTAACAATACATCAATAGCAGGTTAGACATTCATTTCAGGTACCCAAGGCACATTCTCTAGGATACACCATGCGCCAGGCCATAAAACAAATGAAAATAAATTTAAAAGAAAAGAAATAAAACAAAGTATGTTTTCTGACAATATGGAATAAAAGCAGAACTAGCAGCAGAACAACACACATAAATACTAATGGGTCAAAAAATAAACCAAAAAGGAAATCCAAAAATATTTTGAAAGGAATAAAACTAAAGACAAAATAAATAAAGTTTTTTGATGCATCTAAAGCAGTACTTAGAGGAAAATATACAGCTATAAAATATCTATATTAAGAAAAAGAAATATCTCGAGTCAATAATCTAAACTTTCAACCTCAAATGCTGAAAAGAGAGGAACAAACTAAACCTAAAGAAATTGTGAAGAAAGTAACATATATTAGGGCAGAAATTAGTGTAAGAGAGAAGAGAAAAATAATAGAGAAAAATCAATAAAACCAAAGTTGATTCTTTAAAAATGTCAGCAAAATTGATAAACATTTAGCTATATTGATCAAGAGAAAAAGAGAGAAGACTCAATTCTAGAATCATAAATATAAAAGGGGGCATTACTACTGAACTTACAGAAATACAAAGATAATAAAGGAATGCTATGAAAAAGTGTACACTAACAAATAAGGTAACTTAGATGAAATAATAATTTCTAGACAGACACAAACTAACAAAGTTGACTCAAGAAGAAATAAACAAACCGATTAAGTAAAGATATGAATAGGTAACAAAAAATGACTCATAAAGAAAGAAATGCCCAGAAGTTCTCACTACTGAATTCTACCAAAGGTTAAAGAATTAATGCCAATTCTTCACATACTATTCCAAAAGGTAGAAGAGGAAACATATCTCAACTCATCTTATGAGGCCAGTGTTACACTGATTCCAAAACAAAACACATCAAAAGAAAATATACCTAAAGGCTAATATTTCTTATGAATGTGGATGTAAAAATCCTCAGCAAAATACTAGCAAATCATATTCAGCAAAATCCAGAAAAAAGCATATTCCATGGCCATGTGAGATATCCCAGAAATACAAAGTTGATTTAAAACTCAAACATCAATTAATGTAATTGATCATATTAATTGAGTAAAATACACTATCGTGATCATTGCTACAACTTCAGTAAAAGCATTTCATAAAATTCAATGCCTTTTCATGAAAAACAAAAACAAACAAAAACCAAAAACAATCAAACAACAACAACAACAACAAAAATACCTAAACCAACTAAGCATGTAAGATAATTCTCTAAATTATCAGCTAGGGGCATGGTCAGCTAGATGAAAAGAGCATCTATAGAACAGCCATAACTAGCATGATATTTATGAGTGAAAGCATGATATTTATGAGTGAAAGCCTGGATACTTTCTTCCTAAGACAGTGAACCCGAAAGGATGACAACTGTGGCCAGTTCTATTCAATATTGTACTGAATATTTTATCCAGAGCAATTAGGTAAGACATGGAAATAAAAGCCATTCATATTGGAAAGACAAAAGCAATATGCCCTCTATTCACAGATTACATAACCTTGCAGTATACGACATTATAAGAATTCCGCTTAAGAACTACAGTAAGTCCTCACTTAACATCATGGGTAGGTTTTACGACTTTAAGTGAAACCACATGTAAGGAAACCAATTCTACCACAGGCTGACTGGTATAAACAAGAGGTGCCTTCCTACCACAAGTCACCCAAGTTATAAGGAAACAACTCTGACCAAGGCCCAGCTGTATTTGCATGTATAAGTCAGCAGATTTGCAGTATTCAAGATCAATATATAAAAATCAATTGCATTTCTGCATACTTCAACTCAATTTGCAACAGCATCAAAAATAATAGAATACTTAGGAATATATTTAACAAAATAAGAGCCAAACTTATTCTCTAAAAACTGCAAAACTGGTGGAAACAAATTAAAGACAATCTAATAGGGAAAATATTCCACGATTTTGGTCTGAACACTGTTAACATGGCCATATTCCTCAACCTGTGAGGTCAGCTAGGGGCATGGTCAAAGCGGCCGGGAGCAAAGTCATACCCCTCTGCCAAGTCAGACCCCTCCTCTCATGACGGAAACTGGGGCCCCTGGCATTTCCCAGAAGAGGCAGCAGACCTTGGTGCAATAAACAACTCCAGACACAGCCGCTGGGGCCCTATCTGCGCTGGGGGTGGGGGCCTGCTCATCTGCCACCTCACTCAGCCAACCCCCTCCCCCAAATCGCATATCTGCCTCCCTCCTCTGCCCTGGGAGCCACTTCACCGGCCCCGTCTGCGGACCGCTGCACCTCGCCCGGGAGCGCAGAATAAAGCCCTCACTTTTCTCAACCTGCCTGACTCTCTTAGCTTCACTATCGCGCAGCAAGCCTTACACAACCTAATCAACAAATTCAACAGGAATCTTTCTAAGAATCCCAGCTAATTCTTTTGGCGGAAATTGACAAGCTGATTCTAAAATCCATTCGGAATTGCAAGGGACCCAGCATAGCCAAATCAATCCTGAAAAAGAAGAATAAAGTAGGAGGACTCAAACTCCCCAATTTCAAAATTTACTATAAAACAATGGTAGCATGCCCCCCCACACACAGACACACACACACACACACACACACACACACACAGTTTCACTTTCCACAGGTTCAGTTACCTGCAGTAAACCCTGGTAGCAAAACATTAAATGGAAAATCCCAGAAATTAACAATTCATAAGTTCTAAATTGCAGGCCATTCTGAGTAGTGTGATTAAATCTCATGCTGTCCCACTCCAACACATGCTGCCCAGGATGTGAACCACCCCTTTGTTCATCACACTGTATACAATACCCCCCTGTCGGTGCCTGCCAAGGCGAGGAACAGTCCCTGAAGTGGGGAGTGAGGATTGTGGAAAAAGAAGAGAGACAAAGATGGGATCCGGAGGGCAGGCAATTCTAAGTAGACTGCCGCGGTTCTAAGTAGAATGCCTCCCCCCAAGTTTATTTTGGCAGCTTATATACTCTGGGCATCAAAAAGTAACAGAACTGTCTGTGATCTAGTAGTTACAATGTTTGGATAAATAAGGGCGTGTTTTTCGGCCAGCTCCGCACTTCCTGACCTTGTCTGGTTCTGTGTTCTCAAAGTAGCAAGTTTTGCCTTGCTGGGAGCACAGACCACTCAAGGAAGTCAAAGGTTCAACATTTCACAGAACAACACCTGCTAGCACGTCAGCACGGTTTCTCACACCCCCCATTACTCACTTAGCCACCTCAATTATTAGATGGACCACCATGGTATGGCAGTGCTTGTGTTCAAGTCACCCTTGTTTTACTGAATGCCCCCAACGTGCAAGATTAGTAATGCTGGCAATTCAGATAGGCCAAAGAAAAGTGGTAAAATGCTTCCTTTAAGTGAAAAGGTGCAAGTTCTTGATTTCATAAGGGGAATAAAAGCCATATACTCAGGTAAGTAAGATCTACGGTATTAAAAAAAAATTTGTGAAATAAGATAATTTGAGATAGAGACCACATTCACATAACTTTATTACAGTATATTGTTATAATTGTAATTTATTATCAGTTGTTGTTGATCCCTTACTGTGCCTACTTTCTAAATTAAATTTTATCATAGGTATATATAATATGTGTAAGAAAAAACGTTGTACATTTAGGGTTTGGCATTATCCGAAGTTTCAGGCATCAACTTGGACTGACAGTTTGATACTGGCACAAGGATATAAATATAGATTAATGGAATATAATTGACAGTACAGAAATAAACCTAAACATCTATGTCAACTATAATATGATAAGAGTGGTGAGATCATGCGATGGAAAAAGAATAGTGTCTTCAACAAATGGTGCTAGGCCTCCATAGGGGATACTATGTTAACAGAATGAAGACAGATCTTACCTCTAACTTAATCAAACTGCTTTCTCCCTGATACTGATGGGTTTGGAGTTTTGTTGTCTGTTTGTGGGGAGGCAGGGAGCTTTTTGACTACTTTTATGAACGATTAGTCATTTTTTAACTTTATCAAATGTGTATTAAAATGTATTTTTAGGAGTCCATTAAATTTATTGTGTCAATTATGTTCTTTGATTGTAAATGCCACTTGTGGATGTTTTTGTGCATATGCTAATATGTATGTCCAAGGAGTTAATTAGGTATGAAAGTTATCTTCAAATCACTCGATATATTTATGTATTTCTTAATTTATTCATGTATTTCTATCAACTTTTGATTTATATATATATATTAAATATGTGTGACAGCATAAAGGATCAGCTAGAAAAATTTTCACTTGGTTGGTGTTTATGTGACATATTTTGCTCATATTTTAATGACACATATTCTTAATTATATTTAGTTCTTTTGTAAACAGCATGTAGTTGGATTTTCCTTACTCTATTCTGTTAATGTAAATTTAGTAAATCTAGAATTCTGTGTATTTACCATTATTTTAAATGGTATTGCATTTAGACCTTTCTGTATACTCAAATTTTGAACTTATTTGTACTGTTTCTTATATTTCCTTTCTTTTCTTGTCTTCTTTTCAATTGAGCGGTTTTTCTCATTTTGTTTTCTCACATTCATTGCCTCGAATCATATACATTCTGTTTATATTCTGCAGTTGTTATGACCATGATGTCAACACGCATACTTAAACTGGATCCGTCAGGATTCAGTGACTGAAACCTAAACCATCCAAAGAATATTAAGGAGCAAAAGACATCTAATGTAAGAACTCAGTGGTTATAAAATTATTGAAAGCATTGGAGGAATATTCTCCAGAGGCTGTCACCAGAAATCTTGTGAAAATAATTCATACCATTGTGTAGTTGCTCTCCAACAATGAGAATGTCATTGTATAACATGTCACCACCACCACGACTGCAATTACCCCTGGACATGTATGAATATGGAATAAGTGAATCCATCCAATGGCCTGCAGACATAGAAAAAAGCAACAGAAAATTGAGAGTTCTGTCATCTCAAACTTTAGTCGCTGCTTCTTAGAGATAAAACACAATTTAGTATCAAGGATGCCAATTGCAAAGAACCCAAGATAGGAAGTTTTCAGATTTTCATCCTGTATGTGACGGGGAGTTCACTAGATGCAAGATGGACAGGGGACAGAGTACCAATCAATCGTAGCCACTCTAACCAATTAAACTATTCAGGAACTCAAATCTTAAAAAAAATACAGCAATAACATCATCCTGCGTAATATAATTTAAACCTTGCTATTCCAAAAGAAAACATGCTTAATGTCTCTCTCAAAAAAAAAAAAGAAAAAGAGAGAGAGAGACTAAATCATCCTCAGTCACTCTGTCTTGTTGAACTTCAGTCACATTCTAAACTTGAAATATTGATGGGTTCTCGGCCTCATGGGGACTTAGTGTTCCATGACACCACTTTCTTCCTGGACCCAATGATATGCCAAAAATAGATTCTCAACTTTTCTCCTTTGCCAAAGAGGTCGGAGCTTTATTTGAACATCTTTTGTCTCTCATTGAGGTTCTCCTCAGAGCTAATGTCTGAGATTTTTCTAGGAATGTAATAGTACCTAGATATTCCTTACAGGAAAGTGTTGTACAAGACATTGAGGCAGGAAACAGTGACTTCTTTCTATCATGCAAGGTTAACCACTGATGACATTTGCATTAGTACGAATTGCTTAATATGTCAAAAAGTCACTTTTTTGAATTAGAGATTTTTTGGTTTGTTTTTTTATTCTTCATTTCATTTGTACTGAAATAAATTTGTTTTAAATATTAGAGAATAGAGTTAGTGAAATCAACACTTTCACTGAATACTGATCTCTACCGTGAAGACGGTGGCCATTTGCCACTTCAGTTCCGTGAGTCTAGTGACCATGTGACTCACTCTGGCCCCTGAGACATACCTATTTTTCAGTGAGAGCTTTTTAGAAAGTGTGTCTTTCTTTTGCTTGTCCTCCAAAAACAAGGCAGACATAGATGGCACTGCCCTCTTTTCTCTGTCATTCTGTCTTGAAAATGAATGTATATTTTGCAGCAGAAAAGTTGTCTTGTGAACAAAAGTAACAAGCGTGCAGAATAAAGCCGTCTATTCCTAAAAGCTTTGTATGGGACAATGCCCTGCGAGACCCAGTCTGGCATCTTTGATAGGCTGAATTTATGCAAATTATGTTAACTCCTAGATTTTATGTTATGTGAGGAAAAAGAATACTTGTTTTTTTAAGCTATTGCAAGTTAGATTTTCTGTTACTTAAATCGGAACACATTCTTAGCTGAACCAAAGCCTAAATAAATTCGCTTATTAGATCTGCATATGTAAATGTTTATTTCTATCTTTTAAAAGCTTCTCAATAAAAGTCAAGTGTGAATTTGTGTTTAGAATCAACATCCACTTTCTCTCAATCAACTATGAATATGTTTATGTTAGTATTCCTCCCTTCTATTATGGATTGCCAGATATTGATATAGGATACATCTACATGTAAGTTTCAAGAACTCTTCTGGAATGTATTTGTCATTGATTGGCGTTACATTATTAGTTTGTTCGTAAGTTATACATTTATTATATATTTCCTTATTTTTATCTGTTGGATTTAGTAAAGTGTGTTAATTTATATAAGACAATTTAAAAAAAGCTTTTAAAATAAGAAAACTTTTTTCATAATATTAAAGTATATTTGGATATCTTATTGGTTGAATGTATTTCCTAGAGGTATGTTGTACCCCTAGTACCTCAGAATGTGATCTTATTATAAACGTAATTAGTTAAGATGAGGTTAGGCTGGGACAGGGTGGGCCCTTGATCCGGTCTGAGTGGCGTCTTTATAAGAAGAAAAGAAACACTGAGAGGAAAATGCATGTGAAAACAAGGAGACACACAAAGAGAAGACAGCCATGGGGGCAGTAAGAGTTATGCTGTCATAACCAAGGAACATCTCAGGCTACCGGAAAGTAGGAGAGGAAAGGAGGGATATTCTTCTAGAAGCATTAGAGGGAACATGGTCCTGCCAACACATTGATTCAGACTTCTAGCCTCCCTAACTACAAAATAATGCATTTCTGTTGTTTTAAGGCATCCATTTTGTAGCATTTTGTTACAGCAGCCGTAGGAAACTAGCCCAGAAACCTTAGAAGGGAGAGAGTATATTTTGCCTGTAGGAGAGACGTGAATCATTGGGAACCAGGGAGGTGACTGTGGTAAGTAGCCACTAACATGGCCCCCAGTGATCCTAACCTCCTAATATACACAGTTCCCACCATGTGAGTGGGAGCTGGATTTAGCAACTTGCTTCTAACAAAAATACTGTACAGATGATAGGATGTCACTTCTGAGGTTCGATTTTAAAGGACTTCACCTTCAATCTCGGATTTTTCCCCCTCTCTCTTGTTCTCTCAGATTTCTTGCCCTAGGAGAACCAGGTTGCCCTTACCTGAGGCAGCCCTGGGGAGGGAGAGGCACTGAGAGACGTGCTGCGGGGGATAAAGCCAGTCCCTAGCCGTGTGAGAGGATTTGGAAGTGGATCCACCCATGCTGAACCCCAGATGAATCCTCAGTACTGGACAGTAGTTTGACTACAAACTTTTGAAAAATCTTCAACCAGAGTTACACAACTAATCCACACCCAGGTTCTTGAGCACAGACCCTGGGAGTTAAAAAACACTTGTTGTTTCAAACCATTAGATTTGGAGCTAATTTGTTAGACTGCAATAGAAAACTAACATGATCAGTGACTAGAAGCTAAGCTGAAAGATGATTTCTGTTGTACACCAAAGGCAGGCAGTTGTGCTTGGCACTTCTTTGCTCCATTTGTGAGGGAGGGATTTCTAGACTAATGTTATAAAGCATGAATGAGCGCATGACACTGGACACTAGAAACATGAGATAACAACAGTTTAAGAGTCGCATGCATAGCTGGGTAGAAGATATTGCGTGCCATGCAGGTCCCACAGGAATTGTACTTGGGAACGGAGTGAACAGGGGCTGTGGAGGGCAGGCTTTGCAGTACTAGAGGAAGAATGCTCCCTGGTTCCTGCAGGAAGATGTGATTGGCTTGTGTGAGTAAGTCCACAGACTGGCAGGGAAATCTACTCAGGATAAGCAGGAACGGTGTCCGGGCCTGGTGCATTGGTGGCGTTGTTTGGGACCTTATCCATTGGAGCAGAATAGGGAAGAGAACTCGTTTAAGTTAAAACAATTGAGTCCCTCCCAGTTTTACTAGATATCAAGGCAGCACATAACATTAAAACGTAACTTCAGGATTTATACCATATGGACCAACGATGTAATTTATAGGATCCAGAACAAATATTAATTGTCGAGTTACTTCTGTAAAACCCATAAAAACATAGTGTCATTAAAAGTATGCATGAATCTTTGTCTTTCTTCTATGGGCTCGCTATCTTATAGTGTTTTAGGTTTGTTTTAGGTTTGCTATTTAATGTTGTTCTAAGTAAATAAAGATTCACATTTTAAACTACTAGGATGAATTTTTATTGCTCCTGATTCACCTAAAATCATGCCGGTTTTAAATGCAAATATCAGAGCATTTAACTTTTATGCAGAACCAGCAAAATTAAACAATTTATATCTTGTGTCTGATTTTGGAGGGTGTACCTAGCAGGACAGAAGAGAAAAATCACAGGTCAGAATCAAGAACATTGGAAGCAGAACAAAGGATCCCTCCAGGCAAGAAGTTGACTGAAAGATCCAGGTAGAGAGGTCATTTCAAGGCCAGTGCAAACCCTCACAAACGCAATAGTCCTGCCTGCCACCAAAATGACGTTCCTCACCCCAGCTAGGGTAGGGGTGTGAGGAATGTGAGCCAGGAGTTTTCTCATGAGCCCATTGTCACTACCCATGGTGGATGGATGGCTCCTAAGGATTTGAACCTCTGAACCGGGGCACACTAGTTATTTGAGTGGGGGTGGGTGAGAGGCTCATGGCATTTAAGAAGCTACCTCTGGATGGTTGCCCACCAGATGCAGGGTGGTGCTTCCAGCCTATGTGGAGGGAACACCAGTCCTTGCACTGAGATGCTGTGTAATGCTGGTACCTAACTCAGCCCTCCCCACACTCATATCCAGGACTCTGTCAGGGGTGGAGAGCAGCAGCCATCATTGTGTGTGTAAAGAAGCGAGAGAGAAGGCCAAGCAGGGTGCGGGCCTCAGGGAATGGGAGTCGTGCTGCGGCGAAGGTACTCTGGAGTCATGGCAGAAAGAGAGATGGCATGTCAGCCAAGTGTCCACATTTCCAGTTCATGTTCCATTGTCCCATCTGGCTCCCTCCTGACTTCACTTAACAAACACAAATTCAAATTTCAAGATGTCAAGGGCAGAGCATTAAAGTGCAAGCATGGGGCCCTAGGAAACGGAACTGGGAGCAGGGATGGAGTTAGCCCTGACTAAATGTCAACACGAAGGATCTGAGTCACAGGAATGCACAGTGCAGGTGAAGGACAAGGAGCAATCCCATTGTCAAGCAGGTAAGGTGACGGCTCTGGGAAAATCAAGTATGAGAGTGGGAGGTGCAGTTAGCTAATTGGCCAAAGATTAATTCCTTGATATGTTTTGATCCTGCTGATGCCGGACTTGATATATTGAACCAGCAAGTCATCAAAGACCACTTCCGGTAGGAGCAGGGAGACTCTGCATGTGAAAACCTAAACTGGTTGTTCATTGTGGGGTAGGTGCATTGTAACTGTATGTGCAAATAAACATGAGGCCAACCAGTGGGGACCTCTGAGCCTCTGTAAAGCCCTGTGGAGAGCCAGGGTCACCTCATGGCACCATTTTTCAGGTTGAGTGTCTATTGGATTTTCACATATACGTAACAAATCAATCAAAAGACAAAAATATTGAAAACTCAGGGCAGTGCTCTTTTAGGATATGGTAAGGGTTTGATTGCAATCTGCCTATGTTCTTTTTTTCTTTTCCAATTTTTAAGTCTGTGTAACAAGTATAATTGGTTTCATTACATTTAAAATAGCTGTGTCATCTGTGATCTTTTCACTTCAGACTACACTAAGCCAAAATTTCTTTTATAATAAAATAATTATTAATATTATGATTACCACAACATCATTGTATTTAAATTGCAAGGCACAGAGAAAGCTTCAGGATGTTAAAAGAAACAAAAAAGATTCCCATTCCCACCAACAGTGTAGGAGGGTTCCTTTTTCTCCACTTGTTATTATTTGTCTTGCTGATGATAGCCAGTCTAAAAAGACTGAAATTTAAAAAAGGAAAAGGGAAGTATTCCAGGAGCCTGTCCACATTTACTGTGCTGCTCTCATGATGGGTGGCTTTGAGTGTGGGTGGAGGGGCAGGGTCACCACTCCCACCTGTCATCGCGCCTCCTGCTCTTCACAGAGCACGGGAGGGGCCGTACTTGGTCTTTCCTTCCTGGAGACCTGGAGTCCCCCTCTTTCTTCTTCATCAGTCTCACTGAGCAGGGGACCAGTCACCTGAAGCCGGCCTGGCTAAATGTCCAGGTTCAGTTCACTCCTGTCAGACATTTATAGACAGTCCAGGCCAGAGACCTCACCCTCAGCCGAGAGCAGCACACAGGCCTCAGTGCCCCGTGAACCTGACCCCTGGGGAATTCAGGGCCCGTGGTCACTTCTCCAGGGTGTGAGGAGTCTCCTGGGTCCCACACACCCTCACCAGGTTCCCTCCCGTCTCCGTGATTCCCCAGCAGTCCAGCAGCCATGTTCTCCTTGCACAGCTGGTACCAATACCTGTGCAGGCCCAGACCTGGGGCCTCGGCCTGAGTCTCAGAGGGATGGAGTTGGCACAACTTCAGGGGATTCCAGGAGACCAAGGAACAGGAGCCCCCTTCCTGTTCCTCCTCTCCCAGCCCAGCACATATAGTGGTGGTTAATTCATCCCTGAATGTATAGATTTAGGTCTATGTTTTATGTTTACATCTAGAGACTTTTACATGAATGTATTTATTTACTACGATTTCCTTTCCAATATTTTATATAAATAAAACACATCCATAGAAAAGCATACCAAACCTGTTAGAACTTAATGAATCAATATACCCGGTCACTTCAGTGTCCCTAAACAAGTCACGCCATCTCTCCCATCAGCCTCACTTAGTATTCCTTCAAAAAAGTAACCTCAAATTTAATACTTACCACATGTCCTTATGCCATTATCTTTCTAGGAATTGTATTTTCTGACGTTTTTCATTCTCCTGGAAGGGGGTTCCTGCGAACAATAATATTATCTGGGGTTGTTCATGCAGGCGTGGCCGTCAGTGCCTTCCATACCCATGAGCTCCTCTAACTGAGTACAAGATCGTGGCTCACTGTTCTTCACTAACTATAACGTTCCATTGTCTTCTTGTACCAATTAGTACGAGATGGTGGATGAGATTCTAATTTCATTTCCCTTACAGGTCACTGGCTTTTTCCTCGCTAGATGACCAATGAACATTTCTGTCTTGAAAGCCCAATAATTCCAGGAGCATATGCTCCGTCATCAGCAAGTCCAAGTCTTCGTTTCCTCCTCCGGTTTCTGTCTGTGTGTGCGCATACACACAGGCACACGTTGTTTTCAAGCAGAGACAATCAAAATTCTTCCTTTAGAACAACACCATATTACTTTCTTCCCACCTCTGCTCAGTTGGGTAATCCCTAGAGAAACTATGGCACCGTGTATGTTAATGCAGGTTTTATACCTTATTAGTGACCCGTTGCCACCCATTTTATTTTTCACTTTTAGAAATTAGCCCTGAATCAGCAATGATTTGGACTATAACCCTTCACACCGTGAAGGGTATCCACTTTGTTTGAAATATGTGATACTTTCATCTTTATCCTAAAATTGTCACTTGTTCCAAATATTGGGGTCTCATATATACCTTGCTGTAACAAGTGTGCATGGCCACATTGTAAGATTGTGATTAGGTGTTGCATTAAGAGACAAAACACAACCTGACTCCTAGAGTTTTGAGTTAGGTGAAATTCATTTAGAAAGGCATTGATTATATATATTCACCCAACCCACTGGTAAAATATAGTGATTCATTTTTCTGAATTACTCTGTGAAGAGCCACTCTTGAAAACACAGAATGTCAGGAAACTGTTCAGAGAATTGGCAGAGATGGAGACATGAATAAGTATATAGATTTCGTTGCATGCAGAGAAAAATAAGGAATATGCATAAAGAATGAAGCAAGGATTTCCATAACTTGATAATTATATGCTTAGACAGAAATATGACTTTAAAACTGAGTTTCTATCACTTCTGCTTTTTATGTGGAACTGATTTCAAGCTGTTCTTTCTAGAAAGTCTGGAGTCTCAGGAATGGTGAAAATGGTTGGGAGTCATATATCAAACATGAATGGAATTAATTGTGATTTTCAACATGTTGGCCTTGTTCATGTTCACCCTGTAATTTCCACTATCAAATATTTTAGGTGGGCAGGTCATTTTTCTCGTGTAACCTATTTCCATGACATGCATAATAATGAGGGGATTCAGTGTTTGAAACCAAACATGCACTCTTAAATGCCACATGTGTCCATGTAAACACACACTAGTCTAGAAAGCAGAAGTTGGGCCCCTGTAGTAGTGTAGACAGTGTTCTCCCTGAAAGTTCTATGATGACGGGTCACCATGGTAACGTGATGATGCCCAACTGCCTTCCCTTCCAACTGTCACTCTGTGTACTGAGAGGAAAGAGGTGAGACCGTCTTAGGCTCTCACACCTCAGATCCTAGCAATGGGAAATCTCAACTGCTGTGGAGGTACGTTCCCACTGATCGCCTGAATGCTGCTCCTTCAGCAGGCTGCTCACCTTTTACTGCAAATATTTTCCTCATTTTTTAAAGTCCTTTCCACCACTCCCAGTTTGTCTGTGGAGTGATCAATTCATCTGTAGTTTACTTGTATCACTTAATTTGCATTTCTGATTCTTCCAAACAGAGGGCTGACATTTATTTTCCTAAACTTAGAAAAGTGGAGCATTTCCTAGTGCCAGTTTTGCACTTGTTCTTCAAGGGAATAGATCAAGCGCAGGCACAGACATGCCCCTTTCACTGGGTCGGGATCAGGGCAACTCCTCTGACTGTAGTTGTAAAATCCAACACCTGACATCAGCAGTCTTAGTCCAGAGGTTTTAAGAATAGAAGGACACAACATGGTGGGAATCCATGGGTTGAAGTGCACAGGGAACATGACTGTGTGGGTTCTTCCTGGGAGGTCAGTGCGACATGCCCTTGCCTCGAGTGGGTGCAAAGAACTAGGATTACGAGGGTCTGGGTAGTTCTCAGGGAGGGTCACTGGCTATGACTAAGTAAGGGTCCCTCTCAGAGGAACGGGACTCTGCCCCCTGCTTCTTCCGGGTCGGGTGGGATGAGGCGGTTGTAGAGGCTGTGATGTAGTGAGGGGGTCCCTGGCGGGAAGGGGACACTCAGAGCTGGTGCTGCCACTCCCGCTCTAAGTCAGGCCCGAGTTCAGGCTGCGCAGTCGAGTGCTCACATCAGTAGTCCGCACACAGTGGAGGTCTGAGCCGTAATTCATTGAACTATCTACCAAAGCACCAGCACAGACGGCTACTTTCCTGGGTCATGTGCATGAACTGCTCATCCAGAGTAGGTCACTTAAAGGGAAGCTAGTTTTTGGCCAAGTGGTCACATGGCCGTCGACCCAGAATGTTCTGAGCTGGCTTGGGAGGCGCACAGACCTCTGGTCCCTCAGCGTGGTCACTGATCATGGGGAAAGCTTAGTGTGGAACACTGATAGTGTGAAGACACTGAGGAAAGATGGCCCAACGTGCGGACTTTCCCTGGTCCTTCAGTGGGGCTTTGTTTCAGGGAAGGCAGGGCTGTGTGATGAATGTGGACTGTGCGTAGTTCTGTCACCTCATCCAGGACATCACCTGCGTCCCACTGAAACTTTAGGCAGGAGGAATGGAGGGTTGGTGTGGTTCAGGGGTCCAGGGCACGATCTCAGGTGACTCAGGGCTTGTGATTTCTGTGCCTGGACACCAACCACTACTTCCAGATCCCACACACAGCAGTGTTGCGAGTCTGGGTGACCTACTTAATATCTCTAAATGTTTTTGCCGTTTGCCGTAAAACATGGGTCAAAGCCCTGCTTTGCCTCTCCTGACGTAGGCCAGCTGTGGTCATCACAGGAGATGATAACGGATACTGTCTGTGAGCTATGAAGTATTACACCCTTGTAAAGGGAGAGAAGTCACCTCCCTCCCTTTCTTGCTGTGGAGCCATCCGTATCCCCTCTCTCCATTTAACCACACCATGGGTCTATCTAGCTCAGTCTTGCTGGCATTCAATGAGTAGACACTCTGAGTACTTACATTCCACCAGCTATTTGTTTTTCTGAAGGATTTGCCAGTATTGTGTTTAGCCTCATTACAGAATACCAATAAGGAGGTCATCCTCACATTCCCGCATCTCAGAACAGACCCTGAGGGCCAGAGGGGTCTCCGTAACTTTCCTTGAGTGGTGCGGCTTCTAAATGGGATTGGACCCCAAGCTACAAGACTGTTCACTGGGCTTTGCTGTTCTTGTAGAATGTCTCATTTAAATAAAGGTGTTTGCCAACAAAATCTACCTGTTGGCCGTATGAGGTGTACCCCAAACTGCACAATGTTCCTAGGTCCAACTTAGTTTCAGGAGTGTCATCTGGGCAGCTGGTGAATAAAGACACCAATAGTTGGAAGTGTGAATAAATTATTTCTAATGTCCCTATGGTCTGCTGCCAGAAAGAAGTCAGCGGTTCTCTCTCTTGTCATGCATTTCCCAGGATGTTGCAGCCAGGATAAGGACACGGTTCCCCTGAAGATGAGAATATCAGGTGTCCTCAGGAGGATGAGATCCGGGAGACCACACATCCGTCCAACCCGAAGGGCCCATGCCTTTGAGGACCCAGAGGAAGGTACTGTGGAAATATGCTTATTAAGTTAATTCAAGAAGAATTATTCAGTGTCCCATTTTTCTGAGGAAACTATACAAATGTTAATTCGCATTCTTTTTCCTGTGTGCAAATTGAAAAGATGTGATGTAATAAGTACGTTTGTAACTCTAAACGTATAGATGCATTGACAACTCAAAATTTGGTTTACGTTGAATAGCAAAACATATCATAAGCTAGGGCTCAGACATTAGCTGATTTTCTCCCATTCGCCACATAGATCCCTCCTGGAAGTCTGTGAGCATTGAGAGAGATCGTGGAGAATAGGATGCGATTAGCATAAGAATTAACCAGATGATACACAGCTTTCTCAGAGCCCACGCCTCCAGAGTTCTGTATTAATAATACCCCACCTCCAGAGTTCTGTATTAATAATACCCCACTTTCCGGTGATATAGTTGTTACACTTAGTGAAGTGATATCAATGTTTTATTAATTCGAATGTGCACAGTCCACATTAAGATTCACTCCTGGTGCTGTGCCATTCTATGAGTTTGGCCAAGACCATAAGATTACGAGTCACTGTTAGAGGATCCCAAGATATCTGTACATAAACTTCATAGTGACATGCTTCACAATAGCCAACAGATGGAAACTTTTCCAAAGTCCATCCAGTGCTGAGTGGGTAAATACAATCTGATGTATCCACATAGAGGAATGCCATTCAGTCGTGACCGGGAATTGAATTTTGCACTATGCTACAACATGAAAGGACCTTGGAAATACATCATGCTTAGTGACATCGGGCAGGCACAGAAAGAGAAATAAAGTGTGATTCCACTTATATGAGCTCAGTTCCTGCAACAGGCAGATTACCAGACGGAGGAAGTAGAGATAACGAGGGCTGCAAGGAGGGAGTAGTTAGAGTGATGTGTCAGTGGGAACCGAGGGGCATATGAGGAAAACGACTGGACATAGATGATAGCATGGAGTCCACAGCATTGTAAATATAATCCATGTTCCTCACTCTAGAATCACAAATTATTAGAAGCAGCATAAACAGTATATTTACATAAGCAAATATGTACATAAGACTGCTAATGACTCAGGGTGGTTATCTGGTGAGGGGACACATGGTGAGAAATAGCTGAGTGTGTGATGTCATTAGGGGCAGATAGCCACCATTGTGTTCTCCCCTTGACTTTCAGAGGATCTTGGTTTGGAGAAAATTGTTGTATTTGGGTCATGGATTGAAAATTGGAAGGTGGGGCTGTGTTGTGGATTTGGACTCCTCATGGCTCCACCACACCCATATAGAGGGCGAAAAGTCACCTCTCATGTGCCCTTTCAGTGGAGCCATCCAACTATCCTATCTGAACTTAACCTCTACAAGTGTCTAGCTCATTCTTGCAGCCATTCAATGATTGGAAAGTCAGAGCAATTACACAAGACCAGTCTTTTATTTGTCTGCAGGCTTTACCGGTATTTAATTTTGTTTAGACTCATCACAGAATACTAACAAGGAGTTCCTTTTCACATTTTCTCACTCAGTGTACTAGGCATAGTCACTGTGTTTTGTTGCGTTTCTATAATGCCTCAGCTCATTCAAGATTTTTCCTACAAAACCTGTGTGTTGGGGATTTGGTTGCTCAGCAAACTACAAGATATATCTAGGTCCATCTTTAAGTCTACTGGGTCATCTGCTCAGCTAGCTGGTGAATGAAGGGAACAATAGTTGGAAGTGTGAATAAATTATTCCTAATGTACCTATGGTCTCCTGCCACTAAGATGTCACAGGGTCTATCTATTGTCGTGTATTTCTCAGGAAGTAGCAGCCATGATGAGGGAAGTTGTCTTCCCATAAACAGAACCCACTCATCAGTTTCCAGCCAGAGATGGGAAAGAAGAGTGCGTGAGCGGCCACGCCTCAAGTTCTACCCTGACAGGGATCCTGCAGAAGGTACTGCGGATCTATGCTCATTAGGTTAATTCAGAATTAAGAATTTTGTGTCCCAGTTTTAACAGAAAACTATAAAAATGCTAAGCCACGTTCTTCTTTTATGCCTGCAAATTTAAGTATCTTCACGAAATTAGTACTGCTGTAACTATGAAGTCAAGCTGCATTGACAACTCAAAATATCGTTCACGTTGAATAGTAAACAATGTCCTGAGCTAATGCTCACATTAGCTGAGTGTTTACCTTTTGCTGAATAGATCCCTCCGGAATGCAATGTCTCCAGATTTGGAAACATTGATACACCTTGTTGAGAACAGGTTGGGATTAACAAAGGAGTTGACAAGATGATACACAACGTTCCCACAGCCCACCAAGCCAGTCATTGCAATGACATCAATGTCTTATTGATTAAAATGTGCACAGTTCATGTTAAGGTTTACGTCTGCTGCGGAGACATTCTATAAGTTGGGCGAAGATCATAAGATTATGTGTCACTGTAGGAGGATCCTAGGATATCAGCACACGGATGTCATAGCGACATGCTTCACAACAGCCACCGGTTGCAAACGTTTCCAAAGTCCATCAAGTGATGAGTGGATAAATACAGTCTGATATATACCCAGAGTGGACTGTCGTTCAGTCGTGAACGGGAATTGAACTTTGAAATATGCTGCAACATGAAAGGACATTGAAAAAGTATCGTACTTAGTAACACCAGGCAGACACAGAAAGACAAATAATGTGTGATTCCACTTACATGAGGTCCCTGCAACAGGCAGATTCACAGTTGAGAGACAAGTAGAGATAACAATGGTTGGAAGGAGGGAGAAAGTAGAGTGATTTGTTAAAGGGAACTGAGGTGGATATGATGAAAAAGATTGGATGTAGATAGTAGTGACGAGTCCGTAGCATTGTACATATAATCCATGTTCCTGACCTGTATAGTCACAAATTATGAGAAGCAGCGTAAATAGCATTCCTATCTCATCACTGTCAAAAAGTTAAGAAAATCCAATAATAAAGATGATGAAGAGAGGACTGCATATATGAATTCATGGAAAACTGAAATGGTCTTGTAACATTTCAGGAAAAAGTATGACTGTGTTGTGTTTTAAAATGGGCAGAAAAATTAATGAAAATCTCTCACTGAAACACAACATGCATTTATTTGTCTACCCGTTTTAAGAGTATTTCAAATTAATTACATTCTATTTAGCTAGACACCAAAGACCCCATGTCTCACTTCTTTCCTCGCCTCTCCTTGGCCTTGCTTCTTCCACCAAGGAGTTCAGCACGGCACATGTTCAGCTCATAGTTATGAAAAACCCATAGCCACACAGTCTCTCTCACGTCCACATCAAGCTCATCTCCCTGAGTAGGTTTGAGTAGTGTAACCGATGACACATTTACTCTGTGTTCTTGTAGCTCTGCCCAACATCCCAGAGGAAGACATGCTCACTGATAATTGCAATGAGGACATCAAACCTATCACAGTAAGCTTGTTTTCCACCCTCTGAGACAGAAATCCTCTTTAACACACTCAATCAAACTAAGTTTGAAAATGTTGGCATGTCCTTTCCCAATAATACAATCTTCTGGTTGAGGAGAGTGTTGAGTGTGAATTTGTTACCAACTGATACTTGTTTTGAATATGCACTCAACAATGGCAGCATTGGTAACAGAATATATGGGAGTGATCTTTTTCCTACGCAGCATTTTTTGTTTGTTTGTTTGTTTGTTTTGGAATACAACTGTGTAACTGGCAACCCAATATGCCTGTGTGAGATACTTCCTGCAGCAAAAGTTCATTAAGGCTTTTGACATGAGTACTTTTGCTTGATTTCTTGTTTTGGGTTCCCTTGACCCCCCAGTGTTCCCATTGGTTTTCTATTGTCATTAAGGAAACTAAAGACCTGTGCAAACACAACCCACATGATCTGATCCTTGTCATATTTTCTATCATTTCAGGACACTCCAGTGGACACTGTCAGTGGTACGTATTCTAGAATTCCTCATTTGGTGACAAAATGTAGAGAACATGACAAAATAGGGGCTTTCTTGCTGGCTTTAAAATGCAGAGTCACCGTGATGTCAGCTGTCTGGTGGCGTAAGAACTGATGATGTGAGGATAGAACCTGGCCATCTAAGTACAGAACTGTTTACTTGTTCTCCAGTTCCAATTTGGTCATTCAATGTGCATGTGTGGGATTGACTGTCTCTGTGTACATCCCTGAGTGTTACAATTTGTGTGTGTGTGTGTAAATTTTTGTGTGAGGAGTGTTTCCCTAGATTTATGCTCCTGTTCGTTCCGTAGTTGCTGCTGTCATGTTCCACAATAAATATTCTCATCTTATGGCATCCTCTGTGCATAGGTGTGTACGTACTAATGTGGTGTGTACGTACTAATCACATTGTACCCTAATGTGTGCACCACGTTTGTGCCAAGTGCATGGCAACTACCCTGGAAACAAATCCGTCACGGCCCAACACAATGTTCGCCGGGTCTAAATGGACGTGTGTTTTAGAACCTCTGTTTTGCATCTGTGACAACTTCATTTACTTACGACCATCACCTCCTAGGATGTCTCGTGGCATTTTGAGAGGTCATGATGTGCCACCTCCGCCACTCCCCTGATTCACATCGCTTTTCTATTAAAGGCCTCAGAATGACTCCTCCCGCCCAATATAGCTGGGTGCTGCACAGGGCTCGTCTTGCAACTGGCCTCTGGTGTAGCCCCAGGCCACCCCTCTTTCTAGAGGAGCCTCCAGGAAGAGCTGGGTGCTATTCACTGTGACTTTCTCCATGGAGGTCTAACATTTCCCCTCACACACTCTTACTAAGAAGACACCATGTGTTTCTCATGTGGAAAATAGGCCTCCCATCACTCATCGTAGCTCTGGCTTTGTGTGCGAGCCAGAATCACTGTGTTGAAAAGAGCTAAGAGGTCATTGACAGGTACTCGGCATCAGGGTGGCACTGGGCTTCCTTCATACGAGGACAAAGGGGAGGCTGTGCATTGCAACACAGGGAAAGAAAAGTTCAGCCGGGAGGCAGGAGCATTACCATCCATAGTCGTTGTGAACCTTTGTCTGGAAATAGGGTCACCATTTCTTCTGCAGTGCTCTGTAAGAAATCAAGTGAAGGGAGTATTTTAAGTCAAGATAAATATAAAATGAGCCTAATTTTAGTGGGAGTTTCATTTGGCCCAGGACTCCTGTGAATTACATGTATTTTAGTAGAACTTCATTGTCCTGTAGTCTTCAAACTCTCCCCACTAAGCAGAACTTTAAGACTTCTAGAATGTAAAATATCACTTGTTTACCCAGAACCTGTCTTCTTGAGACAAGGTTGTCTAAGAAGTCCTTAATTTCTAGATGATACTTTCCCCGTGGTCTGAAGGGAACCCTAATGTGTCGGTCGTACGAAATGCAACCAACAGCTGTGTTGCAAGGATTCAGAGACAATGGCGAGTAGACTCAATTTGTGAGAACAGCTCTGAGAACCTTAGGCCGCACTTTACGATGAAAACAATTTAGAGCAGCGAACGAAGACACAGGGAGGGTTCCCAGGACAGGTGATGGTTTCAAGGTCGGGAGAAGCTGCTTGGCATCAAGCCGTGAGCCCCGTCTTGCCCAGACTTAAGATGCTGTGTGGCTGTTTCTTGAATGGGGATAGGAAACAGCCGTCTTTCTGGAGCAAACACTGTACACATCTTCTTGACAACCCAGAGACAGAAGCTTTCCTCCTGCCCTGTGGTCTTCTTTATCGGCCTGTGTGAAACCAGACCCTTTCTTCTCTACTCCCTTTCTACCTTCTCTGCTTTTTGTTGTCATTGCTTCCGTTAATCCTCCTTCATCTCGTCCTCTCACTTCCTTTTCCCCACTCCATTTCTTTATTTCTTGTCTTTGGTTTTTAAATGTATTGGGGTGACAATTGTTAGTAAAGAACATAGATTTTAGATTATGATTATGTAATACATCATTTATATCTCACATCATGTGTTTGTCCACCCAGGGTCAGTTCTCCTTACTTTCTACTTCATTCCACTTATTTTTTCTTGTGGTCAAAACACACAACATGAAATCTGGCCTCTGTACGTATTTAAATAAATACCACAGTGGTGTGCATGGTATGTTGCTGTACAGGCAATCTCTAAATGGTTTTCATCTCACATGGCTGGAACTGTACACCCTTTCAGCGTAATTTTATATTTCTTTGTCCCCTCAATTCTTGGCAACCACCCTTGTACTCTCTTGTCTATGAATTTGACTATTTTAGAAACCCATTTAAATGGAATCAGAAAGTATTTGTGTGTGTGTTTTCTTTTCTTTTTCAGACTGGCTTATATCTCGTGGAATAATGTCTTCCGGGTTTATTCCTGTTGCTGCCAATGGCAGGATTCCCTTCATGTTTCAAGGGGAATGCAATTCCAGTGAAGGCATGTACCACCTTTTTTTTATGCACTCACCTGTCCCTGGACGCAGGGGCTGTTTCTTCGGGTCTGTGTTATTCTGAGCAACGCAGAAGTGATCAGGGCCATGCAGTTATCGCCTGCAGATTCTGAATTCATTCCCTTGGGATGTATACCCGAAAGTGCGATGGGTGTGTCGTGAGGTTGTTCTATTTGTAATAGTGGGAGGAACCTCAGTACTGTTTTCCACGATGACTGCTCCACTTTACCTGCCCACTAACAGTGCAGAAAGGATCCAGTGTTTTCCCATCCTCGCCAACACGTTACTTTTCTCCTTCTGACTAATACAGTCTAACGGGGGTTGGGCAGTAGTCCCCTGTCCTTTTGATTCTTATTTCCTTGGTGCTTTTTGCTGTCGAGCATCTTTTCAAAGGTCTGTTGGTCACTTGTATGTCTTCTTTGTATAAATTTCTTTTTTTTTCAGTCTTTTCCCCTTCTTCAATAGGGTCCTATCCTTTTTTTCTTTATAATGAAGTTTTGGCGTGTCATACATATCTAGATATTAGCTCCTTTTCATATATGAGGTTTCCAAGTGTTTTCTCCTATTCTGTGGGTGCTTTTCCATTGTGTTGATTCCTGAAGAGATTTCCCTTCTTCCATGGAGTGATATTGGCACCGTTCTTGAAAATCATTTGGTCATATATGTGTGTTTGAGAATTTTGTCTTTTGTTCCACAGAACAATGTGTCTGCCTTTATACCAGCCGCATACTGTTTTCTGTAGATTCCTGTAGCATTGCCATGTGTTGTGAAGCCAGAAAGAATTGAGCTTCTATCTTTGTTCTTCCTTCTCAAGATGCTTTTGGCTACAGGGGTTCTTTGTAGTTCCATGACCATTTCTTGATTTGTTTTTTTCTATCTCTGTAGAAATGGCTTTGAGCTTTTCATAGGAGTTGCACTGACTCGGCAGATCCCTTTGAGTTGTATGGGAATGGTAACGATGCTAAGCCTTCCAAGCCAGGAACACAACGTACCATTCAAATTTTCTGTCCTTTTTTGCTGTTGCAGCAATTCTGTGTAGTTTTCACAGTACAAGTCATTCACCCTCTTAAGAGACTTTGCCACTGACTTCCTCCTGCTCTACTCCATTGTTCAGGTGGATGAAGTGGGGATACCTGAGGACAGCAAAGTGGCCCCTACTCAGACCACTTCTCTGATTCCACCTAGCAGAGGGGTACCAGCCCTGCTGGTCTTCTCCGCTTGCAGTCGGGCCCCCTGCTGCGAATCCTTTAATAGCTGGTTTTGACCTTACTGTTTGAGTGTCCCCAGAGTCTGCAGAAGCACCTGGCACATGCACATGAGTTTTTGAATTCCTGTGAGTGAATGATCAGTTCAGATCTGCGAACAACTATGCAAGAACAATCTGGGGAGGGGAGGATACACCTTCCACATCTTTCAGTTCTTGCTTTGGCCAATCCGCTGGGAGAGCCAGTGGGCAGCTGTGCCACTTTCAATTTATTTCACTTGATCATTTATTAACTCAATGAATTAAAAGAAAATAAATATCCAGTTGTGCAGTCACAGAAGCCACACTCAAGTTTGTATACAACAGCTGCAATTGCAAGTTGATGAGTTTGGAGGAGAGAGCAATTGTGGGCCAGTGGGAACAAGAAGGTGATTCCTTCAACATATCACTGATTGGAAGGTTGGCATCTCTGACCAATCCCTCGTTGAAGGGCTCTGACCTCACAGAGTCCAGCAATGGTCTGAGAACCTGCAGGAAAGATCAGGGTGATACTCTGTGTCTTCTCATATGCTCATTTGGAGGAGGCCGAATGGGGGAGACAGACACTTTTTTAAATAAATGTATTGCTCATCTTTCTGTTTGAAAAGACTGGCCGGTGGAGAACTTCTCGTACTCTGGCAGTGAGGAAGAAGATTCTACGCATTACTACAAAGACTCAGGTCGGATATAATGGGAGAAGGTCCCTGCGACCGGTTAGGTGGTACCTGATACTTTGAAGACTGACGAAGGCACATATGGAATCAGAGACAAAAAGGAAATGTGTGGAAGTCTGATTTGTTCCTTTACTATATGAATGATGCCTTAGAAAAAGGAATTGTGTCCATGGGCTCTGAGTGTGCTGCGGCTGACATCAACATTTTCTGCTTTGCTATCTAAAAATTATCTTTCCAACAGAACCAGCCAAATCTCAGAGCATGGTTTTTTGTCATGTTTCATTTACAGCTGACATTCAGCATTATTTTATATTAGTTTCAGGTGAACTACATAGTGTGAGACCTTTATATAATTTATGATGTGATCACCCTGTTTTCGCTAGTGCCTGCCTGGCACTATACGTAGTTGTTAGAGCATTATTGACTAGATTCCCTATGCTGTACTTCACATCCTCGTGACTGTTTTGTAATCAGCATTTTGTACATCTTAAAGCCTTTACCTGATTCACCCAGGCCCCAGCCACCTCCCTTCTGGCAACCATCACTTTGTTCTCTGTACCTATCCGTTTGTTTCCGTTTTATTATTTTTTCTTGAGATTCCACATACAAGTGAGATCATATGGTATTTGCCTTTCTCTGTTTGACCTATATTCCTTAGAATAATACCCTCTAAGTCCATCCATGTTGTCACAAATGGTAACATTTTCTTTCTGGCCGAGTTGTGTTCCATTTTATATATACGCCACCTGTGGTTTTTGGTGTTGTTGTTGATGATGTTTTCTTGTTTTGATCCAGTTGTCTATTGAATGGGAACTACGTTGCTACCCTATCGGGGCTGTTGTAAATAGAGCTGCAGTAGTAATATGGGTGCATATGTCTTTGATATTCATGTTTTGGATTTCTTCAGATAAATACCCAGAAGGGGAATTGCTGGGTAATAAGCCAGTTCTAGTTTTAATGTTTTGAGGAACCTCAGAATTGTTTTCCATAGCGCCTGCACCAGTTTCCAACCTCAGCTACAGCACAGCAGGATTCCCTTTTCTTCACATCCTGGCCAACATTTCCTGGTTGTTGAATCATCGTTCTGTGCTGCAGCCATTCTGACAGGTGTGAGTTGATTTCTCATTGTGATTTTGATTTGCAGTTTGTCTCATGATTGGTGACTTTGAGCATCTTTCATATGTCTATTATCCACCTATGTCTTCTTTTGAGAAATAGCTGTTGAGTTCTTTGGCCCATTTCTTAATTGGATTCTTTGTTGTTTGGGTGTTGAGTTATATGAGCTCTTTATTTATTTGAATGATAACCTCTTATCGTATATCATGGTGACTATCTTCTGCAATTCAGTTGGTTGTCTTTGCATTTTGTGGATGATTTCCTTTGCCATGCAAAAGCTTTTAATTTGATGGTCTCCAGTTTATGTGTGTGTGTGTGTGTGTGTGTGTGTGTATTTCCCTTACCCCAGGAGATATATGTTATTAAGAGCAATGTCACAATCTTTACTGCCTATATTTTGTTCTACAAGTTGATGGTTTCATTGTCTTACATTTAAATCTAATTTATTTTTAGTTTATTATTGTATATTGAGTAATAAGATGGTACAGTTTCATGGTTTTGCATTTATCTGTCCAATTTTCTAAAACTATTTATTAAATACACTGTCTTTACCCCATTGTTGCTTCCCTGCTCGTACATTACATGACATGTGGACTGTATGTCTTGGCCCTTGCTTTACTTTCACAGATCGATGTGTCTGTTTTTATGTCAGTACCATTCTGTGTGGATTACTGTTGCTTTGTCATGTGTTTTGAAGCCAGGAAGTTCGTACTCTGTCCATTTGTTCTTCAATCTGAACATCATTTTGCCTAACCGCGTGCTTTGTGGCTCCACATGTATTTTAGGGTGTTTTTCTCTTTCTTAAGTACAAATAACACAGGGCTTTTGAGAGGTCTTGCACTGAATCTGTAGATTGCTTTGGGTTGTATGGAAATAGTAATGTTATTAAGTCTTCCAACCCATGAACACAGTGCCCTGTGTTCATTTCAATTATTTGTGTTTTTAAAAACTCTTTCAGCAATGTTTTCCAGTTATCATTGAACAAGTCGTTCACCCACTGAGAGGTCTTTGCCACTGCCTCCCTCAGCTCCACTTCAGAGTTAGGGGTGAGAAGCGTGGGCTTCAGAAGTCCGGGAAGTGCCCCCACCCAAAACTCTGATGGTGTCGCACACAGGTGTGCCAGCCATGCTCTCAGCTGTGTCTGCAGGTGGGGCCCCTCTGGGGATCCTGTAGGATCTGGTTTTGACCTTACACTTGGAGGATCGCTGAGCCTGAAGTAGCGCCTGGCACATGCACATGAGTCCTGAAGTTCCTGCAAGTAAATGATCAGATCAGGCCCCAAAACCACTCTGATGGAGCAAGCTCGGAGGGGAGGGCACACCTTGCACACCTTTCAGTTCTAGAGATGGGCTATGCATCGTGGCAGCCAGTGGCCCAGTGTGATTGTTTTTAATTTGTTTTTACTTGATCATTAATTAATTTAATGAGTTAAAATAAATTAAAACTTCCAACTGCTCAGTCATGCATACCACACTCAAGTTTATACATAAGAGCTGCAATTTCAAGTTAATGAGATTGGAGGGGGAGCAATTGTGGGCCAGTGGGAGTGAGTAGTTGAAAGGTAATTCCTGCAGCATCTGCCTGATTGTAGAAATGGCATCTGTGAACAACGTCTTGTTGAAGGCCTCTGACCCCACAGATCCCACAGATGGTCTGAGAACCTGGACGAAATATTGTGGTAATGCTCTACAACTCTCAATAGCCTCCAGTGGAGGTGGAGGATGGTGGAGAAAGTCTTTCTAATAACTTTATTGCTTATGTTTCTGTTGGTAAAGCCTGGCTGGTGGAAAGCTGCTCAGACACTGACAGTGATGACGAAGACCTTACACGTAGGTACCAACACTCAGTTTGAGCGAACGGGAGTAGGGGTTCCTTGGGACCAGTTTTGATAGGGTAGGTACAGAGATAGCATTGAGCATGAGAAGGAGAGGCCTAGCCCAGGTTAGAAAGCCCCTGGCTGGATTTCCTACTAAACTCAAGACCCCTTGCAGCTGTCCTCACTTAGGTCGCCAGTGTCTTACCAGCACTGCAGGATTCCAGGCTCTCACATGCAACTGAAGCAAAGGATGTGTTGTTAGAAGTGAGAGAGAGAGAGAGAGAGAGAGAAACCATCCTGCTTACCAGAATGTACACAGTGCTTCTCCGTGTATTGTAATGAGCTCAGACAACCTTGGGAGCAAGAAGGGAGTACGAGGCATGCCACCAAGAAAATGAGAGGCACTGGAGAGGGCAGGGGTGAGACAGTTCACCACACAGAAACAAAAGCTCTCACACAAAGTAAGGAGAGTCTGTTCCCCTCCCTTGGGTCATCTTGCTCCTTGTCCGACTATGCTTGCTTTCACTAATAAACTTCTTGTTGATGTATGCTGGACAAACTCTCTCTTGACTGAATTCTTTCCTTCTAGAAGACCAAAGAAGTGAGGTGCAACATCATTCCCCGTAACATCTTTCTGGTGTGGTGACTCGGATCCACTGGATTCAAGGTACTTTTCTTTCTTTCTTGTTTCTCTAACTCCTTTCTCCGGCTGAGACCCCGTCTGCCACACAATTTAGTGGGCCCGGGACAGACCTTTAAAAGGCTCTAAGGCATCATCTACCTTAAAGAAGTCTCCAGTGGGAAAATGACTCGGTTGAGGTCTGGGACATGAGGCTTAAGTCCCACTGGGCGCAAGACAAAATCCGCGTGCCGATGAGGAACTTGGTTCACAAGCACACACTATCCCTCCCTGCAGCAATACTGAAGTGTAGCCACAAGGTGGCTCAGCCCTCTGTCTTTGACTTCCTCACTTGGCTCTTGGTTTTCCCTCCTCCCTTAGGGAAGCCTCAAGTTGCTTTCACTATCTGCTTTCTCTCAGACACTGCCCCCTTCACCCACTCTCTCCACCGTCTTCTGTTCCCGTGACTAAACCACTCTGGGAAGGCCTTAGCCACATCGTGGGCATGGGTCAGGCTCCTAAACACTGCCAGAGCCCTGCTGCTTAAAGACTCCCGTGAAAAGGATTAATGAGTCACGGATTGGGGAAGAGAGGTAACAGGCACCCCGCCAAACTAAAGAAAATAACCATGCAATGAGGCACACAGTTCCACAAGCATACAGTACTCCCTACCCATGGCAATTCCCCATGATGGGAATAGTACAGCCTCCTGGGATGGGTATCTTCCACCTTGTCTCCACCCCACATTGGGCACCCAATTTACTTCCAGCCTTACTTCTGCCACAGAAATGAAAGCTCTCTCTCTCCCTCTCTCTCTCTCTCTCTCTCTCTCTCTCTCTCTCTCTCTCTCTCCCCCTCTCCCCCTCTCTCCTCTTCCCCTTACACTCCATGTGGAATGGCTCAAAATGAGTGAGAGTGATGGCTTTCAGGAACTCTGTGCTTACTTAGGTTCCCTTAAGCTCGTACCGAGGACCCCAGGATGTACCTTTCTTCTTTTGAGCTTGCAAAACAGTGTTCTCTACTTCCGTGAACTCCTCCGGCACCTCTGGGGACTGGGGACTTTAGACTTATGTCTCCAAGTAGCCCACTCTTTGTGCACCACTTCTCCTGTTGTGTCTGTGCTATCCCTAATGTTGGGAGCCCACCGCCCTTTGACTGGCACTGGCAGAAAAACATCTGCCCAGAGTCCAGCCCACTCAGCTGGGATTCAGCTTTCTGTGCCACTGTCTGTCTTCTCTTCCCTGGGCTCAGTCAGATTTCTCAGATTGTGGACTAGTGTGGTCCAGAACTGGACAAATACTGACATTGATTGCAAGGAGAGATCTCTCTTTTACCTCCTGAATGATCAGGTTGATCAATTATAATAGTCCATTCAGGGGTAGGTTCTTAGGGTCATTATGGATAGGATAATCTCTGAGATCTGGACGGATAACCAAAGGTCGGATGGCTACAAACTAGCCTATAGATCTAGGGTCCATCTAAGAGTTCTGAGAAACAGTTGCTTTGAGGGCTGGTGCGTCACCCCCCTCACAGGGAACACCTAAGGGGAAAGCAAGAAAGATGATACCCACTGTTTACCCCTCCTCACTGCAAGGGCGGGAGGAAGATGGAGGCTTTCCCGCAAGCGTGAGGTGTGGTTTGCATTAAGTCCATAGTGTAGGGGCACACAAGGGCAAACACGTGAACAGGATATGCTTAATTTCATAGCTGCAAGGACTGCCACAGGCCCGTCCCATGGTCTGTGAGGGGTATGCTTTGCTTCGGAAGTGTTTCGGAGATGGGGTATAGAGAGTGGATGCCCTAACTCCTGCCTCTGTGTTTGTCTTTTCCTATAGATGGGTGACAAGGACTCTGTCCCTCAGGAATCCCCACCAGTGGTATTCTGCTAAATTGGAACAAGTTTGACCCTGAGACATTAAAGAAGAGGAGGCTCACCTTTCTCTACAATACGTCTTGGCCTCAATATAAATTAGGGGATGGAGAAAGCAGACCTGAAAATGAAAGTCTAAAGCAGAACACCATCGTACAGTCGGACCTCTTCTGACACAAACTAGAAAAGTGGACAAAAGTACCGTACGTCCAGGCCTTTATGGCCCTCAGCGATCACTCAGACCTCTGTAGCTCCTGTAAGACAGACTCTTCAGGAGTTCGAGTCCCATCAACTCGTCCACAGAGAGGTCCTGATATCCGGGCCGGCCCAGTGGACACCCTCCTTCCCCTTATCCTTAAAGGACTGGAAGACACTGCCCCTCCTAACTGCCCCTCCTCAGACGCAAAAGGGCCTTCACCTCCATGTCCAGGGTCCCACAGCGCCCCCAAATTTTCCATTCTCCAGGAGGGAAGAGGAGGCCTAACAGTCATCTCTAGGAGAGTGTAGGTCCCCTTCACCCTACAGGACCTCCTCCAGATAAAGACAGACCTAGGGGTCTGCTACGATGACCCTGAAACATATATCAATGAGTTTCACAGGCCCACTCTTACCTTTGACGTCACCAGGAGAGATGTTCACGTCAACACGTGACAAAGTCTTTCTAAGGCAGAAAATGACACAATTATAGAGGCTGCCACTTGCTATACAGGCAGTCTCTGCCTAACTATGACTAAGTCTAATATGACTAAGCCTAATAATTATCCAACAGGGCTGCTGGCTAAACCCAGCACTGACCCCAACAGGGACTATAAATCCCCAGAAGAAACTTGGCATTGAAATCCTCCAGGTTTCTGTTTAACTGAGGGCCTAAGACAAAGTATGATTAAGACAAGTAATTACCAGAAGCTAGCTAACGTTAACAAAACCTCTGTAAGAATGCCACCTCCCTTGCCACCCCAGGTTTTTCTGGACTGACTCAGAGAGAAGCTCTCACAAATATTCAAATGTACATCCTGACTCTCCTGAAGGAGAGTTAATACTCAAAGACTCGTTCATTACTCATTCTGACCCAGACATCAGGAGGAAGTTCCTGAATCCAGCAGTAGGACCCAGCACACTTCTGGGGGAGCTCCTTAACATAGCCTCCTTGGTCCTTTGCAATCAGAACCAAGAGAAGTAGGAAAAGGTCAGGGAGAGAGAACAGAAGAAAAGCAAAGGAATAAGAGACAGGCTCAATTATTGTCTGCTTTAAAAGTCCAAAATCCAACTCCAGGCCACCCAGGGAAGAAATCCCCAAGAAAGTGCTACAACTGAAGAAAGAACAGACTAGGGCAATGGATGCCCGGAGGAGAGAAGCCATGGACACCATGTCCCAACTGCAAGAAGTTCAGCCACTGGGGAAAAGACTGCCTGGAGGGCCGAGGGGCCACCCCATCAGAACCCCAACTCATCGTGGTCTTGAACTGAAAAGACCCAGAGCTCCCTCCAGCGCGCAGATTCACCATTGAGGGGACAGAGCCTGGGGCAACCTTGGACATGGCAGGTAGGACCATCAATTTTCTATTTGATACGAAAGCCGCCTATTCTGCTGTGAACCCTTTGTCCGGTACTCTCTCTCTCAAATCCTGCCAAGAAATTCGGGTCGAGGGAAAGTCCATAACCCAGAGATTTACTCCTCCTCTATGTTGTTCATGGGGGAGAGGCTCTATTTTGTCACTCATTCTTAGTTATGCCATAATGCCCAGCCCCCATCCGGGCAGGGATGTACTCCAGAAAGTGGGAGCATATCTGGTTGTCGAAAATTTTCTCCTCATATACTTGTAGTGCTTGCTGGCAAAGAGATCTCTGTCTCGATGAAATCTGAATAGTTCAGCTCAGTGAACCCAGGAGTTTGGCCACAGAAATTCCAGGATGAGCTAAACACGCTACTCCAGTTAAGATTAAACTTAAAGATCCCTCCCATTACCTCCACCAGTGACAATAGCCACTGAAACCTGAAGCCAAGAGGGCCTGGGGCCCCTTATTAACAAATTCCTCAAGTAAGGTCTGTTAAAACCATGCTCATCTCTCTGCAACACCCCAGACTCCCCGTAAAGAAAGTTTCAGGGAATATAGAATAATCCAAGATCTAAGGGTCATTAATAAGGCTGTGGTGTCCCTCCAACCTGTGGTTCCAAACCCAAAAATGATTTTTGGAGAGATACCCCTGGAGAAAGAATGGTCCTCAGACCTGGAGTTAAAAGATGCCTTCTTTTGTATACCCCTGGATCCTTCCTCTCAATTTCTCTTTGCCTCTGAATCGGATGGGGGTGAGAATCATCAACAGCTCACTTGCATTGCCCTCCCACAAAGGACTGGAGACAGACCACACCTCTTTGGTTAGGCTTTAGGTAAGGACTGAGGCTGCCTGTCCCTTGAGCAGGGGGTGCTTATTTAATATGTAGATCATTTACTCATTTGCTCCCCCACCCATGAACTAGCACAACTGCATGCTATGCAGATTGTAAATTTCCTAGCCAAACAAGGCTATGAGGTCTCTAGACCAAAGCTCAACTAGTCAGTCAACAGGTCCAATATGTAGCACCAATACTTACCCCAGAAGAACGAAAGTTATCTCCTGACAAGGTCAGGGCAATTACTCAGCTGCCCTCTCCCATGACCAAGAGGCAACTTAGAATATCCCATGGACCCTCAGGAGGCTGTAGACTCTGGCCCCTTGGATACAGGCTCAGGGTTCAGCCTGCATAGGAAGTCCTCAAGGAGAGAGGGGAACAAGGCTCCCTTGCCCGGGGCTCAGAGCAATTGCCAGTCTTTGAGCAATGAAAGAGATATTACTTGGGCTCTGGCCTGAGGACTGCCTCAACCGACAAAACTTCATTGGCTATATGTCATTGAAAACAGAGTATAGCACTAGGGGTATTAACACAGGAATTGGACCCCACTGGCACTCTTTCCATTCTATCTATCTAGGAGGTATCTATCTAAGAGATTGGACTCAGGGGCACAGGGCTGGCCAGGTCGCCTCTGAGCAGTAGAGGCAGCTGCCATTGTAGCAGAAGAGGCTTCTTAAGTGACTCTAGGTCAGGCCTTACAGGTTTTCACCTCCCACCAGGTGGCTACTTTCCTAGTCCTTAAGGGCCCCCATTAGATGATGGACAGCAGGATATTCAACTATCAGCTGTTGCTATTAGAAAATCCTGATGTGACTATCTAAAGGTACACCACCCTTAACCCTGTCACTCTACTATGTTGCCCAGACGAGGGCACCCCCATAAACTCCTGCGAAGAAACCCTCAAGCTAACTTATGCTAGTAGGAGAGGCTTAAAGGACCAGCCAGTAGAAAATGCAGATGAGACTTAGTTTACTGATGGTAGCAGCTTTGTAAGGAAAGGAGTCATGCATGCAGAATATGCCATAATCACCACATGTGGAACCACAGATGCCAAAGCATTACCCCCTGGATTTGAGCTGAATTAGCTGAATTCATCCCCCTAACTAGCGCTTTACAGCTAGGAAGAAACAAAAGGCTCAGTACCTCCACAGGCTCTAAATATACTTTCTTAGTGCTGCGTACTATCTGAAAAGTAAGAGTATTCCTCACTGCCAAAGGCACTCCTATAAAATATGGACCTCAGATATTATCCCTCTGAGAGGCTGAGGCCGTACACTTACCTATGGTGGTGGCAGTAACCCACTGCCGGGGATGTCAAAAGGGACAAGATGAAATAGCTCATGGAATTCATCAGGCAGATCAGGCGGCCAAGGCCACCACTCTCTCTCATTAGAAATTTATAGGCGCTCTCCACCCTTCTTTACTGGGCCCTACTCTTCCCCCATCATGTACGTCAGAAGAGAAGAAAACTGGGCCATTCAGAAGGGATGGTATGAGCTAGGTCAAAGGCTACACCTTCCACAGTCCCTCCAGTGGAAAGTCATTAAAGGACTTCGTGATTCCTATGATTTTCGATAGAATGCTATGCACAAAATCTGCAGGAAAATGTTTAGTGGAAGATTTATATGTAAGACAATTAACCAGGTGAGTCCTGCCTCTATGCTTTGCACTTACGACAGTCCCCAGGAGAATAAGCCTCCACTGCTTATGCAGTCTATTCAGCTTTGGGGAAGCTATGCAAGAGAGGAATGCCAATTGGATTTCACTCAGTTGCCTCCATGCAAAAGATTTCAATATGTCTTGGTATTTACTGACACCTTCATCGGGTGGGTGGAGTGATTCCCCACCTGGAAAGAGAGAGCCACAGAGGATTCTAAGAGTTTGCTAAAAGAAATCCTTCCTAGGTTTGGTCTGCCCTAGTCCTTATAAGTGACAATGGGCCTCTGTTACCTCACATATTACACAACAGGGGCTAAGGCCCTAGCGATAGTTCTTACATTCCTCACAGAGATCTCTTAGCTCCGGTAAGCAGAGTGGGCAAAGCAAACCCTTAAGAACATCCTAAGGAAGCTCTGTCAAGAAAACTGTCAAGTGTGGCTTAAGCTCCTGCCGATAGCTCTATTGCAAGTTCCAATACGCCCCAGGCTTCCCTACAGTTCACCCTCATGAGGCTCCATATAGGAGGGCCTCCCTCTCATCTGACATACTCTTAGATTCAGAGGCTACAAACGTCCTCCAATATATCACCGCTCTAGGGCAGTTCCAGGAGGCCCTAAGGCCCTGTGGACAAAAGGCTCTGCCCTCACCTGCAGGGCAGAACCCACTGTCTCGTACCCAGGACCTGCCTGGCAGCCAGAGAATCATAAGCTCTTGGAAAGCTAGCACCCGTACATGCCAACTAGGCTCCACTTGGAAGGGCGCCTTCACTCTTACTTTCTACCCCTACAGCTGTCAAGGCGCCAGGAGATTGTAGCTGGATCCATCACCCCCGGATAAAACCATGGGAGGGTGACGGAGAAGACATGCCAACGGGATCTCAGCACTCCTGGGGTCCTCCAGAGGACTTCAAGTTACAGTATTATTCAAGGCACTGCCGCTGAGTGCTGATAACTGACACCTGAGTTCTATTTGCTATTTGGTTTTCCTCTCAGCTCTTGTTCTTCTGGTACCCCACTACATAATTGTTTCTTAAACAGTTAGGTGAACTCGTCATCGTGGCTTTCGTTCTCCTAGAGTTCTATTATATTCTCTGCCCCTTCAGGGGGAATAGGAGAATCACACCCTGGTAAACTTTTCAAACATAACTGCAAAGGCAAATAGCCTCTCTGACTGCTGGATATGCCACGAGCAGCCCTGAAGCACACCTCCTCTTCCCCAGTTTCAACCTGCCCGTTTTAATCTCAGCCTTACCTTTCGTCCAGGGGTCCCCTGGGAATTGCCCAAGACCACTCCCTTCCTTGTGGGGTTTGCCCCCTCTGCTACACATCTGGGCTGCATTGACATCACCCCACTAGTTAATGGGTCTGATACGATTAGGGTCAAAACCCTCAACTCTATATCCACATCTCACCCTCGTCACTTCTGTATGTATCAAGAGGGAGGTTACATTTAATCGGCTGGTCCCCTTATTATCCCTTACACTGGGCATTTCTAGAAAGTGCACTGCAAATACTATCTTCTGGAGTCCAACTAGTCACAGAGCTAATGACGGGAAACAAACTACAAACCCCAGGAAATGGTGCACATACTGGGAGGGACAGGCAAAATCCTGGAAACTTTACTACCTGCATCCAAGAGCAGAGAGGGTACCGCCCAGGCCCAGGGATGCTGGTCTGCGGGGAGGCCTGTATCTCGCCAGTGGAGTACAGCCCCTACTTGGGGATCAGACTTCATCACACTTTAACTCCTCCTCTGCACATGATGCTGATGCTTCTCCCTCGGCATTTCTTTCTCTGTCGTCCTCCTCAAAATGAACTACCCAGTGGAGAGTCAGCAAAACGTGGTCTACTGCCAGCCACCAATAGCCCCGGCCTACCTATGTGATCACAATTCTCAGTTTGAAGGACAATACACCTCAGGGTTTACAGGCCCTCGGGACGTATCAATCACTGTTCCTAACATTACTCACTCCCAAACCAAACTGGCCATAGGACCTATTCTAGTCGGTCCTGGGGCTGCCATCGATCTAGTAGCTCCTTGGAGAGGGTTTGCCTGTCAGGAGGCTGCTTTAACCAACCTAACAAACCCCATAGGTACCCTAGCTCAAGACACTGGAGACACTTTCTCTAGTGGTCCTTGATTCGCTTACAAATGTTATCAGTTAACCAACCCGCCCTTGATACTTATTAGCTGAATCAAGGGGGGGTATGTGCGGTCACTAATAAGACTTGCTGGACTTACATACATGCCACCGGTCAGATAGAAGATATTAGTAAGATATACAATCAGGCTGAACGGCTTCGTAATTTTGCAAAGTAACGTCGAGCAAGTCATTCCGTCTTGCGTGCGGTAAAAGACACTCTCCCTCCCATGACGTGGTAGTTTTATGTTTGTATATTGCCTCTCCTACTACTCCACCCATGTCTTTTCAATCAACTTGTCAACTTTGTCTCTTCCAGACTAGTACAGTGCACTTAGAAATGATAGTCGTCCAGGGATTCCCACCTGTTCGACTGAAAATCGAAGACTCAGATTTATGCCCATCTCCTGTCGACGTGGTCACTAGCAGCTTTCACCTCCCACCTGCCAACAGTACAGGGACAACACCTCCTTCCTTCTGACAGATAGCAAGAGGATGAGACCCTGACTACGACATCACCCCCTTTCAGCAGGAAGTAGATAAGGAAGAGACTCGTTGCCCCCGTTCCTGAAAGATTTAAGGGTCTCAAACTCTTGAGGGGTGAATGATAGGATAGGTAGATAAATAGAAATGCGCAGAAGGAGAGACCTAGCCCCAGTTAGAGAGTCTTGCTGCAACTCCTACTTAGTTTGTCACCCCTTCCAGGTGCCCTCACTTAGGGCACCGATGCCTTACCAGCCCAGCAGGATTCCAGGCTCACACATGCTCCTAAATCAAAGGGAAGCATCGTTACAGTTGAGAGACACAACCCATCCTGCTTATCTGAATGTACATCATACTTCTCAGGGCCATTTTAATGAGCTCCGACAACTTGGGGAGCACGAAGGGAGTATGACGCATACCAGCTGGGAGAATAGTACGTGCTGGAGAGAGGGAGAGTACAATGTTATGCATACAAATAAACACACACAATGTAAGGAGAGGCGGCTTCCCTCTCTTGGGTCAGCCCCCTCAATGTCTGGGAGAATACTTGCTTGTAGTAATAAACATCTTGTGATTCTGTGTTATACGAACTCTGTCTCAGGACTGAATTCTTTCTTTCAAGGAGAGGAAGAGCTGAGCTAATAAAACACCAGCCCTGGTAACAAGGTGCACTCCAGAAAGATGTGTTGGCTTACTGAGTGTGGTAGGAAACACCTGCAGCCTGGAAGTCAGACGTGGGCTGGAATTCTGTTTCCACTGAGGGGCAGCTCCACTTCTCTGGGCGAGTTGCTTCACCTTGCTGAGCAGCCACTTCCCAAACTAAGGTCACATGTCCAGTTGGTAGGTCCCCCACTATGGATTAGAACCCAGGTCTGCCATATCTCAGGGCTGAGTTTTCACCTGACTGGGGACAGGTGGCTGGGGACACGACTCAGGCACACAACATGCTGAGCTCATGCCATGACCATGACCTGGGAACCTACCTATGTCAGTTCAACGCCTTTGCAGCCAGGCTTCCCTGGGTTCAAACCCCAGCACTGCCACCTTTCAGTTGCATGGTCTTGGCAAGATCTTATTTTTTTAAGTAAAATATGTTTTGTTTTGTTTTTTAAATATATGTGAATATGGGAATACACACACACACACACACACACACACTAATCCCTCCAACACACAAACACACACACTTACAGGCCCCTCAACATTTTCCTTGTGAATATTTTCATTTGCAAATAAAATAATGAGTATGTGTAGTCCACTACTTGCTCACATACCTAACAATGAAAGATTCTGAGTAAGTGATAAAAATCTCAGTGATTCTCTAAATCGCTCCAAGATTTTTAGGAGAGGGAAGTTCTGTGGCACTAAATGGGGCCTAAATGTCTGTTGAGAGGTTTCATTTATCTATTATTCCTGTTTGCTATCACCAGAATGAAAAAATATCTACAAATCCTGAATATATGAACACTTTTTCAACACATACAAATCAAAATTGCTGTACAAGAAAGCAAAAAAAAAAAAAAAAATGCTGTTTAATTCCTCCTCCAGAATAATTTAAATCCATGGGCAGATCAGGAAATATGTGGATATTCTCTGAAAACCAAGCCATTGCAAGTAAAACAGCAAGACACACAATTAAACCAGAACGTCTCAGGATCTCCTCTTGCACATAACATAACCTTAGCTGAGCTCTTGACCCGGGGAGAGTTGGCGTACTCTTCTGTGAGCTGACAACTAGAGCACTTACTTCCTGGGTTTGGTAACAAGGACTAGGTGAGGTAATCCTTTAACACTGGTCTGACACACCCTATGTGCTCAAGAAGCAGTAGCTCTTACTGTATACCCGTCAACATTGACTACGCTCCTATTATTACACGCGAGAGCGAGCTGCCTGTTCTCTCTGTGAGACAGGAGGTAAGCTGATGCTTAATAGAGAGCTGGTGAAAGTCCCAGCACTAAAATAGGGGCCAGCACTAATAAGCACTAAGATGAGATGGCTTGCATGGGGCCTTTTTCCAGTAGGGAACGTTGAGTTCCAGAGAGGGAACGTGATGTACCAGAAGTAACACAGTAAGTCGGTGGCAGCGCCCTAGATACGCCCCAGACCTAGGCAGGGCCTCCAGGGGAAACACAGAAATGGGAACATGACGACTGAATCCTCTGCCCTTTAAAGGTCCTTCGTGGAGGCACAAGTGTCATGAGCACACATTGGGCTCAGACAAGGCTTGGAATCCTGGCTCCGTCACTGAATGGCTGGTGGTGTGGAGACAGGAGGGGGTGCGGTGGGGGCAGGCGGTAGGTAAGTTCCTTTACATCTCCAGCCTCACATTTCATGTATGAAAAATGAAGATGGTTTTCCTTTCTTCCTTGGCTGTGGTGGAGCTTGAACGAGAACTCTAACGTCAGCTGTTCCTGGAATCAGAATAGCGATGATGCTGATGTGGTCCTTTAACCCCCATAAACCTCAATAGTCCTGCTTTCCAGGCTCCCCTCCACATTAACAGGAGGGATAGGTAACATTCATAAAGCACTCACTATGTACCCAGATGTGCGCTAAGTGCTTTCCATGATTTTGTCCTGCTCAATGGAACAGCAGCCATATGAGCTTAATGTGCATACTGTCCCCATTTTATTCTTGTCACACAGCAGGGGAGGGGCTGGGATAGATGATAGCAAAGACAGTCCAACCTTGGGCAGCAAGTGTGAGTTGAACACTATGCTCTCCTGCTCCCTTTTGAGGGGGTGGAAGGTGGAGAGGCATACAGGCTTTTCCCTATGGCACTGTCACAAATTTGTGATTCTGGGAGCCACGGCTGTCCCAGGCGCCTCTGCATGACTGAAGCTCTAGCCAGACCATGTACCGGGGAACATGTTCAGGACAGGGCCAGCTGACTCTTGTGTCCCCACAGCAGCTGTGGAGGCCTGTGTCCTGCATGGACTGCGGCGGCCAGCGGGCAGATGGCTTTCTGAGCAGCAACAAGATCAAGGCTCTCTTCATGAGGGTGGGCAACAGCTTCTGGCTGGCCAAGGACCCGAACCACAATGTCCATGACTTGGAGCAGCTGGTCGAGAGTGTGTGAGGTCAGAGCACAGTTCCCCAGAGGACAGTCCATGGTCCTCCCTGCATTCTGCAAGAGCCTCTGCCCCCGGAACTCTCTCCATTCTCCTTTCTGTTTTTCGGACCCGCCAGCCCCTTTTCCACCCCATTGATTTACACACGCAGTACCCACACCCAGTTCACACCACTCGTTTTCCATGGCTGGTTCTTTGTGGTCATTTAGGCCTTTCCCTAGTGGAGGGTTAATTTAATCCTCACCGTATTTCTCTTTCTTATGACCCTTCTAGTTTTCCAATTGTTATCATCACCTGTAATTACTCATTCTTTTTTTTTTAATGTTTCCTTGATTGTTGTCACTTTCCTGTTCTTGTCTCTGAACTCCATATGCCGCCAGACTAAACTCACATGGAGGCCATCTCTCAAGTTGGCTTCAGTCTCTGCACAACTGTACGTGTGGCAGGGAGGCTCGTGGCCTGAGTACGTGTGCACATGAGCACCTACCGCCAGAAGCACTCCCGGAGTCCCGACTCCACAGCCAAACTCCTGGTCCAGAACCTGGTCAGAGCGCAGGTGTTAATAGAATTCAAGTTTAGTTGTTGTTTGCGGCTGAAAGAGGACCCTTGTATGAAACATTCTGGATCTGTGATGGGGTTTCTTGGGAGAGAGGGCAGAGACTGAGTAGCTGTGTCTGTTAGAGGGAATGGAAGTGTGAGGGACTTGCATGCCATGTGTTTGCCATCTCTACCATAGGTGACCATCCACTTCACTGGGTGAGAACCAGCCCTTTCCTTGACTATCAGACCCGGGCTGCCAGGGCTGGACGACAGAACTGCTTAATGAGCAAGGGTTTGGATTTGGCATTGCCAGTATGCGTTTGCTCTGACTCCTCAGCCACCTGGTCTGCAGGTGCCCTCCAGTCCATCTGATAATTCCTACATGTCACTGATAATGGCTTAAAGGGAGGGATTTCCACAGGTCTTCCATTATATTGGGAGTAACTTCTTTTTTAAAAAATTATTGGGGTGACAATTGTTAGTGAAATTACATAGATTTCAGGTGTACAATTCTGTATTACATCATCTATAAATCCCATTGTGTGTTCACCACCCAGAGTCAGTTCTCCTTCCGTCACCATATATTTGATCCCCCTTACTCTCATCTCCCTCTCCCCACCCCCTTACCCTCTGGTAACCACTAAAATATTGTCTATGTTTATGAGTTTTTGTTTCTCATTTGTTTGTCTTGTTCTTTTGTTGTTTTTGGTTTATATACCTCATATCAGTGAAATCATAGAGTTCTCTGCTTTTTCTGCCTGACTTATTTCGCTTAGCATTATACTCTCAAGATCCATCCATGTTGTCACAAATAAATGTTCTTATATCATCTTTCCTTAACGCTGAATAGTATTCCATTGTGTATATATACCACAACTTCTTTATCCATTTATCTATCGAAGGACATTTTGGTTGTTTCCATGTCTTGGCCACTGTAAACAAAGCTGCAATGAGCATTGGAGCACACGTGTCTTTATGTAGAAATGATTTCAAATTCTTTGGGTAGATACCCAGGAGAGGGATTGTGGGTCATATGGTAATTCTATTTGTAATTTTTTGAGGAACCTCCACACTGCCTTCCATAGCGGCTGCACCAGTCTGCATTCCCACCAACAGTGTATGAGGGTTCCTTTTTCTCCACAGCCTCTCCAACACTCGTTATTATTTGTCTTGTTGATGAAAGCCATTCTGACTGGGGTGAGGTGATATCTCATTGTGGTTTTCATTTGCATTTCTCTGATGATTAGTGATGTTGAGCATTTTTTCATATGTCTACGTCATTTGTAAGTCCTCTTTGGAGAAATGTCTCTTTAGGTCGTTAGCCCATTTTTCAACTGGGTTGTTTGTTTTTTTTGTTGTTGAGTTTCATGAGTTCCTTGTATATTTTGGATATTAGACCCTTATCGGAGGCACTGTTTGCAAAAATCTCCTCCCATTCAGTCGGTTGCCTCTTTATTTTGTGGATGGTTTCTTTTGCTATGCAGAAGTAGTTTCAATTTTTTAATCCTCTTAACAAGTTCTTTTGCAGAGCAAACAGTTTTGATTTTGATGCAGACTTTCTTTAATATTTTTAGCCGATAATTGGAACATACAGCATATGTTGTGTGTGTGTGTTTCTGTGTGTGTGTGTGTGTGTGTGTGTGTCTGTGTGTATGTGAGTTGGCAACTCGCTGGCCTGGCAGTAGAGCAATTTATCTTTCTGGGAATCTGAAAACCTCCCCTTATCCACACTCAGTCCTGTTTTTACCAATTTCTCTTTAGTTGAGAAACTCCTCAAGCAACTGCCCTGATATCAAAGCCTCATGTGCTACCACCTGCTTCACAGGCATACAGATAAATGGATGAGACTGAAGTCACATCCCAATTGTGGCACTATCTGATTCCACATTATTATTCTAATTCTCAGTCAATTTTAGTGCATGACCTTTTAAAAAAATTTATTATTGTCTTAATCTTTTTCCTGGAGAGTCAAACTCTATTCCTTGAATCCTATAAAGACATTTTTTCTAAAAAGCACATATAGAAGGCAAGAAGACATATGAAGAAATGCTCAACCTCACTAATCATCAGAGAAATGCAAATAAAATCCACAATGAGATCTCACCTCACCCCAGTCAAAATGCCTATCATCAATAAATCAACAAACAACAAGTGCTGGCGTGGATGTGGAGAAAAGGGAACGCTTGTGCACTGTTGGTGGGATTGCAGATTAGTGCAGCCACTATGGAAAACAGTATGGAGGTATCTCAGGAATCTGAAAATGGAACTACCCTATGATCCAGTAATTCCACTCCTAGGCATCTACCCGGAGAAATCCAAAACTCCGATTCAAAAATCAGTGTGCACTCCTATGTTTATTGCAGCACTTTACACAATAGCCAAGATATGGAAACAACCGAAATGCCCATCAGTAGACGACTGGATTAAGAAGCTGTGGTATATTTATACAATGGAGTATTACGCAGCCATAAAGAAGAAAGAAATCTTATCATTTGCAACAACATGGATGGATCTAGAGAACATTATGTTAAGTGAAATAAGTCACAAAGAGAAAGACAAGTACCATATGATCTCTCTTATATGCGGAATCTAAAGAAAAGAATAAGTCAATGAACTGATCAGAGACAGTTTTGAGGACACAAAGAAAAAAACCGAGAGTTGTTAGATGGGAGGGGGTGGGGGGGATAAGGGGAAAGGTGAAGGGATTAGGAAGCAGCTGGTAACCACGAGATGGCCTCAGGGTTCTTTTTTTTTTAATTTATTAGTTTCAGGTGTACAAGACAAGGTAATACTTAGACGTTACTATCTTGACCAAAGTTTAACTTCATAATTAAATACCACTGTATCCTTGGGGGAGATGTTTTAATTTTTCTCATGAGCTTCAGTTTTCTCATGCATAAAATGAGGAGAAATACCTATCTTGCATTTTTGTTGTGTGGATTAGAAATAATTCATCTGAATAATAATACAGTAGTACCCCCGACCTTATTCATGGGAGATGTGTTTCATGACCTCCTTCAGTGGATGCCAGAAACTGTGGATGCTACCGAACCCTATATATACTGTTTTTTCCTATATATACATACCTTTTTACTTAAAGAAAGCACTTTACAGTTTTTCTTTGGCATATCCAAATTGCAAGCATCACTACTCTTGTATTTTCAAGACATTATTAAGTAAAATCATGGTTACTTAAACAGAAGCACTGTGATCCCACAGCAATTGATCTGATAGCCCAGATGGCTGCTAAGTGACTGAAGAGTGAGAAGTACACACAACATGTGGGTCAAGAGATGATTCATGTTCCAGACGGGACGCAGTGGAAGAGCGCAAGGTTTCATCATACTACTCAGAATGATATGTGTATTAAAACCTAGTAATTGTTAATAGTTAATTGTTTATTGTTAATAAACAATAAAATAATTGTTTGTTTTTCATTTAACATTTTCTGACTTGTTGATCACGAGTAACTGAAACCACAGAAAGAGGATAAAGGTGGAGTACTGTAGCGATTAGCATCTGTTGCGCAGCTATGTTATTCTAGGAAAATAATTCATCCTCGCGGTATTCCTAAAAAGCCAAAACTATTATTATGTACATTTTAGAGATGAAAAAACTGAGGCACAGAGTGATTAAAACCCCTGCAAACATTAGAGCCAGGGTTGAGACTAGCACCTGTCCTGGAACATCTAATCATAACTGGTTCAATCTATGGCAGTTTAACTGCTTAATGTTTCAAGTATGTGGCCAGTGAGTTCCCGTGCCAGGTCACCTCCCCTCTCACAGGATCTGGCACAAGAAACACAAGCCAGATACCTTATACATTAAGCAGTTTAACAGTCTGGAAGCCCTGTCAGCAATCCTTTGAAGGATGTAGTATCATTACTCCCACTTTCCTGATGACGAAACAGTCTTATGGGGATTGTATAATTTGCCCCCAGATCCCCAAGGTACGTAAAGGATCCTAGGGTTGAACTCAAATCTGTCTGCTTCTAAGCTCCACATTCTAGAACTCTGGAATGGTAGCTTGTTTCCAGGATGGTACATCAAGCCATACCCTCCCAGAACATACATGTCATTTACTTTTTGATGTATATAATCTCCTCCCTTCCCTTTATTTTGTATTTAATTTTTAGGTCAGTCTTTTCAGTTTTTAAAGTAAATTTAGTTTTATTATAAGTTTCAGGTGCACAAAACAACATAACAATTATACATTTACACTCCTCAAAAAGATAACTCCACCATCCCATAATTATATACCAGGGGTGCCAAAAAATGTATACACATTTTAAGAGACGTTATCTATGTATTACTTTTCAAAGTAGACATGCTGCGTACAACCATTTTACCTGTAATTCATACACTTTTGGGAATGATTGATTTTACTTCCAACAAACTGGTACACCACCGCACTTCCACTAAGAAATGAGAGCTTACGTTAAAGAGAATTTGCCAGGACAATGGATAGGACAAACAGGTGTGGTTGAGTTTTCTCCATGTTCTCCTTACATAAAATCCTTTGACTTCTACCTATGGGGCACCTTAAAGGATGTGGTGTACCATAGAAAACTGGCTACACTGGCTGTACTTTGAGAAGAAATTGAAATGGCATGCAAAGAGATACAAGTAGGCGTTTTGTTCAACATTGCTCAAACAGTAGTTTGCTGTAATCAGAAGTGTCAGGGCACTGATGGTAACCACTTTCAGCACCTCTTGTAATTGCAGAAGTGAAACATGACAGGTATTCATCTTTTGTTATCGGTGTATATTGTGTATTGCAATTTGAATAAATACAGTTTTGTTCTCTCTTAAATGTGTATACTTTGTTTGGCCATATATATGTGTGTGTGTGTGTATAATATATATGTACATATGTGTGTTATATATATATATGTATATATATACATATATATGTAAAACAGGACATTCAATATTATTTTATATTGTTTCAGGTGGTGTCTGGTACAGTGGTTAGGCATTTATATCATCTATGAGGTGACTCCCCTGATAAGTCCAGTACCCATCTGGCACCCTACGTAGTCTTTACAATATTATTGATTATATCCCCTATACTGTATTTCACATCCCCATGACTATTTTGTGACTATCAACTTATACTTCCCAATTGCTTTACTTCTCACCCATCTCCCAATCCCCCTCCCATCTAGCAACCATCATTTTTTTCTCTGTATTTATGAGTATATTTTGTTTTATATGCTCGTTTATTCTTTTCTTTAGATTCCACATATAAGTGAGATGATATGATATTTGTCTTTTTCAGTCCAACTGCTTTCACTTATCATAATATGCATTAGATCCATTCATATTGTTTCAAATGGTAAGATTTCATTCTTTAAAAAAATACATATATACATATATATGTATATATATGCATAAATTAAAGTTTATTGTGGTGACAATTATTAGTGAAGTTACATAGGTTACAGGTGTACAATACTGTAATACATCATCTATATATCACACTGTGTGTTGACCAGCCAAAGTCAGTTTTCTATCCATCACCATGAATTTGATACCTTTTACCCTCATCTACCACCCTCTTCTGCACTTACCCTCTGGTAATCACTAAACTATTATCTGTGTCTATGAGTTTTTGTTTCTTCATTTGTTTATCTTGTTCCTTTGTTGTTTTCAGTTTTATATACCACGTATCAGTGAAATCATATGGCTCTCAACTTTTCCAGTTTGACTTATTTTACTTAGTGTTATAATCTCAAGATTCATCCTCAATGTCACAAATAGCATTATTTTACCTTTTCTTATGGCAAAATAGTATTCCATTGTGTATATATACCATATCTTCTTTATCCAATCACCCATCGAAAACACTTTAATTGTTTCCATGTCTTGGCCACCATAAATAAAGCTGAAATGAACATTGGAGCCCACGTGTCCTTATGTATAAATGTTTTCAGATTTTTGGGGTAGATACCCAGGAGAAGGATTGCTGGGTCATACGGTAATTCTATTCATAATTTTTGAGGAACATCCACACTGCCTTCCATAATGGCTGCAGCAGTCTGCATTCCACCAACAGTGTATGAGGGTTCCTTTTTCTCCACAGCCTCTCCAACACTTGTTACTATTTGTCTTGTTTTTTTTTTTTTTTTTTCAACATTTTTTTTTTAATTAATTTTATTGGGGTGACAATTATTAGTAAATTTACATAGATTTCAGGTGTACAATTCTGTATTACATCGTCTATAAATCCCATTGTGTGTTCACCACCCAGAGTCAGTTCTCCTTCCATCACCATATATTTGATCCCCTTTACCCTCATCACCCACCCCCCACCCCCTTACCCTCTGGTAACCACTAAATTATTGTCTGTGTCTATGAGTTTTTGTTTCTCATTTGTTTGTCTTCTTCTTTTTGGTTTATATACCACATATCAGTGAAATCATAGGGTTCTCTGCTTTTTCTGTCTGACTTGTTTCACTTAGCATTATTCTCTCGAGATCCATCCATGTTGTCACAAATGTTCCTATATCATCTTTCCTTAACGCCGAATAGTATTCCATTGTGTATATGTACCACAACTTCTTTATCCATTCATCTATCGAAGGACATTTTGGTTGTTTCCATGTCTTGGCCACCGTAAACAAAGCTGCAATGAACATTGGCGTACACGTGTCTCTATAGAGAAATGCTTTTATATTTTTGGGGTAGATACCCAGGAGAGCGATTGCTGGGTCATATGGTAATTCTATTCGTAATTTCTTGAGGAACCTCCACACTGCCTTCCATAAAGGCTGCACCAGTCTGCATTCCCACCAACAGTGTATGAGGGTTCCTTTTTCTCCACAGCCTCTCCAACACTTGTTGCTATTTGTCTTGTTGATGATAGCCATTCTGACTGGGGTGAGGTGATATCTCATTGTGGTTTTTATTTGCATTTCTCTGATGATTAATGATGTTGAGCATTTTTTCATATGTCTATTTGCCATTTGTATATCCTCTTTGGAGAAATGTCTCTTCAGGTCTTCTACCCATTTTTCAATTGGGTTCGTTTTTATGTTGTTGAGTTTCATGTATATTTTGGATATTAGCCCCTTATCGGAGGCACTATTTGCAAAAAACTTCTCCCATTCAGTTGGTTGCCTCTTTATTTTGTCGATGGTTTCTTTTGCTGTGCAGAAACTTTTAAGAATGATACAGTCCCACTCATTTATTTTAACTTTTACTTCACTTGCTTTGGAGTCAAATTCATAAAATGCTCTTTGAACCCAAGGTCCATAAGTTTGGTACCTATGTTTTCTTCTATGCAGTTTAAGTCTTTGATCCATTTTGAATTAATTTTGGTACATGGTGACAGATAGCAGTCCAGTTTCATTCTTTTGCACGTGGCTAGCCAATTCTCCCAGCACCATTTATTGAAGAGGCTGTCTTTTCTCCTTTGAATGTTTTTGGCTTTCTCAAAAATTATCTGTCCATATTTATGTAGTTTTATTTCTGAGTACTTAATTCTATTCCACTGGTGTACGTGTCTGTTTTTCTGCCAATACCCTGCTGTTTGGTTACTGTTGCCCTGTAGTACAAGCTAAACTCAGGGAGTGCAATACCTCTAGTATTGTTCTTTATTCCTAAGATTGCTTTGGCTATTCGGGTCTTTTGTGGTTCCAAACAAATCTGATGATTTTTTGTTCTAGATCTTTAAAAAATGCCACTGGGATTTTCATGGTGATTGCATTAAATCTGCATATTGCTTTGGGTAATATGGCCATTTTAACTATGTTGATTCTTCCAATCCATGAGCACGGAATGTCTTTCCATTTCTTTGTGTCTTCTTCAATTTCTTTCAAAAATGTCTTATAGTTTTCAGCATATAAATCCTTCAAATCCTTGGTTAAGTCTATTCCTAGGTATTTTATTCTTTTTGCTGCAATTGCAAAGGGAATTGCTTTTTTGTATTTCTTTTTCTGAGATTTCGTTATTAGTATAAAGAAATGCGATGGACTTTTGTACGTTGATTTTGTAGCCAGCAACTTTACTGTATTCGTTGATTGTTTCTAATAGCTTTTTCATGTAGTCTTTAAGGTTTTCTATATATAGCATCATGTCCATTTGCAAAGAGTGATAATTTAACTTCTTCATTCCCAATTTGGATGCCTTTTGTTTCTTTCTCTGGCCTGATTGCTCTGGCGAGGACTTCCAACACTATGTGGAAAAGCAGAGGTTATAGGGGACAGCCCTGTCATGTTCCTGGACTTAGAGCAAAGGGCTTCGGTTTTTCACTGTTAATTATGATATGAGCTGAGGATTTGTCATATATGGCCTTTATTATGTTAAAGTATTTTCATTCCATACTTATTTTATTGTTTTAATCATAAATGGATGTTGTATCTTGTCAAGTGCTTTCAATGCATCAATTGATATAATCATATGATTTTTGTCCTTTATTTTATGTGATGTATCACACTGATGGATTTGCGGATGTTCAACCATCCTTGTGCCCCTGGGATGAACCCCACTTGATCATGATAAATACGCTTTTTAATGCATTATTGCATTCAATTTGCTAGAATTTTGTTTAGGATTTTTGCATCGGTATTTATCAGAGATATTAGTCTGTAGTTCTCTTTTTTTGTGTTGTCCTTACCAGGTTTTGGTATCAGGGTAATGTTGGCCTCATAAAATGAGTTAGGGAGTACTGTCTCTTCTTCAATTTTTTGGAAGAGTTTGAGCAGGATTGGTATTAGATCCTCTTTGAAGATTTGGTAGAATTCACTAGTGAAGCCATCTGGTCCCGGACTTTTGCCTTTGGGAAGGTTTTGGATGACTGATTCAATTTCGTTATTGGTGATCGGTCTGTTTAGATCTTCCAGTTCTTCATGTTTCAGCCTAGGAAGGCTATATGTCTCTTAGAACTTGTCCATTTCTTCTAGGTTTTTGAATTTGCATATAGTCCTTCATAGTATTCTTGGATGATCATTTGTATTTCTGTGGTGTCCGTGATAACTTCCCCTTTTTCATTTCTGATTTTGTTAATTAGTGTCTTCTCTCTTCTTATCTTATTGAGCCTAGTCCAGGGTTTGTCAATTTTGTTAATCTTTTCAAAGAACAAGCTCTTTTTCACATTAATTTTTCTATTGTTTTTTTGTTCTCTATTTCATTTAGTTCTGCTCTGATTTTTATTTCCTTTTTTCTGCTGTGCTTGGGTTTCATTTGTTCTTCTTTTTCTAGTTCTTTAAGGTGTAATGTGATTTTTATGTATCTGGAATTTTTTCTGTTTCTTGAGGTAGGCCTGAAATGATGTAAATTTCCCTCTTAAAACTGCTTACGCTGCATTCCAGAAATTTTGGTAGGATTTATTTTCATTTGTTTCTACATATCTTTAGATCTCTCCTCTAATTTCATCTTTGACCTGGTCGTTTTTTAAAAGTATGTTGTTTAATCTCCATGTATTTCTGGTTTTTCCTGCTTTCTTTTCGCAGTTGATATCCAGTTTCAAAGCCTTGTGATCAGAGAATATGCTTGGTATGATTTCAATCTTCTTAAATTTGCTGAGGCTAGTTTTATGTCCCAATATATGGTCTATCCTTGAGAATATTCTATGTACACTAGAAAAAAATATATAGTCTGATGTTTTAGGATGACGTGCTGTATAAATGTCAATTATGTCCATTTCATTTAGTATGTCATTTAGGGCTGTTATTTCATTATTAATTTTCTTTTTGGATGATCTATCCTTAGCTGTCGAGGATGTATTTAGGTCCCCTAGTATAATTGTGTTTTGGTCAATTCCTCCCTTTAGTTCTGTTAGTAGTTGCTTGGTATATTTCGGTGCTCCCTGATTGGGGGCATAAGTATTGATGACTGTTATATCTTCTTGTTGTATAGTCCCCTTTACCATTATGAAATGTCCATCTTTGTCTCTTGTTATCTTTTTCACCCTGAAGTCTGTTTCATCAGATATCATTATGGCTACACCTGATTTTCTCTGGGTACCATTTGTTTGGAGTGTCAATTTCCACCTTTTCACTTTGAGTCTATGCTTGTCCTAAATCTTGCAAAATATACCACTTTATAGACAAAAACAAACAAACAAACAAACAAACAAACACTCAGTCAAGCTTTCAGAAATGTGGCCTGACTGGGGATGAAGAAAGGAGACAGGAAAATATGTAGAAAAATAGCAGTTGTCCTTGGCTGATTGAAATTCAACAGATTTTTTAAAATTAAAGTTTATTGGGGTGACAATTTAAAAAAAAAGAAATTCAACAGATTCCCGGTAGATTTATTTTCTAAATGGTTTCTAATTTTCCTAAGTGTTTTGTCCTTTTTATCTTATATGTGAGCATCCAATGAGCAGGCACCGGTGCCATAAATTTCTGACACTGCCTCCTTGGCAAAATACTCTCATTATAAAGGACTTCTTGTTATGCAATGTGAAGGGAAGAGTAAAAAGAGTTTACTTCTGCTTTCACCATTGGCTTTGGAGATGAATGTCTTCTCGTCTCCCTCAGAGCCCAAGGAATCCCTGACCCTTTGCAAAGATGGGTGCCAGAGGCTTGTGCTCACCCCTCAGCCCATGAGCTGAGGTGTTTGTTTCCTTTGCCTCAGGAATGGGCCATGCATCTCCTGGCTCATTGTGTCCCTTTGCAGAATGTCGAGCACAATAACCTCTTGATGTGTGAATCTCTCCACCTGCTCCCAATCCCAGGCAACAGGAGAGAGCCTCCTGGATCAGGGAGAGAATTCTCCTAGAAACACTCTCAGATGTCCTGCGGGCTGTGACTTCAAGAGAAAAAGTGTAAAGGACTAATATTTAACGCACATTGAATGATAGCAGGAGGCTGCAGACCATGCATATTGCATGGCGATGCCACTGAACCCTCTCTACATGGAGAAAAGATGCTATCATTGCCTGCCCCCAATTCAGTTTAGACATGAGGCCTAGAGAGATTAAACAGCTCACCCAGGGCAGGGTGACTCTCTCTGACAGACACACGTGCACACACATCTGCTCTCACACTCACACACAGTGTTAATAAGTGGCAATGCAGCCTTTTGACCCAGAGATCTAGCTCATACACAGGACTTTACGATGCCTCTGGAAATACGCATCCTTTTATGGATCTTAGCTATCAAGTCTATGAAGTTAGAACTGACAGGAACTCTAGTTCGACTGAAAAATCCAAACTCAGGCACGGGTGAACAATGTGCTCAAGGTCACATGGATAAGGTTATCTAGAGAGCCTTTGGGACCTCGAAGATGTCTTAAAACCCAAGTGTCTTGGGCAGGTTCTGCCAGAATCAGACCCCAAGATGAGTATCCATGGGCAAGTGACTGGTTATGGAAGAAGTCCCAGAGGAGGCAGTCAGGGAGCAGGAGAGGAGGGTGGGAAAGATAGAAAGTCACATGGGGCAGGATGTCAGAGAAGTTCTATGGAAATGAGCTGAAGCTTGACCCCACAGAGGGCTCTGGAGGGTAAGCAATGCCTCTGAATTTATCCTGCCTGGAAGCAAGGCAGCTGGACTTTTAAATGTCTATCTGTCCATCCATCACTGGTTACTGGACACCAGGAAGGACAAACCCACAGGCACTCCCAGTTCTCTGTGCTTGAAGGGTAAGCCCAAGTCCTCTGAAGAAAGTATGAGTGCTGGAGTTAGAAGAACAGTATACAGAAATTGTAGAGTGAGGGCACAGGTCAGATATAGGAATCAGGGGGTATCTTGGTGGAGATCACCAAGGATGGTCTCCCAATGTTAGTATGATGCTCCACATGGAGCCAGAACCACACCCCATTATTGCACAGCCACACAACCTCATCAGGAACTGTAGGGAACTGGGAAGCTGTCCAAATGTATGCAGTTAAATAGATCAAGGAGATTGAAAAATAAAGTTTAAAAGAAATGTTGACAAAATTAGAATATTTAGCTTCAAGAGAAAATGAAATAGTGATCCAGTAACTTTCAAGTAAATAGAGACACAGTGATGACGACTGATCAAAACAACTCCAGACAATCCACCAAAAGAGCGGTTTATTTGGGAAAAGAAATGAAATCACCACAGCAGTGTGAGAACGCACACCTTTGGCCAGAGCTCCAACCAGTCACACACATGCAAAAAGCAAGAGAGCCCTCCCAATATGGTCTCCCTCTCCCTTTCCCTCTCTCTTTCCCTCTTCTTTCCCTCTCTCCTCCTCCCTGCCCCCTCCCTCCCTTTCTTCCTCTCTTCTTCTTCTTCTTCTTCTTCTTCTTCTTCTTCTTCTTCTTCTTCTTCTTCTTCTTCTTCTTCTTCTTCTTCTTCTTCTCTCTCTCTCTGTCTTTCTCTCTCTCTCTCTCAGAAGTTACCACAAAGTTTTAACAGGAAGTCAGGACTAGAGAGTTAACAAGGGGCCCAGCTCCGTCCATAGTCCTCCCAGCTCTATGGTTAGTCATCTTAAGATGCCAGTTCATTTTTATTGGTGGAAAGAGAATGATGGCTGATTCAGTGACTAAAGAGCTAGGATATAAGACTTAATGGACAAGAAGAGGGGCTGGTATCAGACCTAAGGGGCTGGTATCAGACCTAACAAGAAATGGCAGCCCTAGAAGGCACTGACAGGAGTGAGCTTTGCATGTCTGGGATTTGATGTACAGTGTTACACAGGTCCTCCTTTAGGAGTACTCAGGTATTCCTAAAGTGACTTGTCATGAACATAGAAGCATGACACAAAGATATTTCTGAGCATTTCTGAGGATTTGATTTTGGAAGCAGAAGAACATAAATATGAGAATGAGACAAACCCAGGATGAGTAGCTCTTCCACACTCCCCTTAGCCCTGTATGAGGGGAGTTGAAGTAGTTAAATCCTTCCAAGCATGGGCCTGGAGTCAGGATGCTCAAAGTTATGGCCCTTTCCAGCTCAGTGATTTATTAATATCACTTGACCTCTTTGAACCTCAGGTCCCTCCCTTGTATGGAGGGACCAGTCCTGCCTCCTGGGGCTGTTGTGAGTACAGACATACTCAGAGCTAGGAACAAATAATGAAATATCAACGAGAATGTCTCTTTAAAGGTGAAATACAGGCCCATGTCTGGGGGAAAGGTGGTGTTCACTGCTGCTTACAAAAATTTAAAACATTCATCTGTTCAAGCAGAATTTATTTGAGTCAATAAAGTATCATCAAGGGACACCCAAAGCATCTTGAATATCTAGCTCAGACTATTTATATTTCTTCCAGCTATTGACATAGCACCTTTCATCATATCAGTACTGTGTGGAAATGTAAGCTCATTCATCCTCCCATTGCCCTTGGGTGTGAGGTAAAATAAAAAATTAGCATCTCCAGTTTGCAGATACAAAAACTGAGAAATGGATCAAGTTGCTGCTTCCTCAGTCTGGAACAAAAGCAAGGTTTGCTGTATGTTTCCCCCTTTACAATCTTAAGTTTCCACTCCATGAACCAAGTCTTCAAGGCTCTTCATTGCTCTTCTTGCTCTGATATTTATTTCTTCTTCCTCTTCTTCTCCTTCTTTTCCGCCTCCCCCTCTTCCTCCTTTGCCCCTCCCCCCTCCTCCTCTTCCTTCCTCCTTCCTCTTGTCCTTCTTGTAAAAATGAATGGATCCTTCTTTGAAAGGAGTGAGAAAAGAGCACACAAAAGAGGTATGAAAATCTCAGCTAGGACTGGATTCTGGCACACAGAATTTGCCCTGATTTATACCTGGTTACTGCCCCAGAAATAGTAAACCAACAGCCTATGAGGTCCAGTACCAGAACTGCAGCTGGGAGAAGCCGCGGTCTGAAGTCAAATACAAAGACTGGGGGAAATAGAAGTAAGTAGCTACATCATTAGCCAGGAAAGTAAAGAGCCAAATGGAATCAGTGGCAAAAAATGGGTTTCCAAAGTGTGGTTTAGAAAGAAGTCCCTTTATGTGAATGTGATGGATTGGGTCCATCATACCTCATGACCAGCACAAAGACAACATATACGGAAGGGCCTATGCTAAGTGTTACACAGACAGGGAGGCTTCATGAGTGCAGGTGTTGGACTTCAGAGATGTCCCCCCATTGCACAGTCACCCCCATGCCTCTCAGTCACCGTAAACAGCACATTTTCTCAGGATGCTCTGCAGCAAGCACAGCAAAAAGGAGCCTGCTGACTGGCCTACCACAGCTCCTGGTCAGTAGGTTACCTGCCCTCTTCAGTGGTCTGTCCTGCTCCCTGCAAGGAGGAGAGCAAAACTCCCAAGGCATCTCCATCAGTGTCTGCCATTTAAACCACAATAGAAATTATTGTGGCATTTGTGTCTAAAGAACTTTGATAATTCTTGTGTTACTATTTTGATTTTGGCTGGCAGGCTATTTATATGACAGTCAGAACTCGTGGGTCTAAAGACTGTGATATATTAGAATTAAGGAAACCCATAAATATACTTATCTTCACAGAAAAAAAACACACCACAACAACATTGTTTGTATTGCCTCTATAAACTCCCCATTTATTCAGCTTGAAGGTTCAGCTGATTTTGTCACCTTGGAACATTTGAGGCCACTTGACATATCCTGATGTTTTCCTTTTACTTTCCCCTTGAACTCTTCAGAAGGGAAGTGAGCTGAGGTTAAGTGAGCTGGAAATACTGGAGTGACAGGCTAGCAAAGCAGAAATAATCAGAGAGATAACCAGATAATAACCAGAGGGAGACAGAGATTAGAACACACTGTCTAAGCACAACTGCTAACTTTAGAAAGAGCAGGGAGGCCTGCCACACTGAGAATTGGCACAGCTGCTTTCTTTATCCATGGTGTCACCCTGGCCTCTGGCCTCCCCATATCATGCTGCGGTTTCTATGCCATGAGACTGTACTGGTACCAACCTGCAGGCTCCGCCCTGCATGTCCCCTCTGCCCACAAACTGTCCTAAGAGAACAGGCCCAAAGGAGAGGGCAGCCGAGGGAATGCATGCTTACAGGTGCCATTCACCATGCAGCTATGACATCCTGATTGCTTCTCCAGAATTTGCCTTTACTTGTCAGTTAGGGAACAGTTCTGTTGTTTACAGGAAAAATACATGCTTCTGTTGAAAACTGTGTTTTTAGTGAAGTAATAAAGTATATTTTTCTGCCTGTTGACTATTTCGGTGCCTAAATAGAGTTTCTTCACAAGACCAAATACATTATTGTGGGTACAGCTATTCTGTGTGTGGGCGGGAAGTAGCAGACCTCAGCCTCCAGCTGTCCCCACTGCTGTCCCAGCGCTATGTCTCTAGCCATGAACAGTTTGGTACCTGGTTAGTGGGAAACCCAGCTGTGACTGCTAAAAGCCTACAGCAATAAAAACTTTGAAAAAATATACATTGTATTTATTAAAAGTAACCCCAAATTTTAATTATCAATTAAAATTTTTAAGAAGGCCAAAAGCCATATAATACCGGTATATATAAATTCTAAGGAATAATTTTGTTTGCAGCAAGAATATTCCACAGTATTCAAATGGTGTGCACTCAGTTTTATGATGCTTTTTAGCTCTCACCATGAAAAGCATTCATGGTGGCTGCTGCAGGTAATGACTACTCATCACTCACCTTCTTATGTTCACATGCACACATGCACATGCTGCCCCACACACACGTGCACAAACAGGTACAGTCTACTGGCAAACACCTTCTGGTCCATTAAGTACAATAAGTAAGGTGAATAAAGAACAGTGGTCCAGGCAGGAAGTGGTCTGGCCAACAGAGACATAAGGAGGGCAAGTCCCTTCTTGAAAGAAGGACAGGATCCTAATCTTGTGTTCCGGAAGAAGGAATGTTGGAGACAAGCCTGCCTATGGGTGGGATGGCCATGCAAGCCAGCAGTGAAGCAGATAAGGGGGCAGGTGCAGAAGCATGCCTGGCCAAGAAAAATGGGAATTCCAAGTGTTGTCCTGAACAAGGGAGTCATGGCACTAGCCTGCAGATACTTTTGTAAGAGAAACACATAGCCAAAAGTATGACAAAATCAGTGTGGCTAATGATGTGATGATTTCAAACTTTTCTAAAGAAACTCCAAAGCCGATCGATCATCTTTCTTTGCTGTCTATGGAAGATTTATTCATGGCTTAGCTTACATATATAAATCTGATTCTGTCATTCTTCTAGTCCAATGTTGCTTGTGGCCAAAGGGTGAGGCCCAACCTTCTTAACAACTGGTCTGAGGCCTTTAGTGATCAGGCAACTGCCTACCTCCCCAGCCTGACCTCCTGACCTCACAGGAATTACACACTGTTGCTCCACGCTTCTTCTGATCTAAAAACCTGTAAAAGCTACTTGGTGCATACGAGAACCACAGTGTACCCAAGTGCCCACACACAGGTCTGTAACTCCTGATACGCTCTTGGGGCTCAGCTGTCCTGATCACTCCCAGCTTCCATGGACTACACTTCTACTTGCTCTGTTCCACTGGGACCCCTGCATTCCCAGTCAGAGGAATTGTGGAACTGCAGAGCCACTGCCTGTTTCCCTGTTCAAATAGGCAGGGCCACATCTGCCTTGCCTATCATGGCCCCCAGCATTGCTGCTCATCTCTGCCTTGTTGTAGATACCAGCAAATGTTCCTAAACCAGTGACAAATGTGCAGGCCAGGAAAGGCGCATCTAGTCAGTTGGTCTTCCAAAGCAGTCTGCCACTGCAGATACCATCACTTTCCATTATTTATGGGGTCGTCTTATTCTGCTATTCCTTCCATGACTGTGGGAATGAGATGTACGTATTTGACAAACTACACCACAGTTGTGAAACCCCTTCTGTATGTTCTGGATTGTCAGGTGGTTCTTTGACAAGAGGAAATTCTTTCATTTGTAAAGCCAGCCAAGGCATATTTGTCCTGCATCCCAAACTGGATAGCTTCTGTGTGGCATGCCCAGTGCTTGCTGTTTGAGGGGCTCCTCATGGCACCGCGGTTTCCTGATATCAAGCAAACCACGTTTAAGGGACTCCAGGAAGGAGAAGCTACCAGGACAGCTGGGGCAATGCCAAGCCCTGGTTTTCTGTGGGCCCTGTTCACGAACATGATGATCGCCCAGCAAACAAACCTAGAGTGCAGGAGAGTGCTTCATGGTTTGGCTCTGGCACTGGCCTGATTAAATACGAGTGAAAACCTGAGAATCACAAAAATGAAATTGCTTACCTTTGTGGGGTCCCCCCCCAGTTCCATATCCTGTAAGATTACAGAAGTGGTTAATTTTGCAATAGAACTCTTTATTATTGGAAGAAAAACAAGCACATGTAGCAAAAATATATATCTTCTTGAGCTAAAAATGAGTCCTTAGGCCTTTTAGAAAAATGCTGGAGTTCATGCTAATAATTAATGACATATTTAAATGCTTTGCTCTGAACCAGCAATGTTTTCAATTATCCCAACCTCTTAGCTTTTCATTATATTAGAGCTACACTAGGACATGTAGTTCTTTTGTACAGCAAGGAAAACATGGCCTTCTTTCACTTTATTGAAGAAGGTACATTGCTCTGTCCACTTCAGGGCATGGATCAAAGTAGACATTTGAATCCATTTTGGAGGGCTAGTGTTTTTGAGTACTGCTGTAAATTTTGACCTCACTGTCCATTCTGAAAGCAAGGTTTTGTAAAGCCAAGCTTTCTCTCACTTTTTTTCCCCTCTCCAACAGTCCTGGAAACAATCCTATTTTTCAACTTTTGGCAAATATAATACATTTTCTGAAAGATACTGATTAGTCTGATACTGCACTCTGTCATAATAATAGATATATGTTATGAATCATTAACTGAACAGCAGGAATTAGTTATAAGATAAAAGTCAAATAGAAGCCATCTGCTGAGGCAGGACAAGAGTGAGGCAGTGTTGGGATCTGGAGGAGCATACAAGTTGGTGACACAGGGAGCTGGTGCTGGAGGCTCTGGTGTGCAGGCTGGATTGCTACCTGACATAGCTAGAAATGTCCAAAAGAATGTGAGACCAAACCTGTGTTTAGGTCAAGTGACAGTCTAAGAAGAAGAAATGAATTATCAAAGTCAAGAGAGGGAGTAGATGCAGTGTGGTGGCAAGCAGGACAGCACAGCAGGGGCACTTGAACTTGATCTCTCTTTTCTGACTGATCTCTGGCTGCACAGTATGTATGGGCTGCTCACTAGGAAAGGCACAAGATCTATCCCAACTGGGCAGCTTAACCAAACCTACCTTTGTGTGTATCTGATGTAATCCACAAAAACAAGCAGCCTTGTGGCCCAGTCTTAACAGAGGCTCACATTCAAAGAAAGAGCAATTTGATATCTAACATCTTAAAGTAAAATGTGGACTTGGGTGATACAGGAATTTCACAGTGAATCGCACAACAAAACGTCCCAAGATCCTACTTAGATGATGCCTCTCTGGTGCCAGAGGGAAGCTGTTTGAAACATGTTCAGGCACCACCCAGAATACGGGGTGCTGATGCCTTCTGGGCCCAGGGAGAACAGAGGCTCTGAACATGCGCTTCCTCTTTTTTTCTCACCTGGGTGATTCTGAGAAACACTTCCTTTATTCATCAAACAGTTCCAGGAGATTAAGAACCGGTTGTTGCCCACAGTGGTGATCACTTCAGGGATTCCTCCTTGGACTGGCTCCCTCTCCCTCCCCGTTGACCATCCTGGTAGCACTTCACTGTCCCAGAAACTATTTCCTAAACAAACTGCCTCAACACACCCTCAGGCTCTGATTTCAGGAAAGGAAGCTAAGGCCAAGATACCTGCTTTCTGGATATTGCACCACCTGTATTTTACTGAGGTGGAGAGAGCTTGTCCAGGTGTGTGAAATTGTTAGCTCTGCTGAGAAAAACTACACCAGCAGAGGATGGGCACACAGACACTAAGAGAATAGGTAGCAAAACCTTCTAGTTCAGCTTTAGTCAGGTCCTGAGGGAAGAAGAAACAACTCTGAAGTGTTACTCACCAGCATGTCTGACTATATCCACAGAAACCACAGCTCCTTTTTGGTGTATTCACTTGTATAGGTGCCCTGGACTAACCTTCCTTGGCAAATGCCTTCATGCCCATTTTGTAGATGGAGAAACTGATAAAGAGGTTGAAGAGTTGGTTGAATGTCAACATGGTAAAAACGATGAGGTGGATTTAATCTGACCCACCAGACTCTGACCTGCCCCCTTCTACTATACCATAGAGTGTCCCCTGGCCCTAGACATGCCCAGGTGTCTCTCTAGGCTCTGGTTGTCAAGGCCTGGAGCTGAGTGGAGCTGGCAGCCTACATTTGCACTATCTTAAAAGAGAAATTAAGGCTCTCCCAGAATTAGAGTGATACTAAAGAAATGTGCAGGTGAGAGTCATTAACAGCATGATCCACAGAAGCCGAAGAACAGGTAGATGCAATCAACCAAAGAGATCTAGGGGGAACTAAGGGGACACAGCACTGTCAGCCACACTCAGCCTCTGCCCTTTGAAACAAGAAGCACTTGGATGAAAGAGAGAACATCTATCACACCTCTTACATAGCATTCTGTAGGCCTTCCAGCACCACCATCAGTTTTGTGCCAAGAATCTAGAATTTGCCTTTCCCCTCATCTTTCTTGGGAAGAGTACCCAGCAAACCCTGACAGTCTTGCCAACTGTCTTTAAGAACAATAACCAGCCATCTCTGCTTAGGAAGGCATGCTGAGTGGATTGAACATATTCTTGCCTCATAAAATGCCAGGTCACAGGTATTCTAATTATGCTCATTTTAGATATGAGGAAACCCGGGCGCTATAAGTGAGGACAGAGAGTGATGGAAATGGCAGATGCTCACCTCGAGGTCTGCCTGCCTCCTACATCTGAACTCCTCAACTGATGGTAAGCATTCAGCAGACTCCCAACAGACACACTCTGTTAATGTTGCTACTGGCAAAGTTGAAGACAAGGCTAGATATGAACCCCACTCCTTCACTCACTAGCTGTGTGATGACAGGCAAGATGCTCAGTCCCCAACACTCAGCTTCTTCATCTCCCCGCTTCTTCATCACTCCTACCAACCCCCACAACTCAGATCAACATTCAATGAAGTTATGCGTATAAAGAACCTATCTCTAGACGTCATCAAAATGGCGGCGTAAGGTGAGCCTCTGTAAAGCTTCCCTGGAATTTACACCTAATTGAACAACAATAACTTAACAAAGACTCCATGCACAGCAGACAGGCAAGACGAAGAGGCCCACAACTGAATTAACCTAAAGGTGGAAGAATCGCGCCAGCAGGGGTGGGGGGGAGGGAAGGGAGAAGTGCGGAGTTGGAGCCTCGCAAGCGCAGGATGTAGACATAGCTCAGTGCTACGAACCCGCTGCATCCCAGAACTACCGCATCTGCGGCAGAGGGAAGAACTCAGACTGCTAGGGCTCCGCTTAGGGTCCACAGGGCTGAGGGGGCAGCATATAACACGGCTGAACCCAATGCTCACGGCAGAGACCTCGGAGAAAAGACTGAGGGAAGAAGGTGGAAAACAGTGGTTTAAGCTCTCACTGCCGAGCAGAGAATGGAAGCCTTAGTCACTGAGACTAGCCACCCCATCCCTATCCTCCCAGACTCGCCCGCCCCCACCTGCCGGTGCTAGAAGTGGAACAGTAGCAGTGTTAAAAAAAAATAACAGATTATTAGCTGTTCTGAGAACTATGGACTGCAGACACAGATTCACAGCCCAACTAGTTCCGGCAAAGGGGAGGGAGCTGTGGAAGCAGGACCACATGTGGTGGTGGTTGCAGCCATTGCTCTGGGCCACCTTTCACAACTCACCCCGCCCCTGGCCCCACCTTTCTGGGTGGATCCCTGCAGGAGTAAACAGAACTGCTGAAACATACCGGCTCTGAATCTGGTGCAGAAAGAGCTTTCGAAATTCAAATGCTCTCCACATCCCCACAGGGACGTGGCGCCATATGACCCAGACGAACTGTTAACAGAGGAGAGGCCCGTCTCCCAGGGAATAACCTCATTGTGTGAGAAGCTGGAATAGTACAGAGAAAACATAGCACTACTGTGTGAGAGAGGAAAAAAAAGGCTGTGGTCTGAGAGAAAATAAAAGATTCTACCAACAAGTACTGGAAAACAAAACAAAGACCTCTTCCTATAAACCTGTTGCAGAAGCCACTCTTGTAGATGTCTAGGAAGAGAAATAACAAATCAGTAATTGCCATGAATAACCAAGGCAACAAGACAGCTCAGAAAGAAAGTGAAAAGTCTCCAGAAAAGGAACTTAAAGATATGGAAATATGTGACTTAAATGACAGAGAATTCAAGATTGCAGTTCTGAAAAACCTCAAAGAGATGCAAGAAAACACAGAAAGGCAACTTAATGAACTCAGAAATGCAATCAAAGAACAACATGAGCATTTTACGAAAGAGATTGAAATTTTAAAAAAGAACCAAATGGAATTTCTGGAGATTAAGAACTCAACAGAAGAAATTAAGAATGAAATAACCAGCTTAGGTAGTAGAGTGGACGAGATGGAGGAAAGAATCAGTGACATCAAAGATAGAAACCTGGAAATTACAGGGATGGAAGAAGAAAGAGACTTGAGACTTAAAAGAAATGAAAGAACTCTACAAGAACTTTCTGACTCCATCAGAAAGAGCAATATAATAATAATAATACCAGAAAAGAAGAAAGAGAGAAGGTAACAGAGAATATATTCAAACAAATTGTTGATGAGAACTACCCAAATATGTGGACAGAACTGGATACTCGAATCCAAGAAGCAAATAGAACACCTAATTACCTCAATACCAAAGGCCTTCTCCAAGGCACATTGTATTGAAGCTGTCTAAAATCAACGACAAAGAAAGAATCCTCAAGTAGCCAGGGAAAAGAAGACAGTAACCTACAAAGGAAAGCCTATTAGATTATCATCAAATTTTTAAGCAGAAACTCTACAAGCCAGGAGGGAGTGGAACCAAATAGTCAAACTATTAAAAGGGATAAATTATGAGCCAAGAATAATATATCCAGCAAAGATATCCTTTAGAAATGAGGAAAGAATAAAGACCTTTCCAGACATACAGAAGCTGAGGGAATTTTCTAATACACAACCTGCACTACAAGAAACACTAAAAGAGGCTATTCGACCACCATCGACAGGGACAACTTGTGGCAACCAAAACATAAAAAGGGGGAGAGTAAAGGCCTGAACTGGAATATGGGAATAGAGTAAGTAAGCGTGCTGAGAAAATGGAATACTCTAAATTTCATACTTTCTTTTAAATAAACTTAAAGGAAACCACTCAAAAAAAATCCAGAACTGAAATATATACTGTGATAAAAGAAGAAACAAAGGGAAACATCATAGAATACCACCACACAATAATAATAGACAACAACAAAAAGGCAAAGAAACAATGGAGACACAGCCTTACCAGAAAACGAAAGATAGAATGACAGGAAATCCTCACATATCAATAATCACCCTAAATGCAAATGGACTGAACTCACCGATAAAAAGGCACAGAGTACCAGATTGGATCAAAAAACTAAACCCAACCATATGCTGTCTCCTAGAGACACATCTCAGCTACAAGGACAAGCATAGACTCAAAGTGAAAGGGTGGAAATTGACACTCCATGCAAATGGTACCCAGAGAACATCAGGTGTAGCCATAACGATTTCAAATGAAATAGACTTCAGGGTGAAAAAGATAACAAGAGACAAAAATGGACATTTCATAATGGTAAAGGGAACTATACAACAAGAAGACATAACAGTCATCAATATTTATGCCCCCAATCAGGGAGCACCAAAATATACCAAGCAATTACTAACAGAACTAAAGGGAGAAATTGACCAAAACAGAATTATACTAGGGGACTTAAATACATCATTGACAACTATGGATAGGTTATCCAAATAAAAAATAATTAACGAAATAGCAGCCCTAAAAGTCACATTAGATGAAATGGACGTATTTGACATTTATAGAGCACTTCATCCTAAAACATCAGACTATACATTCTTTTCGAGTGTTCCTGGAACATTCTAAAGGATAGACCGTATCTTGGGACATACAATCAGCCTCAGAAAATTTAAGAAGACTGAAACCATATCAACCATATTCTCTGATCACAAGTCTTTGAAATTGGATATCAACTGCAAAAAGAAAAAAGGAAAAACCACAAATACATGGAGATTAAACAGCATACTTTTAAAGACCGACTGGGTCAAGGAAGAAATTAGAGGAGAGCTCAAAAGATACATAGAAAGAAATGACAATGAAAATACATCCTACCAAACTTTTGGGGATGCAGCGAAAGCAGTTTGAAGAGGGAAATTTATATCATTACAGGCCTACCTCAAGAAACAGAAAAAATCCCAAATAAATACCCTCATGTTACACCTTAAAGAACTAGAAGAAGAAGAACAAATGATACCCAAGGTCAGCAGAAGAAAGGAAATAACAAAAATCAGAGCAGAACTAAATGAAATAGAGAATGAAAAGACAATAGGAAAAGTTAATGCGACAAAGAGCTGGTTCTTTGAAAAAATTAATAAAATTGACAAACCCTTGGCTAGACTCACTAAGATAAAAAGAGAGAAGACACTAATTAACAAAATCAGAAATGAAAAAAGGGAAGTTATCACGGACACCACAGAAATACAAAGGATCATCCAAGAATACTATGAAGGACTATATGGCACCAAATTCAATAACCTAGAAGAAATGGACAAGTTCTTAGAAATATATAGCCTTCCAAGGCTGAATCATGAAGAACTGGAAAATATAAACAGACCCATCACTAGTAACGAAATTGAATCAGTCATCCAAAACCTTCCCAAAAGCAAAAGTCCTGGACCAGATGGCTTCACTAGTGAATTCTACAAAACCTTCAAAGAGGATCTAATACCAATCCTGCTCAAACTCTTCCAAAAAATTGAAAAAAAGACAGTACTCCCTAACTCATTTTATGAGGCCAACATTACCCTGATACCAAAACCTGGTAAGGACAACACAAAAAAAGAAAACTACAGACAAATATCTCTGATAAATACAGATTCAAAAATCCTAAACCAAATTCTAGCAAATCGAATACAACAGTGCATTAAAAAGATTATTCACCACGACCAAGTGGGATTTTTTCCCGGGGCACAAGGATGGTTGAACATCCGCAAATCCATCAATGTGATACATCACATAAACAAAATAAAGGACAAAAATCATATGATTATATCAATTGATGCAGAAAAAGCGTTTGACAAGATACAACATCCATTTATGATTACAACAGTTAATAAAATAGGTATAGAAGGAAAATACCGTAACTTAATAAAGGTCATATACGACAAGCCCTCAGCTAATCTCATATTTAATGGTGAAAATCTGAAGCCCTTTGCTCTACGTTCAGGAACATGACAGGGCTGTCCCCTATCACCTCTGCTTTCAAACATAGTGTTGGAAGTCCTTGCCAGAGCCATCAGGCAAGAGAAAGAAATAAAAGGCATCCAACTTGGGAATGAAGAAATTAAATTATCACTCTTTGCAGATGACATGATGCTATATATAGAAAACCCTAAAGACTCCACCAAAAAGCCATTAGAAACAATCAACGAATATATAAAGTTGCTGGCTACAAAATCAATGTACAAAAGTCCATTGCATTCCTATATACTAACAATGAAATCTCAGAAAAAGAAATACAAAAAACAATTCTCTTTGTAATTGCAGCAAAAAGAATAAACTTAACCAAGGATGTGAAGGACCTATATGCTGAAAAGTATAAGACATTTTTGAAAGAAATTGAAGAAGATACAAAGAAATGAAAAGACATTCCATGCTCATGGATTGGAAGAATCAACGTATTTAAAACGGCCATATTACCCAAAGCAATATACAGATTTAATGCAATCACCATCAAAATCCCAGTGGCATTTTTTAAAGATTTAGAACAAAAAATCATCAGATTTGTTTGAAACCACAAAACACCCCGAATAGCCAGAGCAATCTTAAGAAAAAAGAACAATACTAGAGGTATCGCACTCCCTGACTTTAGCTTGTACTACAGGTCTACAATAATCAAAACAGCATGGTATTGTCAGAAAAACAGACACAAAGACCAATGGAATAGAATTGAGAGCCCAGAAATAAAATCACATAAATATGGACAGATAATTTTTGACAAAGAAGCTAAAAACATACAATGGAGTAAAGACAGTCTCTTCAATAAATGGTGCTGGGAGAATTGGATAGCCATGTGCAAAAGAATGAAAATAGATTGCTCTGTCACCATGTATCAAAATTAATTCAAAATGGATCAAAGATTTAAGCATAAGACCTGAAACAATAAACTGCATGGAAGAAAACATAGGTACTAAACTTATGGACCTGGGTTCAAAGAGCATTTTATGAATTTGACTATAAAGGCAATGGAAGTAAAAGCTAAAATAAACGAATGGGACTATATGAAACTTAAAAGCTTCTCCACAGCAAAAATACCATCGACAAAATAAGAGGCAACCAACTGAATGGGAGAAGAGTTTTGCAAACAGTGCCTCTGATAAGGGGCTAATATCCAAAATATACAAGGAACTCATGAAGCTCAACAACAAAAAAACAAACAACCCAGTTGAAAAATGTGCAGAGGACCTGAAGAGACATTTCTCCAAAGAGGACTTACAAATGGCAAATAGACATATGAAAAAATGCTCAACATCGCTAATCATCAGAGAAATGCAAATAAAAACCACAATGAGATATCACCTCACCCCAGTCAGAATGGCTATCATCAACAAGACAAATAGCAACAAGTGTTGGAGAGGCTGTGGAGGAAAAGGAACCCTCATACACTGTTGGTGGGAATGCAGACTGGTGCAGCCGCTATGGAAGGCAGTGTGGAGGTTCCTCAAAAAATTACAAATAGAATTACCATATGACCCAGCAATCCCTCTCCTGGGTATCTACCCAAAGAATTTGAAATCATTTATACATAAAGACACGTGTGCTCCAATGTTCATTGCAGCTTTGTTTACGGTGGCCAAGACATGGAAACAACCAAAATGTCCTTTGATAGATGAATGGATAAAGAAATTGTGTTATATATACACAATGGAATACTATTCGGCGGTAAGGAAAGATGATATAGGAACATTTGTGACAACATGGATGGATCTTGAGAGTATAATGTTAAGCGAAATAAGTCAGACAGAAAAAGCAGAGAACCGTATGATTTCACTGATATGTGGTATATACACCAAAAACAAGAAAAGAACAAGACATACAAATGAGAAACAAAAACTCATAGACACAGACAATAGTTTTGTGTTTACCAGAGGGGTAAGGGGGGGAAGGGGAGGGAGATGAAGGTAAGGGAGGTCAAATATATGGTGATAGAAGGAGAACTGAGTCTGGGTGGTGAACACACAATGGGATTTATAGATGATGTGATACAGAATTGTACACCTGAAATCTATGTAATTTCACTAACAATTGTCACCCCAATAAATTAAAAAAGAAAAAAAAGATCCTGTCATATTCTCAGGTGCAATTGATTGCAAAAATTGCCCCAAATTCTTCCCAAACCTCATCACATCCAGTCTCCAATGTGACTTTATGGCTCCATCCATTAAAAGGTGGAGGCTACTTCCCCATCTCCTGAATCTAAGCTGTGCCATGTGACCTGCTTTGGTCAATATGACCGATTAGCTATTTTTAACATGATATCAGTGTGAAAAACTGTATGTGTCCAGGCCTGCTGCTGCTGCTGGGCACCCTGCAGATTCCAGTTGTGGAAGAATCCTGGGCCAGCCTACTGCAGAAGGAGAGGTTTATAGTCCAGTTGGCCCATCACCCCTGTCCATAGCCCACCAACCCACAGACATATGAATAAGGATTTTGACTGGCATCTGACCACAGCTGCCTGAGTGAGCCCAGGCAACACCACGTGAAGCACAAGCAATCTATCCCAGGAGGCTCAGCCTGCACTGACAACTCTCAGAATTGTAAGCAAATAAATGATTGTCATTTTAAGCCACTGGGTTTTGGGGTAGTTTGTTATGCAGTAGATAATTGATACACTGGCACTATAGAGGTTGCCTAAAATATATTCACTTTCTCTCTTCCTTGATGCTCTTCAAAGTGATGTAATAGATGCAGAGGCAAGACTGCTGATTTGGAAATCAGTAACGCAGATCTGAGCTTGACTGCCCTCCACTCAGAGCCTCTGGAACTATTTCCTCACCTGTAGAATCAGAGCGTGGTACACTAGGTAATCAAGAAGGGCTCCTCCAACTCTAACGTTCTTACATCCTATTGCATCTTTCTTCCTATTCTAAATTCTCACTTCAACATTACCTCAGAAATTTTTCTAGGTTTTTAATATTTCTCCTTTTATTCCTGATAGCAATTTTTGTTTTTCTTAGAGCCTCACCTACCATGTCTACATTGAACATCTGGATGGTCATCTTTCTGTCCTTCTGAGTCAGTAAGTTCCTACTTTAATAAGATATTGCAGCTTTTCAATTCCTGGATGTCACCAATTTAAGTCAAACAATTTAATAACACGTTGGGTGAGGGAGGCCAGGAAAAACTGGATTCATTGCATTGCTTTACAAGCAGGTATACCATTCTTCATCTTTAGTATTACAATCAATGTCGGAGGCAAAGTATTCTACATATTTGATCTATAGATGATTTCTGAATGAGCACTGTTGAGCCCTAGACACCACATACAGTACCACATGGGCATTTTGTAATCCTTGCCCATGGTCTAAATCCTTTAGTTCAAGACATATTAAGGGACATGTATTTGAAAAAACTCAAATCTATGTTTCCTCTTACCAAGCCATCTCTCTGGGGATATAACACCTTCTCCTGAAGGTAGTCCAGAGGCCTGACATTTGGATGGGTGCTTGAGTGACACTTCTTCACAACACATGAATTGGCCCCACCAAACTCTCTTATCTCTGAAAGTTTTGTAATCTGTTCTAGGAGATAAGCATTGTTGAGAAGGTACCCAATATCCCAGAGATTTGGCAACTTCTACTGTGTCCCACTGCAGTCCCTCATTTACTTTCTTATTTCAACGTTAAATCATAGCATAATAGTTATGAAAACATTCCAAACAACAACTAGGGATCTGCATTTAAAACAACAAGGGATCCTATGTGTGCAGCTACCATTCTGGATCAGCTGAAGTGTCCACCAGCAGCCCCGGACCCCTTCCCTTAGCTGGCACATCTGCTAGGAGCAGATGACATCTCTCTCTTCATTTGAGATTCCTGGTCCTGACAAGTTTCTTTTGCAATGAAGTGTAAGGCCCATTAGGATTGTAGAAACACTAAAAGATATGTGTGTGTATGTAGGGGGGAGGACAAAAAAAGACAACATTCATCTGGGGATCTTTAAGCTATATGAGTAGCATGGGAGAAAATAATGAATAATAATAACAATAATACCCACCACATCATGAAATTTTCCCTTTTCTTTAAAATTATCCTCTTCTTCAGAGACTTATATTTTTTGACCCCACAATCCAATGTGATTTTTTCCCAACAACTGTCAATCACTGAGTATTTGTTCAGTACCTGGGATGTGCCCAAGCAGAGAGCTTTACAAGTATAAACACAGTGTGCTAAGAGAGCCCAGCCATATAACTGGGAGATGTTACATTGAGTGAGGCATGTTATAAAAATTAAGCCTTTGAAAATTTTAGGAAATGCAAGACTCCCCCTCCATACTCAAAAATCACTTATAAGAGCCAGGGTACAGAGTTCCAAAGCATTGGCCTGAAACTTTCAAAGTACCTAGGGCATGGAGATAGTCAACAGAACTCAATACAGGGGGCAACTGCAAAGGCATTTTCTTCCTTTAACTTCTGTAACCCTCAGTTTTGGAGGGAGTACTCCACAGGCAAACGGAGGTGACCAGTGATCACGTGTTATACTATACTCAGGAAGCTGCCTGTCTGCTATATTAGGAAAAGTCCAATTTAAAATTCAAACCGTACCCTAGAGGCAAAGATGAGTCAAAATTGTAACGGAAGCTGGTGTTCTCTTGACAAAACATCGTCAACTCAAAGTCTAGACAAGCAAAAGTGCACTAACGGAGAGGCAGGGAACCTGGGTCAGGCTTCTCCTGCAGATTGGGTGCCTGCAGATTGGGTGCCTGCAGATTGGGTGCCTGCAGAAATCTGTTAACCTTTTTGTAAAAAACCTCAGCTTCTTCATCTGATAAACAGGAATAATGATTCTCCACCTCTAGTGAGTCTAACAATATCTATCTGCTCAGCTCAGTGGTTCAGATGAGAGAATGTTCTATTCAGAGAAGGATTCAGGAACAGTAATCAACTTTACTAAGTTAAGGTGGCATTTTCCTCTCATTTGAGTTCTTCCAGATGGAGAAATGTACAATATTCGTTTCTCAACATTCCAGACCACAGCCTTGCAGCTCTGGGATGTAGAGGAGGAATCCCCAGTTGTGCTTTGCCATGTTTTGAAGAGAGATGGATGTGATTCCATGTGGGTAAAGACAAACCACAGGTGGTGCTGGTTCAGCTAACCTGCTCCTCCAACTCAAATGTGTCCTATGGTTGCACTCTGACTTTGGTATTCTCTTTGGGCTGTTGAAGTTCCAGGGGAGCCAAGTCTGATCAAAAGAACAACAAGGAGGGACCTGCTGTTCTGGCACCACCTCCAACTCCTACCTATGGAAATTCCACAAGAGGAGGCAAAGGAAGCAAGCAGCAACCTCTGAGGCAAAGGGCTGTTTACCAAGCTGGAGGAGGACTCGGCCCCTAGGTGGCTTTCATAAGGCATAACCAGCCTTGATCACGAGGGGCAAGCCTGCACTGGCAAGGCTGGGGCTAGTGGCAAGTCTGTGCCTGGCGTAAAAATTGGCTCACAGATGTTTTTCTAAATCACTTTTGACCCTCTTTATGGTATATCTTTCACAGTTCATGAAATCCAAACTGAAAATATGACTCCCGGCTAACAAAACGCAGACTTGGGAGTTGGCCCTCCCTTGGCTCTGGCTCCCATCTACCTACTCTCCTCAGGATTGTGCCAACACTCCATTTCCCACCACAGCCACCCTAGTTTCCTTTCAATTCCAACTGCAAAAAGCCAGCGACGACTGGACAACAGACCTGCTTCAGGTTGGGTGGGGGTCTTGGAATCTGGGCCCTGCACCTGGTTTCCACCTGGTTTGCACCTGGATGGACTTGAACAGATGCCAGACCCATAAAGTGGGTCCTTATTAACCTCAAAGAGGAACCAGAGCTTGGAGAGGCCTTTAGGACCAAGGGGAGCCATCTCCTCCCTTGGTGGACCCAGGTGTCAAATCCCTGTCCTCTGAGTCCCAAGTGGCTGCCCCTCTCCCTCAGCCTCTGTCATTCTCAGATTCCCAGACACCTGCCCCTGGCCACCTGCCAGACTGGAACACCAGCAGGGGCAGGTCTGCCTGGGGAAAAGTTGGCCGCCACCTTCTTGCAGGGAAGTTTCCTCCTCCTCCTCCCCCTCCTCCCTTTCGTCGTCCTCCTCCTCCCCCTCCCCCTCCTACCTTCCTTCCTCCTCCTCTTCCTCCTCCTCCTTCCTTCTTCCTCCTGCTTCTCTTCCTCCCCCTCCCCTTCTTCCTTCCTCCTCCTACTCTTCCTCCTCTTCCTCCCCTGTCCCCTCCCCTCTTCCCCTCCCCCTCCTCTCCTCCCCCTTCCTCCTCTCCCTCCTCCCCTCCTCTCCTCCCTCTTCTCCCCTTCCCCTCCCTCTTCTCCCCCTCCTCCTTTTTCCCTCCCCTCCCGCCTCCTCCTCTTCCTCCTTCCCCTCCTCCACTTCTTCCCGTCCCCCTCCTCCCCTCCCCCTCTCCCTCTTCCCCCAACTCGTTCTCCTCCTCCTCCTCCTACTCCCTCCTCCTCTTCCTCCTCCTTCTACACCCTCCTCTTTTTCCTCCCTGCCATCCTCCCCCGGAGCCCATGACTGCTGTCTCCTGCACGCGTGTCGCCAGGCTCCGTAAGCCGAGCCGCGTGCCCCGGAGCTCCCCTTCCTCAACCCGCAGGCCAGGCGCGCGCCGCAGGAGTCTCCCCTCACCCCTTCCTTTCCTAGGGGCCACAGGGCCGGGAGCTCCCGGCCGCCCGACCTGCCGCCGCTGTCCCTAGTCCTGCGCTCCAGAACGCGCCGGACTGCTGGGGCGCGGGCGGCGAGCGCAGGGCGGGCATAGCGGGGGTAGAGGAGCGGAGCGGAAGGGATCGAAGAGAAGGGGAGGGCAGAGAAGGAGAGAGCCAAGGAGCTGAGGAGCAAAGGCGGGCGCCGCCCCGCCCCGTGCCCCTCACGCCTGCTCGCTCCGGAGACGAGCGGGAGGCCGCCTGGGCGCACTAACCGGGTCACCTTGTCCCGGAGGTAAGTCCCACCGCCCAGGCACTGCGGGAGGCGGAGGGGCTGGCTGGAGCGGGGGGGGGGGGGCTTGCGGGCGGGCGGCGAGCACCAGAGGCGGCCCCGCGAGGGAGGGCGTCCTGGCTCCGCCCGGAGCGCGCAGACCCGGTGGCGGCGCGGCGCCTGGGGTGAGTCGGGGGGGTCACTGCAGCGGCACCTGTGAGGCGCGAGGTCGCCAGGCGGGAGGGGAGAACAGAGCAGGCGAGGAAGATGCCTAGGAAGGGGCGGGGTGCTCTCAGCTCAGCCTGCAGCTTGGCTCCTCGCCATCCCCGGCGCCCAGGCGACACGGAGGGGCTGCTGTGTAGTCAGTGGGACCTAGTGAGCCCGAGATCTGGGAGCGCGGCAGAGCGGGGCTGCCCAGGCCGGGACGGCGCGCGGTGGGCATGGGCTCTGCGGATTCGGTCGACCCCCTGGAGCGACCCGAAGGAGACTGGCTGCGGCTGGTGAGTGGGCAGCCGCGGAGCTGGGGACCAAGGTCTGTCTGTGGCCTGGAAGGAAAGCGGGCTTCGATTTTCACATAGCTGATGGGAAAAGGAAGGCGAGGGTTCAAATGCGCTGGGGTTGGAATTTCCTAACAGGCGACCTAGACGGAGGCAGGAACTCCCCGAATCCCTCATACCGACGAGGGCAGGACAGGCATCCGTGAACTGCCTGGTCCCTGGGAGCCACCAGACCAGGCGCGGTGAGCGAAGCAAGTGGGTGCGTATGGAGGGTTCAAGTTCTAGCCTCGATTTCCCTAGGTATGATTTCGACCTCTTTGTGTGCGCTTTCCCAGCAATAGGGAGAGGAACCTGGACGACAGAGTTAAGCATTTTCCTTAGGGAAGGGGCTTGGATAGCTGTGCATTTTCTCAAATCCCAGAAGAATGGGCGCTCACAGCCCTGCTTTGGTGGTCGCTTGAGTTTTCTGGACAACTAGAGGAAGGGGTCCTCTGGTCGCATTTAATTTCCTCTGGAGTCTGCTCTCACGCAGAGGTTTGGATTCCCAGCACCAGAATTCAGGTGCTGGCAGCCCTTCTGCGTCAGATGCGGTAGCGCTGCCCTGCTCCTGGCGGGCACCGGATGTCTGTGCCTTCCTTGGCCAGCTCCTGGTGTTTAGTGCAGCACTGTCCGAGGCTGATTTGGGAGCTAAGGGGTGCGCTACTCTGTTCTCGGGCGGTGGGGCGTGCGCGCGAGTCTGTCCGCCCCACTCCTGCTGGCCAGTGTTTGGTCAGAGCCCAAAAGAAGAGGCGTGTTGCGCAGACCTGCAGTCTGTAGGGTGAGCAGCCTGGTAACAAACCCAGGAGGAGCGAGCCAACTTTTCTTTGCTGAGGTGCGGTTACCCCGGCAGTGCCATTGGTTCAGGAATGTAGTCCTCCAAGAGGGGTCTGACTCCAGAAATTCTCCCGGCAGTTAAAGTGAAAATTAGCCGCCAAGGGGCCGGTGTAGTCTGGCTAGGACAGGAAGTAGCTGGAGCTGAATTTTCTGATGAATAGTTGCATACTTTGTGCCTTGCAGTTGTGTGGAATATCTGTCTGGAGATCACACCACAGAGCTGGGCCTGTGGGATGTGTGAGGAAGAGTCCTTCCTCCCTCTGGCTAACACCCTCTGGCACTTTTTCAAGGAGCAAATGTTGATTTATGGCTAATCTGGTGCCCTCTCTCATCCTGCCCCCACCTACTTCCGGAAAATGTAATAGGCCTAATCAAGAAGGGCCTTGTTAAGTAAAGGAAATAATTGGGAAATCTATGTTTCAATTTTTTTTTATTATGGAAAATTTCAATGGTACATAAGGATAGAGGGAATAGTACACTAAATCTCCAGTGTACCCATCATCCCACCACCACACTCATTAACTATTTGCCCTTCCTCCGTGTTTACTGCCCCTCCTTGGAGTTCTGGAGGCCATGTTTGATGAAGGATTTAAAAACCCATTGCATTCACCTCTAGATGCATTCCCCTGTATCTCCAGCTGATGAAGTTTCATATCATTTTTACCTACTCAGAAATGACTGCTTTAAATGATTCCACCAGAACATATGTGATGTTAAAATAAAAACAAAAACACCCCCATTTTCATTTTGGGATAGAAAAAGAAAATCTGCTAACATTCCTTGAGACATGAAGTGGGGAACTAAAGGGAGAAGGAGAAACCCAGATCCTGGGAAAAAGAGACATTTGAAACAACATAGATTTGACTTATACCATTTGATGTGCAGGGGATAGACAAAAATCCAGTTGAACCATGATAGACAAAAAAAGCTTTTTTTTTTTTGGTAAAAGTTTTAAAAATAATTTCATAAATAATAAGCAGTTAATTTCTTCCATATTTAGCATGACATTATAGTGCTACACTGGACTCAACTCATCTTTCTCATTAACTCTAACTCAAGTTTTCTGGGAGTTATTACTATTATAATAGAATACAAACATATTTTCTTATGCAAGTTTTCTATCAAAGATAGTACTATTCTGAGGTTCTGAAGAGTACTAAATATTTCATTTCTTAATTAGAAAACATTTGATCATAACACCAATCACATCACCCTCTAGAGAGACACTACTTGCTCAAATTTAATTCCAAGTGTGGTTATTGTTGGCTAGAGAATAGCGTGGAGAAAGCCTGTAGAGACAGTGGGGGTTGAACCCCCACACACATGCTTACATGGCCCCCTCCCAACCTGCACACCTCTGCACCATCCTTTGTATAAAAACTTTTCCTAAAAATTGTCAATGATGTTCTTGGAGGATTCAGACTTCTGAATACCTTTATAAGTTACACTATTTAAAGGTATCCTTAGCTAAGGATATGAACTTTTGTAATATGAATAACCATCCTGTAAGTGAGCAGTTTCATGTCTTCCTTCCCCCAAACAAAACCTTGTCTTTCCATGACAGTATGACCCTGAGCCTCTCACTTCGGCCTTTGCAGGGCCCCCGTGCACATTGGAGATTCTCATGGCCAACACAGATTGATTGTGACCTATAGTTTGAGCAGACTTCAAGTTACCAGCAAAATTCTTTTAATGAGTAGATGAAGGTGGCAAGGATTGAAGGATGGAGTGTTCATTTGTCAGTAGCAGTGAAACAGTGGGGCTAAATGAGTAGCAAAACATTCTGTTCTTTCAATGGAAAGTCATAAGGTTGTTTTGTGGAAACATGCTGTTGTGAGATGACACTGGAGCCATGGCTTTTGACCCAACATCTTTACATTGCAGACATTGGACCAACGTGTCAAAAAAGCAAAACATTAAAGATATTCAAACATTAAATATTCAAAACATTAAAGATAGGCTGACCACCGTCCTGCCCACGACACCAGAATTTGAATGAAGATAGTAGTAGGTAATTTTAACAATGATTGTTCAATATTCTCTGTGCAAGATATTTAGATATTTCAAATTATTCCTGAGGGTTCATAAACATGTGTTTTAAAGAGAAGCTGCAGTAACTCTTTCAGGTACCAGGCTGCAATTCAGTGTCCTCATTGTCACATTATTTACTTCAAGCGGGCAATATACTACATTTCAGCTGGCAGTGGGGGAGAGAGGAATCAGTGAGACACATATTTGTGATTTTCCTGTATCTGTGGCTGCCATGCCTCCCCATTATACTTTTTAGAGTGCCTGTGGAAGACAGGTTTTAAACTCTGGGCTCTGTTGCTTGCGTGCTCAATGATCTTAGACCACTTAACTTTTCTGAGATTCTTTTTCTTTTCAATTCTTCAGGTCCTCTGCCCATTTTTCAATTGGGTTGTTTCTTTTTTTGTTGTTGAGTTTCATGAGTTCCTTAGATATTTTGGATATTAGCCCCTTATCGGAGGCACTTTTTGCAAAAATCTTCTCCCATTCAGTCGGTTGCCTCTTTATTTTGTCGATGGTTTCTTTTGCTGTGCAGAAACTTTTAAGTTTCATATAGTCCCATTTGTTTATTTTAGCTTTTACTTCCATTGCCTTTGGAGCCAAATTCATAAAATGCTCTTTGAACCAAGGTCCATAAGTTTAGTACCTATGTTTTCTTCTATGCAGTTTATTGTGTCAGGTCTTATGCTTAAGTCTTTGATCCATTTTTAATTAATTTTGGTACATGGTGACAGATAACAGTCTAGTTGCATTCTTTTGCACGTGGCTATCCAATTTTCCCAACACCATTTATTGAAGAGACTGTCTTTCCTCCATTGTATGTTTTTAGCTTCTTTGTCAAAAATTATCTGTCCATATTTATGTGGTTTTATTTCTGGGTTCTCAATTCTATTCCATTGGTCTATGTGTCTGTCTTTCTGCCAATACCATGCTGTTTTGATTATTGTTGCCCTGTAGTACAAGCTAAAGTCAGGCAGTGTGATACCTCCAGCACTGTTCTTTTTTCTTAAGATGCTTTGGCTATTCGGGGTCTTTTTTGGTTCCAAACAAATCTGATGATTTTTTGTTCTATTTCTTTAAAAAATGCCATTGGGATTTTGATGGGGATTGCATTAAATCTGTATATGGCTTTGGGTAATATGGCCATTTTAACTATGCTGATTCTTCCAATCCATGAGCACGGAATGTCTTTCCATTTCTTTGTATCTTCTTCAATTTCTTTCAAAAATGTCGTATAGTTTTCAGCATATAAATCCTTCACATCCTTGGTTAAGTCTATTCCTAGGTATTTTATTCTTTTTGCTGAAATTGCAAAGGGAATTGTTTTTTGTATTTCTTTTTGTGAGATTTCATTGTTAGTATATAGGAATGCAATGGACTTTTGTACGTTGATTTTGTAGCCAGCAACTTTACTGTATTCATTGATTGTTTCTAATGGCTTTTTGGTGACGTTTTTAGGGTTTTCTATATATACCATCATGTCATCTGCAAAGAGTGACAATTTAACTTCTTCATTCCCAATTTGGATGCCGTTTATTTCTTTCTCTTGCCTGATGGCTCTGGCAAGGACTTCCAACACTATGTTGAAAAGCAGAGGTGATAGGGGACAGCCTTGTCGTGTTCCTGAACGTAGAGCAAAGGGCTTCAGTTTTTCACCATTAATTATGAGAATAGCTGAGGGCTTGTCATAGATGGCCTTTATTATGTTAAGGTATTTTCCTTCTATACTTATTTTATTAAGTGTTTTAATCATAAATGGATGTTATATTGTGTCAAATGCTTTTTCTGCATCAACTGATATAATCATATGATTTTTGTCCTTTATTTTGTTTATGTGATGTATCACATTGATGGATTTGCGGATGTTGACCCATCCTTGTGCCCCGGGGATGAACCCCACTTGGTCATGATGAATAATCTTTTTAATGCATTGTTGTATTCGATTTGCTAAAATTTTGTTTAGGATATTTGCATCAGTATTCATCAGAGATATAGGTCTGTAGTTTTCTTTTTTTGTGTTGTCCTTACCAGGTTTTGGTATCAGGGTAATGTTGGCCTCATAAAATGAGTTAGGGAGTACTGACTCTTCTTCAATTTTTTGGAAGAGTTTGAGCAGGATTGGTATTAGATCCTCTTTGAAGGTTTGGTAGAATTCACTAGTGAAGACATCTGGTCCCGGACTTTTGCTTTTGGGAAGGTTTTGGATGACTGATTTAATTTCGTTACTGATCATCGGTTTGTTTAGATTTTCCAGTTCTTCATGGTTCAGCCTTGGAAGAGTATATGTTTCTAAGAACTTGTCCATTTCTTCCAGGTTATTGAATTTGGTGGCATATAGTCCTTCATAGTATTCTTGCATGATCCTTTGTATTTCTGTGGTGTCCGAGATTACTTCCCCTTTTCAATTCTGATTTTGTTAATTAGTGTCTTCTCTCTTTTTTTTTTATCTTAGTGAGTCTAGCCAAAGGTTGGTTGATTTTGTTAATTTTTTTCAAAGAACCAGCTCTTTGTCACATTAATTTTTCTAAATGTCTTTTTGTTCTCTATTTCATTTAGTTCTGCTCTGATTTTTGTTATTTCCTTTCTTCTGCTGACCTTTGGTTTCCCTCCTTCTTTTTTTTCTAGTTCTTTGAGGTGTAACATGAGGTTATTTATTTGAGATTTTTCTTGTTTCTTGAGATAGGCCTATAATGATATAAATTTCCCTCTTAAAACTGCTTTCGCTGCATCCCAAAAATTTTGGTAGGATGTATTTTCATTGTCATTTGTTTCTATGTATCTTGTGATCTCTCCTCAAATTTTTTTCTTTGACCCAGTCGTTCTTTAAAAGTATGTGGTTTAATCTCCATGTATTTGTGATTTTCCCTTCATTCTTTTCGCAGTTGATATCCAATTTCAAAGCCTTGTGATCAGAGAATATGCTTGGTATGATTTCAATCTTAAATTTGCTGAGGCTGATTTTATGTCCCAATATACGGTACATCCTTGTGAATGTTCCATGTACACTTGAAAAGAATGTATAGTCTGATGTTTTAGGATGAAGTGCTCTATATATGTGAATTATGTCCATTTCATCTAATGTTTTATTTAGCGCTGCTGTTTCATTGTTATGGTTAGATCGGATGATCTATCCATAGCTGTCAATGATGTATTTAAGTCCCCTAGTATAAATGCGTTTTGGTCAATTTCTCCCTTTAGTTTTGTTAGTATTTGCTTGGTATTTTTGTTGCTCCGTGATTGGGGGCATAAATATTGATGACTGTTATGTCTTCTTGTTGTATAGTCCTCTTTATCATTAGGAAATGTCCATCTTTGTCTCTTGTTATCTTTTTCACCCTGAAGTCTGTTTCATCTGATATCATTATAGCTACACCTGATTTTCTCTGGGTACCATTTGCTTGGAGTGTCAATTTCCACCCTTTCACTTTGAGTCTATACTTGTTCTTGTAGCTGAGATGTGTTTCTTGGAGACAGCATATGGTTGGATTTAGATTTGGATCCAATCTGCTACTCTGTGCCTTTTTATTGGTGAGTTCAGTCCATTTACATTTAGGGTGATTATTGATACGTGAGGATTTCCTGTCATTCTATCTTTAGTTTTCTGGTAAGGCTGTGTCTCCGTTGTTTCTTTGCCTTTTTGTTGTTTCCTATTATTTCTGTGTGGTGGTATTCTATGATGTTTCACTCTGTTTCTTCTTTTATTACCGTATATATTTTAGTTCTCGATATATTTTGAGTGGTTACCCTTAAGTTTATGTAAAAGAAAGTTTGATATTTAGCGTATTCCATTTTCCTCAGCACGTTTCCTTTCTGCATTCCAATATTTTGGTTCAGGCCTTTACTCTCCCCCTTTTTATGTTGCCACAAATTGTCCTTGTTGATGTTGGTCAAATAGCCTCCTTTAGTATATCTTGTACTGGAGGTCATGTATTAGAAAATTCCCTCAGTTTCTGTATATCTGGAAAGGTCTTTATTCCTCCTTCATATCTAAAGGATATCTTTGCTGGATATATTATTCTTGGCTCACAATTTCTCTCTTTCAATAGTTTGAATATTTGGTTCACTCCCTCCTGGCTTGTAGAGTTTGTGCTGAAAAATCTGATGCTAGTCTAATGGGCTTTCCTTTGTAGGTTACTGTCTTCTTTTCCCTGGCTGCCTTGAGGATTCTTTCTTTGTCGTTGATTTTAGACAGCTGCAATACAATGTGCCTTGGAGAAGGCCTTTGGTATTGAGGTAATTAGGTGTTCTATTTGCTTCTTGGATTCAAGGATCCAGTTCTGTCCACAAGTTGGTGAAGTTCTAATCAACAATTTGTTTGAATATATTCTCTGTTCCCTTCTCTCTTTCTTCTCCTTCTGGTATGTCCAATATTCTTATATTGCTCTTTCTGATAGAATCAAAAAGTTCTTGTAGAGTTCTTTCATTTCTTTTAAGTCTCAAGTCTCTTTCTTCTTCCATCTGTGTAAATTCCAGGTTCTGATCTTCGATGTCACTGATTCTTTCCTCCATCTGATCAACTCTACTACCTAAGCTGGTTATTTCATTCTTAATTTCTTCTGTTGAGTTCTTAGTCTCCAAAAATTTCATTTGGTTCTTTTTTAAAATTTCAATCTCTTTCGTAAAATGCTCATGTTGTTCTTTGTTTGCGTTTCTGAGTTCTTTAAATTGCCTGTCTGTGTTTTCTTGCATCTCATTGAGTTTTTTCAGAACTGCAATCTTGAATTTCTGTCATTTAAGTCACATATTTCCATGTCTTTAAGTTCCTTTTCGGGAGGCTTTTCACTTTTTTCTGAGCTATCTTGTTGCCTTGGTTATTCATGGCAATTACTGATTTATTATTTCTCTTCCTAGATATCTACAGGAGTGGCTTCTGCAACAGGTTGATAGAAGAGGTCTTTCATTTGTTGTCCAATACTTGTTGGTAGAATGTTTTATTTTTTCTCCAACTACAGTCTTTTTTTCCTCTCTCACACGGTAGTGCTATGTTTTCTCTGCACTATTCCAGCTTCTCACACATTGGGGGAATTCCCCGGGAGACAGGCTTCTCCTCTGTTAACATTTCACTTGGGTTATAGGGTGCCAAGTCCCTGTGGAGGTGCAGAGAATTTTTGAAGTTCCAAAGCTCTTTCTGCACCCAATTCAGAGCCCGTATGTTTCAGTAGTTCTGTTTGCTCCTTCAGGGATCCACCCAGATAGGTGGGGCTAGGGCGGGGTGAGTTGTGAGTGGTGGCCCAGAGCAATGGCAGCGACCACCACCACAGCTGGTCCTGCTTCCACAGCTCCCTCCCCTTTGTCGGAATTATTTGGGCTGCGACTCTGTATCTGCGGTCCACAGTTCTCAGAACAGCAAATATTCTGTTCTTTTGATCTGACACTGCTACTGTTCTGCTTCTTTCACCGGGCAGGTGGGGGCTGGTGAGCTCTGGAAGGGTAGGGATGGGGCGGCTAGTCTCAGTGCCTAAGGCTTCCATTCTCTGCTAGGCAGTGAGAGCTTAAACCATTGTTTTTAGTGTTCCTCCCTCAGTCTTGTCTCCGAGGTCTCTGTTGTAAGCGTTGGGCTCAGCCGTGTTATATGCTGCCCCCTCAGCCCTGTGGGCCGTAAACGGAGCCCTAGCAGTCTGAGTTCTGGTAGGATGTATTTTTATTCTCGTTTGTTTCTTTCGATCTCTCCTCTTATTTCTTCTTTGACCCATTTAAAAGTATGTTGTTCAATCTCCACGTATTTGTGGTTTTTCCTGCTTTCTCTTTGCAGTTCATATCCAATTTCAAAGTCTTGTGATCAGAGAATATGCTTGGTATGATTTCAATCTTCTTAAATTTGCTGAGACTGGTTTTTGTTCCAATATATGGTCTATCCTTGAGAATGTTCCATGTACACTAGAAAAGAATGTATAGTCTAATATCGTAGAATGATGCTTTCTCTAAATTTTCCTTATGTCCATTTCATCTAATGTGTCATTTAGGGCTGATATTTCTTCATTTTTTTCTTTTAGGATTATCTATTCCTAGCTGTCAATGATGTGTTTAAATCCCCTACTATAATTGTGCTTTAGTCAATTTCTCTGTTTAGTTTTGTTAGTATTTGCTTGGTATATTTTGGTGCTCCCTGATTGGGAGAGTAAATATCGATGACTGTTATATCTTCCTGTTGTACAGTTCCCTTTATCATTATGAAATGTCCATCTTTGTGTCTTTTTACCTTTTTAACCTGAAGTCTGTTACATTTGATATTAGTATAGCTACACCTTCTTTTCTCTGAATACCATTTGCTTGAAGGGTGAAATTTCCACACTTTCACTTTGAGTCTATATTTGTCCTTGTAGTTGAGATGTGTCTCTAGGAGGTAGTATATGGTTGGGTTTAGGTTTTTGATTCAGTCTGCTACTCTGTCCATTTTTATTGGTGAGTTCTGTCCATTTTGTTTTAGGGTGATTATTAACATATGAGGATTTACTATCATTCCTTTCCATTCCTATCTGTTGTTTTCTGGTAGGACTGTGTCTCCATTGTTTCTTTGCCTTTTTGTTTCTGTCTATTATTTCAGTGTGGAGATATTCTATGATTTTTTCTGTGTGTCATCTTTTTTTATGTTGTATATTTTTGTTCCGTATTTTTTTTGCGTGTTTACCATTATGTTTATGTAAAAGAAAGTTTCATAGTTAGTGTATTACATTTTCTTCAGCATGCTTCCTTTATCCATTCCCCTGTGCCTGTTCAGACCTTTACTCTCTCCCCTTTTGTGTTTTTGTTTTCACAAATTATCTATTTTTGCTGTGAGTTGCAGAAGCAAGTTGTCTTTCTCCTCTCTCTCTCTTATTTCAGTGTTTTGTGTGTTTTTTTCACCTTGCATGTTATGTTTAAGTGTATAGTGTCCTATTTGGTTTAGGGATTCCCATTTCCTGCTTCTGTCTTCTGTTCATAATACTACTCATGGTTTTGTATTATTTTGCTTTTTTGGTTCAGGTCAAATAGCCTTTTCAGTATTTCTTGTAGTGCAGGTTGTGTATTAGAAATTTCTGTCAGCTTTTTATGTCTGGAAATGTCTTTATTCCTTTTTCATATCTGAAGGATATCTTTGCTGGATATATCATACTTGGCTCATAAGTTCTCTTTCAATAGTTTGAATATTTAATTCCATTTCCTTTTGGTTTGTAGAATTTCTGCTGAAAAATCTGATGGTAATCTGATGGGCTTTTCTTTGTAGGTTACCCTCTTCTTTTCCCTGGCTGCCTTTGGGATTGTTTCTTTGTTGTTAATTTTTGACAGCTTCAATACAATGTGCCTTGGAGAAGGCCTGTTGGGTTTAGGTAATTAGGTGTTCTGTTTGCTTCTTGGATTTGAGGATCCAGTTCTTTCCACAAGTGTGTGAAGTTCTCATCGACTATTTGTTTCAATATACTCTCTGTTGTCTTCTTTTTCTTCTTCTGGTATGGTGATTATTCTTATATTGCTTTTTCTGATTGAGTCAGAAAGTTCTTGTAGAATTCTTTCAGTTCTTTAACTCTCAAGTCTCTCTCTTCTTCCATCTCTGTTGTTTTCAGATTTCTATCTTTGATGTCACTGATTCTTTCCTCCATTTGGTTAGCTTTATTATCTAAGCTGGCTATTTCATTCTTTGTTTCTTTCATTGAGTTCTTAATTTCCAGTAATTCTATTTGTTTCTTTTTAAAATGTCAATCTCTTGGTAAGGTGTTTGTTTTGTTCTTTGATTGTGTTTCTGAGTTCATTAAATTGCCTGTGTGTGTTTTCTTGCATCTCGTTGAGTTTTTTTCAGAACTGCAATCTTGAATTCTCTGTCATTTAAGTCTCATATTTCCATGTCGTTAAGTTCATTTTCTAGAGACTTTCCATTTTCTTTCTGAGCTGCCTTGTTATTTTGGTTATTCATGGCAATGAATGAATTATTATTTCTCTTCCTCGCATCCACAGGAGTGGATTCTGCAACACGTTGGTAGGAAGAGGTCTTTTTCTATTTTTTTTTCTTTTTTCTTTGACTGCAGCCTTTTATTCTCTTATGCTGTATTGTTATATTTTCTCTGCACTGTTCCAGCTTCTCTCACAAGGTGGGGGTCCCTGGAAGGTGGGTTTCTTCTCTGTGATCAGGTTTCCTGGGTTTCAGGGCACCACCTTCATGGGCGAATGTGGAGAGCTTTTGAAGTTTTAAACCTCTTCCTGCAGCAGTTGCAGAGCCTGTGTGTTTCAGTGTCTCTTTTTACCCCTGCAGGTATCCACGCAGATAAGTGGGGACAGGGGCAGAGTGGGTTTTGAGAGGTGGCTCTGAGCAATGGTGATGACCACCAGCACACCAGTCCTTCACCCAAGGCTCTCTCCCCTTCACCAGAAATAATTGGACTGTGAGTTTGTGGCTGTGGGCTGAAGTTCTCAGAACTACAAATGTTCTGTTCTTTTGATCTAACGCTGCTACTGTTCTGCTTCTATCACTGGGGAGTTGGAGGTGGAGTGAGCTCTGTGAGGGTAGGGATGGTTCAGCTAGGCTCCATGCCTATGCCTTCTGTCCTCTGCTTGTCAGTGAGGGCTTAAACCTCTGTTTTCACCTTTTTTTTCTCAGTCTTTGCTCAGAGGTCTCAGCCCAGAGTGTTGAGTTCTGCCCTGTTATATCCTGATCCTTCAGGCAGGACTGTGGGCCATGAGGGGAGCATCAACAGTCCTAATTTTTCTATCTCTGGTGAGTTGGGTAGCTCTGGAATGCAAGGAGCTCGGAACTCCGATTTACGGTCTGAGTCAGTCCTGTGGCCTGTGCAGCCCACATCTCTGTACTTCCGCCTTCCCTTCTCTCCCGCTCTCCCAATTTGCCCACCTTTAGATGATTTCAAATGTGTTTCTCTTAATCTTACCTGTCTGCTGTGCAGGGAGTCCTTTGTGGAATTATAGGTGTTCAATTTGTTGTAAATTCCAGGAGAGATTTCAAGATACTCACCTCATGCCTCCAATTCTATGACATAATCGCAGTAATGACATTTTTAAATCTTCCTTTCCAATTTGGATGCCTTTTATTTCTTTTCCTTTGTCATTGCTGTGGCTATGACTATGTTAAATAAAGGTAGTGAAAGTGGACATCCTTGTCTTATTCCTGATTTTAACAAAAACACTTTTAGCTTTATACCTTAGAGTATGATGTTATCTGTGGGTTTGGTCATATACGGCCTTTCTTTTATCATGTTATGTTCCCTCTATTTCCATTTTGCTGAGATTTTTCTTTCCAAATGGTTGCTGTTTTTGTTAAATGCTTTTTCTATATCTATTGATATAATCATATGAACTTCATCCTTCATTCTATATCTGGTGCATCACGTTAATTGATTTGCATATATTGAACCAAACTTACATCCCAGGAATAAATCCCACTTGATCATGTTGTATGATCTTTTAAATGTATTGCTAAATTTGGTGTGCTGATATTTTATTGTGGATTTTTGACTCTATGTTCGTCAGGAATATTGACCTATAATTTTCTTTTTTTGCAATGTCTCTGTCTGACTATGGAATCAGGGTAATGGTGGCCTCATAAAATGAGGTAGGGAGCCCTCCATCCTCTTGAATATTTTGGAATAGCTTGAGAAAGATAGGTGTTAATTCTTCTTTGACTATTTGGTACAATTCAACTGTGAGGCCCTCTGGTCCAGGAATTTTGTTTGTGGACAATTTTTTTGATTACTGATTCGATTTCATTAGTAGTTATTAATCTATTCACTTTTCTGTTTCTTCTCCAGACTTGTCAGATTGTAAGCTTCTAGGAATTTATCCATTTCTTCCAGATTTTCCAATTTGTTGGCAAATGATTGTTCCTAGTATTATAATGCATTGAATTTCTGTAGTGTTCATTGCCACTTTTCCCCATTCATTTCTGATTTTATTTATTTGGAGCCTCTCTCTCTCTCTCTCTTTTTTAAATTAGTTTCAGGTGCACAAGCCAAAGTAAGACGTTTATCATTTATATCCCTCACACTGTGTGAACCCCCCTCCCCCCACCCACTATCCCTTTGACATCGCACAGAGGGATACATTTCCACTGTCTCTATTCCTAATGCTGTACTCCGTTTCTTGTAAGTATATATATATATATATATATATATATATATATATATATATGTATATAATTATAGTTGACATTCACTATTGTTCAGCTTCAGGTGTACAGTTCAGTGATGAGACATCTACATCATCCCTGAGGTGGTCTCCCAAATGGGACACGTGTTCGTTGGATACCCTACAAAATCTTTACAACATTATTGATCACATTCCCAAAATTAATTTTCAAAACCCCATGTCCATCTTATGGTTACCGACTGTTTTCTAATCCCCTCACCTTCCCCCTTATCCCGACCCCCCCCCCCGCCCATCTAGCAACCCTCAGTTTTTCCTCTTTGTCTCCAAAACTGTTTCTGATTAGTTCACTCACTTATTCTTTTCTCTAGATTCCCCATATAAGTGAGATCATACGGTATGGGGAGATTGCTGAGAATTCAAGCCCTCTGGTTCAGGGCTTGTATCCTGTCTTTCTCTGTCTGACTTATTTCACTTAACATAATGTTCTCTAGGTCCATCCATATTGTTGCACATGGTAAGATTTCTGTCTTCTTTGTGGCTGAGTAATACTCCACTGTATAAATGTACCACAGCTTCTTTTTTTAAATTTATTTATTTATTTTTTTAAATTTATTTTATTTTTATTTATTTTATTTTATTTTTACATCCCTCACACCGTGAACCCCCCTCCCCCCATCCACCACCACCCCGACCTCACACCGAGCCATCACATTATACACATAAAATTATAGTTGGCATTCATTAATGTCCAGCCTCTGGTGTACAATGCCATGACCAGGCATCCACAGCATCCCTGAGGTGGTCTCCCAAACAGGACACATGTCCATCGGACACTGAACAAAATCCCCAAACACTATTGAATAAGTTCCCCAAAGTAATTCTCAAAAAACCCTGAGGCCATCCTGTGGTCACCAGCAGCCCCCCAATCCTTTCACCCTTCCCCCCATCCCCAATCCCCTCCCCCCCGCCCATCTAACAACTCTCGGATTTTTGTGTCCCCAAAACTGTTTCTGATTAGTTCATACACATATTCTTTTCTTTAGATTCCGCATATAAGTGAGATCATATGGTACTTGTCTTTCTCTTTCTGACTTATTTCACTTAACATGATGTTCTCTAGATCCATCCATGTTGTTGCAAATGATAAGATTTCTTTTTTCTTTATGGCTGCGTAGTACTCCATTGTATAAATGTACCACAGCTTCTTAATCCAGTCATCTACCGATGGGCATTTCGGTTGTTTCCATATCTTGGCTATTGTGTAAAGTGCTGAAATAAACATAGGAGTGCATACAGATTTTTGAATTGGAGTTTTGGATTTCTCCGGGTAGATGCCTAGGAGTGGAATTACTGGATCATAGGGTAGTTTTATCTTCAGATTCCTGAGATACCTCCATACTGTTTTCCATAGTGGCTGCACTAATCTGCAATCCCACCAACAGTGCACTAGCGTTCCCTTTTCTCCACATCCGCGCCAGCATTTGTTGTTTGTTGATTTATTGATGATAGCCATTTTGACTGGGTGACCTGGTATCTCATTGTGGATTTTATTTGCATTTCTCTGATGGTTAGTGAGGTTGAGCATTTCTTCATATGTCTGTTTGCCATCATATGTCCTTTTTAGAAAAATGTCTCTTCAAGTCCTCTGCCCATTTTTTAATTGGGTTGTTTGTTTTTTTCAAGTTGAGTTGAGTGAGTTTGTTATAGATTTGTGATATTAACCTCTTATCAGATATATCACTGGCAAATATTTTTGCTCATTTAGTAGGGTCCCTTTTTGTTTCATTGATAGTTTCCTTTGCTGTGAAAAAACTTTATAGTTTGATGTAATCCCACTTGTTTATTTTTTCTCTTACTTCCCTCACGCAAGGGGATATATCAGTAAAAATCTTACTCTGGGTAATGTCTGTGAAGTTTCTTCCTATATTTTCTTCTAGGTATTCTATGGTTTCAGATCTTACATTTAAGTCTTTAAACCATTTTGAATTTATTTATGTATATGATGTAAGGAGGTGGTCCAGCTTCATATTTTTGCATGTGTCTGTCCAGGTTTCCCAGCACCATTCATTGAATAGACTGTCTTTACCCTACCATGCATTCTTGCTTCCATTGTCATAGATTAAGTGGCCATCTAGACATGGATTTATTTCTGGACTCTCTATTCTGTTCCATTGATCTATGTGTCTGTTTTTATGCCAGTACTATGCTGTTTTGATTACTGTAGCCCTGTAGTATAATTTGATGTCAGGTATTGTTATACCTCCCACTTTGTTCTTATTTCTCAAGATTGCTGAGTCTATCCCAGGTCTTTTATGGTCCCATATAAATTTTAGGATAATATGTTCTATTTCTGTAAAAAATGTCATTTGTAGTTTGATAGGAATTGTGTTGAATATGTATATTGCCTTAGGCAGTATGGACATTTTAACTATATTAATTCTTCCTATTCATGAATATGGTGTGTGTTTCCATCCATTTGTATCTTATTTCATTTCTTTCTTCAGTGTCTCATAATTTTCTGAGTACAGATCTTTTACTTCTTTGGTTCAATTTATTCCCAGGCATTTTATAGTCTTTGGAGCAATTGTAAATGGGATTTTTTTTTTAATTTCTCCTTCTGATGTTTCGTTATTGGTATATACAAATGCAACTGATTTCTGAATATTAATTTTGTATTCTGCTACTTTACTAAATTCATCTATCAGCTCTAATAGTTTCTAGGTGGAGTCTTCAGGGTTCTCTATATATAGTATCATATCATCTGCATATAATGAAAATTTTACTTCCTCCTTACCAATTTGGATGCCTTTTATTTCTTTATCTTGTGTGATTGCTGTGGCTAGAACTTCCAGCACTATGTTGAATAAAAGTGGAGTTAGTGGGCAAACTTGCCTTGTTCCTGATCTTAGGGGGAATGGTTTTAGCTTTTCCCCATTGAGTATGATGTTAGCTGTGGGTTTATCATATGTGACCTTTATTATGTTGAGATATGATCCCTCTATTCCCACTTTCTTAAAGGTTTTTATCCTAAATGGCTGCTGTATTTTATCAAATGCTTTTTCTGCATCTATTGATATGATCATGTGATTTTTATTTTTCATTTTGTTAATGTGGTGTATCACATTAATTGATTTGCGGATGTTGAACCACCCTTGCATACCAGGGATGAATCCCACTTGATCATGGTGTATGATCTTTTTAATGTATTGCTGAATTCTGTTCGCTAATATTTTGTTGAGGATTTTTGCATCTATGTTCGTTAGCGATATCGGCCTGTAGTTTTCTTTTTTTGTGTTTTTTTTGTCTGATTTTGGGATCAGGGTGATAGTGGCTTTGTAAAAAGTATTTGGGAGTCTTCCCTCCTTCTGGATTTTTTGGAAGAGCTTGAGGAGAATAGGTTATAATTCTTTTTTGAACGTTTTGTAAAATTCACCTGTAAAGCCATCTGGTCCAGGGCTTTTGTTTGTTAGGAGATTTTTGATTACTGATTTTATTTCCCTGGTGGTAATCAGTCTATTCAGGTTTTCTGTTTCTTTTGGAGATGGCCTTGAAAGTTAGAAAATTGTCCATTTCTTCTAGATTGTAAAATTTGTTGGCATATAGTTGCTCATAATAATTTCTTAAAATTTTTTGTATTTCTGCGGTATCTGGTGTCACGTCTCCTCTTTCATTTCTGATTTTATTAATTTGGGTCTTCTCTCTCTTTTTTTAATGAGTCTGGCTAAAGGTTTGTCAATTTTGTTTATCTTCTCTAAGAACCAACTCTTGGATTCATTGATATTTCGTATTGTTTTTCTGGTTTCTATTTCATTTATTTCTGCTCTGATCTTTATTATCTCCTTCCTTGTGCTCCCTTTGGGCTTATTTTGCTGTTCTTTTTCCAGATCCCTTAAGTGTGAGGATAAACTGTTGATTAGTGATGTTTCTTGTTTCTTTAGTAGGCCTGCAATGCTATGAATTTCCCTCTTCGGACTGCTTTCGCGGCATCCCATAGATTTTTGGTCGTCGTGTTTTCATTTTCGTTTGTCTCGAAATCTCTTTTGATTTCTTCCTTGATCTCCTGCTTGATCCATTCATTATTTAGTAACATGTTGTTCAGCCTCCATGAATTGGTGTGTCTTCCAGTTTTTTTCCTGTAGTTCATTTCTAATTTCATAGCACTGTGGTCAGAGAAGACAATTGGTATCATTTCAACTTTCTTAAATTTATCAAGACTTGTTTTGTAGTCTAACATATGGTCTATCTTGGAAAATGTTCCATGTGCACTTGAGAAGAACGTGTATTTTGTAGCATTGGTGTGAAATGCTCTGAGAATATCGATTAAATCCAAGTGGTCCAATGTATCATTTAAGGCTGTTGTTTCCACATTGATTTTCTGTCTGAAAGTCCTGTCCCTTGTTGTCAGAGGTATGCTGATATCCCCTACTACGATAGTGTTACTGTTGATCTCTGTCTTTATGTTAGTCATTATCTGTTTTATATATTTAGGTGCTCCTATGTTGGGTGCATAGATGTTTACTAGGGTTATGTCCTCTTGTCGGATCGATACCTTTATTATTATATAGTGCCCATCTTTGTCTTTTAATATGTTGTTCATTTTAAAGTCTATTTTGTCAGGTATAAGTATTGCAACTCCAGCTTTTTTCTCATTTCCATTTGCATGAAACATCTTACTCCAACCCTTCATTTTCAGCCTGTGTGTGTCTTATGATCTGAGGTGAGTCTCTTGTATACAGCACATACAAGGGTCTTGTTCTCTTATCCACTCAGCCACCCCATGTCTCTTGATTGGAGCTTTCAATCCGTTTACATTTAAAGTGATTATCGATAGGTACATAGTTATTGCCATTTATAAATTCGTAGTTAGGTTGTTTTTATCCTTCTTCTATTTACAGAAGTCCTTTTAGTATTTCTTGCAATGCTGGCTTGGTGGTAATAAATTCCTTTAGCTTATTTTTTCTGGGAAGCTCTTTATCTCTCCATCACCTTCAAATAATAGTCTTGCTGGATAAAGCAATTTAGGTTGTAGGCCTTTGTTTTCCATCACTTTGAGTATCTCCTGCCACTCCCTCCTGGCCTTCAATGTTTCTGTAGAAAAGTCATTTGATAGTCTTATGGGAGTTCCCTTGTATGTAACCCTCTGCCTTTCTCTTGCTGCTTTTAGGATTCTCTTTGTCTTTAAGCTTTGCCATTTTAACTATAATGTGTCTTGGTGTGGACCTGTTTGGGTTTATCCTGGTTGGAACTCTCTGCACTTCCTGGGCTTGTATGTTGGTTTCCTTCATCAGGTTAGGGAAGTTTTCGGACATTATTACTTCAGAGGTGTTCTCAATCCCTTGCTTCCTCTCTTCACCTTCTGGCATTCCTATGATGCGCATGTTGTTGCACTTGATGTTATCCCAGAGGTCTCTTAAACCATCTTCATTGTTGTTTATTCTTTTTTCTTTCTGTTGTTCTGTTTGGGTGATCTCTGCTAACTTGTCTTCTAAGTCGCTGATTCGATCCTCTGCTTCATCTAACCTGCTTTTAATTCCTTCAAGTGAGTTCTTTATTTCGGTAATTGTGTTCTTTAGTTCTAACTGGTTGTTCATTATGATTTCTACATCCTTCTTTATGTTGTCTCTAAGCTCCTTAAACATTCTTATCATCAGTGTTGTGAACTCTGTCTCTGATAGGTTGCTTACCTCTGTTTCATTTGGTTCCACTTCTGGAGGTTTCTTCTGTTCTTTTATTTGGGACATGTTTCTTTGTTTCCCATTTCTGGCTGACTCTCTATGTTTGCTTTGATGTATTAGGTAGATCCCCTAGAGTTCTTACTTTTTGCTGGGTTATCTTATGTAGCATGTGTCCTTTATATTTGACTTGCACTACTTCGTTCTCCAAAGGTGACTCTTGTGTATATTGTCTAGTTAAGGAAGATCTTGAATTGCTTTTTGCTTATGAGTAGGTGGGGTTAACTCCTAGACTGACTAGTTGTGAGACTTGCCTCTGCCCACCGCTGGGTGTTCTGCTGTGTGAGGGTTGACCGCTTAAATGTGGTTTGGCCTCTATGGGCTCTTGTGCCTGTAGAGAATTCCCTCTGGGTGTGTGACTTGTAGGTGAAACCCGGTAGTATTCTGGTTTGGTCTGGAGTTGGCCTTTGGATATGTTGAATTTAGTGCCTCTTAATCTGGGCCCTGATAGGGCAATTTCAGAACAAAGCAAATCACGAAGCAAAACAACAACAACAACAGAGAAAAAAATCAAACACATTCACATGTAAAAACAACTGACAACCCCCATACAACACAGGGAAAGTTATCAAAAATATAAAGACAAAACAAAACAAAACAAAACAAAAAGCAGCACCAGTCTTGGCTTAAGCCCACCAAGTAATCTCCAGGTTGTCCTCTGCTGTACCCAAGAGTCCCCTGCGTATTATGCAGGCAGAGTCAGTCACCTGGTAACCAGAGTGACTTTGCGACTGCAGATTTAGATGCGTGGGGCTGAGGGTTCTGGATGGTTGTTTTTACAAAGTCAGTGCAGTTTCTGCCCTTGCCTGCACATATGCACACTGAGAGTAGCACCACCAGCCCTCTGTCCAGTTCTCCTGAGTCTTAGGGCACTTCTTCTGTGTGTGTGTGCATGTGTTTGTGTGTGTGTGTGTGTGTGTGGTGGGGGGAGATTTCTGAGCTGCTGAAAGCCGGGAGCTGGGTCTTCCACTTACTGCTGATCCCTGGGAGTGCCTCCACAGTTGTAAATGCCTCGCCCTAGGCAGGCCAGAAAGGGTGGGGGCTGGGGATGGAGGGGTCTTCTCTCTCCCAGCCCAGCCGTGTCACACTCTTCCCCCAGGCCAGAAAAGGTGGTGGCTGGAGGTAGAGGAGTCTCTTGTCTCCTAGCCCAGTAAAAGTTACACTCTTCCCAGCCTCTTCCCTGGGTCATAGCTGCCTGCCAGTCTTCCCAGAGCCTGAGCACTAATCTGACACTACTCCTCAGTTCAGGGGCCATTTTAAGTCTCTGGAAGTGTGGGGTAGGTTTGGAAGGGGGGGAAGGGCCCAGGTATGGAGTTTGTGTCCTTTGTCCAGCCTAGGGCCCAACTGGAGGACCCAGCTGTGGTTATTGCCTCAAATGCTGGATGTGCTGCCCACTCGGTGGGAGAGATCAGCTGTGGGATGCAGGGAAAGAGCCCACCTCCTGGCTTTTGTGTTCTCTGTTCCGTCCTGGGATCCGCTGCCTCTCTGCAGCTGTGGATGCCGTCAGCGTCCCCATAGCCATAGGTGCACACCACGTTTCCACCGCCGCAGATGCAGTCTGCGTCCCCACAGCTGCAGATCCTGGCCACGTCTCCACTCCCCTCCCTTCCCTCTTCCCCTGCTTGCCCAATTTGCCCACCTGAAAGTAATCCTTGCATGAGTGACTTAGCTTTTCTGGGTGATGAGCAAAGAATCCTTTCATGGGTTATTGTTCCCATTTGTGATAAGATCCGGAGGAGTACTCAAAAAGTGTGCCCCGCTGCCGCCATTTCTATGATGTCACTCTCTCTCTGTTCTTGATCAGTCTGCTTAAAACTTGTCCATTTTGCTTATCTTTCCAAAAAAAAAAAAAAAGAAGGAAACCTCTTGGTATCATTCATCTTTTGTATTTCATTTATTCTGCTCTGATCCTCACTGATTTTCACTGCCAGATGTTGTGGGGACTCTTCTTCCCAGCACAGAAACTCTGGGCTGGGGAGCACAGTTTGGGGCTGCAACTCCTCCCAGTGTTCAACAACTATCTATGTGTTTGGGGTCAGCCTATGTCATGTTTCTGTCCCTCCTACCAGTCTCAATATGACCTCTTCTTTATATCCTTACTCATATATCCTGTTCAGCTAGTCTTTAGATGATTCTTCAGAAAGGAAACATTCTTGATAAAGTAAGGAGTGGCCATTCTCCTGTCACTTAAAAATTTTATAGAACAAAATGAAACTCTTTATGAATGGTTGATAAAAATATGGGTAAAGCTGATTTCTAATTATCAGCCAAGGGGGTGGAGATAATAGATGCCTCATAAATTGTGCCTTTAATTTTAGTGATTCTGAGCAAAGAATGTTTCTAATACAAATAGCTGCATTTAGAAGTGCCATAATCACTCTCACTTTATTCCTACACCTCTCTTGAGTTAGGTGGGAAGTAAAATGGCCAGAAGGTATCAGTAAAGGAAAACCAAAACAAAAGGCCTGCAAGTCATGCATTCATCAGCTAGGGGGTTGCCACCAGACTCAAGAGTCAGTGTCTGGACCACTGTGCAAACAAAAGCACTGGAGCAGTGCTGGCATCCCTGTTCCTCTAGGTCGTGTTTTGGTGTGATTGTTTATAGCTCAGTAATAACATCTTAAAAGATGCCAAATGGCAACTGTAATATTTCTTTAAAAATGAATAAATCTAATTGTAGGACGTTAATACAATTGGAATAAATATAATGGAAAGAAAAAAAAGAAACTCCTTACATGCTAAAAGGAAAGGATTGAGCTTCTTTCTTTCTATCAAGTTCTCTTTTTAATCCCTTTCCATGAGTTTCTACAGAATGTTGGGCTACTTGGGCATTTCCGTATCAACTTGGAGAATCTGGTGTTTGCAGTACTCAAACAAAAGCAGATCCATTTCTTTTTTTTGCCTCTGCCTTGATTTGAGTGCTGTGCACCATCCCCAATATGTATGAAACATGAAATCCAAAGTACTGACTGAGGTGCTCACAGCATTGTGCTTTAGACAGGACTTCCATGTCTGGTTCCACAACGCACTTAGTTGAAGCACAGCTTTTAAATGCTGGTCGTATCAGGCATGTCTCTCAGAACATCAGTGCTGGCCTGGGAGGAGCACAAGACACAGAATGTGGGATTTCTACTTGGAAGCCTGTGCTGTGAGAGATCTATTTCATAAAAAAAAAAATAGATTGTGCTCATGGGCTGAAGCTGACAGTGCTCAGGATCCCAGGGGGACCTGAGGGAGAGTTTTCTAATTAGCGAAGACAAATTGAAAGCAGAAGCAGGTAGCTCACCAACTCTATCCTATAAACATTAAAAAGAAACAAAAACAAACAAAAACCCCACCAGATTCCTCAAGCTAGTAGGTGTCTGGAATAATTTGAAGCTTTTAGGCAAAGAAATATATCTATCTACCTATCTTGATAGATAGCATATTTGCATATTTTATATACATAGGTATATTATAAATTGTATTTTATACTTTATATAGTACATATATGCTTTGCTTTGAATACTGTACTTCTATATATAATAAAACTCTTGAAAATTATTTTATTGTGCTATAGGCTGAATGTCTGTGCCCCCCACCCCCTTCCAAAATTCATGTTCAAGCCCTAACCTCCACTGTGATGGAGGTTTTGGGAGGTAATTAGAGTTAGATGAGGTCATGAGGGTGGGATCTCCTGATGAAATATGTGGCTTTATAAAAAGAGGAAGAGGGAGAGGTCTTGCTCTCTATCCATGTGCACGTACCCAGAAAAGTTCACATGAGGACACAGCGAGAAAGAGGCCATCTGCAAGGTAGGAAGAATGTCCTCACCAGAAACCATTATCAGCCAGCACCTTGACTTTAGATTCCCTGGCTTCCAGAACTGTGAAAAAAAGTCTGTTGTTTAAGCTGTGGTATTTTGATGCCAGCCTGAGCTGACATTCATCACTCAAAGCACACTAGCACTACATGATGAATAAGATGTTATATGTGAGGTGTGACAATTAAGTTCATGAACTTGTCACTGTGCACTTATACTGGCAGAACTGTACAAACACCTCAGTAAAGTTTCATAACGTTGGTATATGAGTATCACACAGCTGTGTTCATGTCAACATGTGGTGGTATCTTGTTGAGTGTTGTTCATTATTGTTGTTGCGTGTTTTTGTGTACTGTCAAGAGCAATGAACCAACATTAAATTTCTTGTTAAACTTGGCAAGAGTGGAAGTGAAATCAGGGACATGTTAGTCCAAGTTTATGGGGAGAATGCCATGAAGAAAACAGCAATGTACAAATGGATTAAACGGTTGTCTGAGGGGAGAGAATGCATCACTGATAAAGAGAGGTTAGGGTGGTGAGTAATGAGGAGAACAGATAAAAACACTACAAAAATTCATCGAATTGTGCATCAAAATCGTCAGCTGACTGTGAGAAGCATAACCGACCAAGTAAACATCAATAGAAACAGTTAGGAAAATCCTAACTGAAAATCTTGGCATGAGAAAGGTGTGTACAAAAATGGTCTTGAGGGAGCTCACCGATAAACAAAAGCAAAGGAGAGTGAAAGTTTGCCAAGGCCTTTTGGAGAGGTAAGATGATATTTTGGGCTGTGTTATCACTGGTGATGAAACATGGGTGTACTAATATGACCCTGAAACAAAGCGTCAAAGTGCACAATGGAAGACAGCCAATACTCCACAACCAAAAAAGTTCTGTCAGTTCAAATCAAGAATCAAAACAATGTTGTAACCTCTTTTTGGTATCAGAGGGATTATTCATTATGAATTTGTACCAACTGGACAAACCGTTAGCCAAGTTTACTGTTTGGAAATGCTGAAAAGGCTGCATTAAATGTAAGATGAAAATGACCTGAACTTTTTGCCAACAATTCATGGCTCTTGCATCATGACAATGCACCAGCTCACAGGACACTGTCTGTGAGGGAATTTTTATCCAGTAAACAAATAACTGTATTGGAATACCCTCCCTACTCACCTCATCTAGCCTCCAATGACTTCTTTCTTTACCCAAAGATAAAGGAAATATTGAAATGAAGACATTTTGATGACATTCAGGACATCAAGGCCGTGCTTGATTGCTAATACAATGACATCTCTGATGGCCATTCCAGAAAAAGAGTTCCAAAATTACTATGAAAGGTGGACTAGGTTCTGACATCAGTGCATAGCTTCCTAAGGGGAGTACTTTGAAGGTGACCATAGTGATATTCAGCAATGAGGTACGCAGCACTTTTTCTAGGATGGGTTCGGAAATGTAATTATCAGACCTCGTATGTGACACTGCTGAGCAACAGCAGTTAATGAAGACTTTCCCCACCCATTTGCTAGATCCCATTTATTAACGTTCAAGTTTCTTTCAGGTCTTAAAGTAAGCTATGGCCGTTTGCATGACCAACCACACTTCTGATGGGAAGTAGTGTGGAGTAGAGTTGGGGACGTGGGACTCTGAAACCAGACTATGTTCAAGTTCTAGCTTTGTCACTTAATAGCTGTCTGACCATCAGCAACTGACTTTACCTCTCCATACTTCAGTCTCCTCTACTAAAAATGGTAGTGGTATCGTGTTTCCCCCAAAATAAGACCGGGTCTGTGGGGACAGAGCCAGGAGTGCAGTTTCCAGGCTCTCGCCCTCACGTGGAAAGGTGCTCACTTGGTTAGTAAATGGCCATCAACTGTGATTGGATGGCCATCAGTTGTGGCTAGTTGGCCGTCAGCTGTAACCATTGAGCCATTGACCACTAATATAACTGCTGTGGCTATGCTAGCAGAAAATGGGGGCCAGCAAGAAGATGGTGGCTGAGCTAGCAAGAGCAGATTGCAGTTAGCACGACGAATTGCAGCTAGCAAGTGAGGTTGGTTGGCTGGCAGAAAAGCAGACGGCAGGTTGCAGATCATGTGGATCCTGCTTCCTGTGTCTCCAACCCAGCCGCCTGCAGAACTACAGTGGTATAACTCCCCTATCTATGGCTCCGCGGGTGTTCCTTTTTGACCTCACCATATCCTGCATTCTTATGTGGGAAGCGGGAGCTGGGACCCCGCATGACAGGGTTTTATATTAATTTTTGCTCCAAAAGATGCATTACGGCTTATATTCAGGGGATGTCATCCTGAAAAAATCATGCTAGGGCTTATTTTCCAATTAGGCCTTATTTTTGGGGAAACGTGGTAATCACAGTATCCACTTCACAGGATAGTTGTTACATACTTAATTGTGAGGTACTTGGCCCACATAGCCTCTGATTCTATCCATCCATCACACTATAGGCTGTACCTCATGGAGTTAAAGAAGAATTGCACTCATGATATCCCATCCAGGAATTTATGTCCAGGTGTACTTTCTGTGCACTCATCTCTGCAAGTCCAGATGTTCTTATAGCTAACACCTGAGACTTTCTACCTGGAGGCTCTTTACCAAGAGTAGAGGATCACTCAGCCCACACCAGGGCAAGTTGCAAGGGCAAGAGAGTGAATGCTCCTGGAACAGCCATTAACCAATGATGGACAGAGAATTTGTGTGCAAATGCCCTGGTTCTCTCACATATCAGGTAAAATAACTCTGAGTGTGTACTCTACATGGTTTCCCAATTTCCCCAGCAAAATTAAGCCCCAGAGGCCTGCATTGGCTTATTAACACACTTTCTAGGTTTCTCCCTGGTCCCTGCCTTACTCGCCACCACCTGTTCAGTGTTTTCTGGAACCACCTCCCCAATAAATGATTTACACTTCAATCCTTGTCTCAGGGCCTGCCAATGGGAAGTCTTGGGCATAACCATGGACATAGGAATCATAGCTTAATTGAAATGGTACACCTGTTCTGTATTATGTGCTTGTCTCCTGCTTAGTAGTGAACTCTTCCCAGGACCAGCAGAGAGCAGGGGCTGATGTATCACATTGAGAGGCAGTGTCACTTGAGAAGTGGCTTTGCTTATGCATAGATGTTGCTGCTCCGATTCACAGAGTATCAGAGCCTCTTCAAAATGAGTCACATCCCAGCACAGACAGGAGTGAATCTTAGGGAGACAATATAAATGAATTGTAAGGATCCTCACAAATGAATATTATCCCGTAGAGTCTAATAGAAAAGAATATGACTGAAACAATCATTCATTTGATCCCAGCAGCTATTTTAGTGACTTTTAAGAGTAAGTGTCATTCTTTGGTTGGCTCATCCAATCTCTCTTAAGAACATGTTCATTTGCATTTTTAGATCAAATATAAATTCTCCAAAGTGCATTGCCATTTGGCTTCTGGTCAGGAAGGTATGAAGGGTCCTGGGGCTGTCCTCTGCCATTAAAAGTAATGAAATACAAAAGTCATTAAAGTAATGTGAATCCTAGCAACTTTATAATAATTAAGTGCCATCAGATACATGCTTCTGTTATGTATGGGAAGCACCTTCAAGAGAGTTTTATCTGAATTTGTATTTATTCTGTAAATTCTGACTAGCTAAGATTTTCAGTGGATATTTATTTTGACAAAATTATGCTCACTGCTCATTCAGAAGTCATATCATTAAGCATGTTACACTTGTTTTCCAAGTTTCAGTGGTCCATCATCCCAGATATGTGAATGGTCCTTTGCCCCAGATTCATGGTCAGTGTCTCAGAAGCTCTGTTGTCTTCAAGTGAGACTGGCAAGTAAATTGGGCCCTCTTCCATTCCTCTCAGCCACTCTTTCCGGAAGACATGGGGGAAGGCTGGATTCACTTTACAGAAGATGGGCAGCTACTGAATGGAAATCTACCTAGGGAATGGATTGCTTACCTATGGTATTTGTCACCCATGGCATGACAAAGACACATGGCAATATAACAAAATTTGGTTAATCAACTAACTGAATACATAGGTGATGTTAACAAGGTGAAGGGGAAGGATTACGGAAAAAATGAGACAAAACCAGAAGAGAGGTCTGTATCCAAAATATATATGTTGATGTCCAGAACTGGTTATAAGCTCATCAGCAGCAACGCAAAAAGGGAAACACAATCAGCAACATGACTCACAGCGTCCAAGTGGTAAAAATAGACCATGGACTCATGAAAAGCTCATCTATTTCTGTTCCTGAGATGAGATGCAAAGTTCTCACTGAAACAACACTGCACTGAAATGAGCAGCATACCCCCTTACAATACAATGCCTCCTTTCCCCCTGCCCAGCTCTCCAATCTCTCTCTTTTACCCTACTCTAGCTTTTTGATTACTCTTATTAGCACAACTCACTTATTAAATCCATGATATGCCTTTTATCCTTAAATAGAGCATAAGCTTCACAAGGACAGAGGCTTGTTTTTTGGCTGGTTCCCTGGTGTACCCCAGCACGAGAATGGTGCCTGATATAGGGAGTGTGCTCAGTGCATATTTGTTGAATGATTGGATTGAATAAATTTTATTTATTCAGGTCTGTTTTTTAGAAAGGAGATCCATGGGACCCAGTGAGAGCAAACATTCAACGTGTGTGGGTCTCTGATAGCTTGTTTCAGTGCAATGTTAGATTGTATGAAGGGCCAAATGAAGATGCCCATAAAGAAGGTACATAAGATACCACAAAAATAACTAAAATGTTTAAAGAAGCTCATCAAAAGAAAATAGGAAATGGTGGGGATTTAGACAAAGAGAAGAAACTCATGCAAGATGGACTTGGTCACCTTCAGGCCACCTGTGGGCTGACCACTCCTAACCTTTGCTCTAGGACCCATGTATGGCTATGAGGCTATTTGAGGAGTTGGGTGATCAGGTTTTATTTTCCCTATTGTGAAACATGGAAGTTATTAGTTTTCAGTTTTATTCAGAGTGGATCAAGATCCCAACTTGAAATCTGTAGTTCGTGAAGAATAGCTTTTACTTCAAAAAAGTGAAAGAAGGCCAGTGGGCCTAGAGCACAGAAAGTTGGGCAGGAGGCAGGAGTTGAGAAGTTGGCTCATGCTTGGTCTCTTAAGCTACATAAAGGTCTTTGGTCTGTACACCAGGGGCAATGTCACGGAAGTAATTTACACAGGTGTGTCACAAGAGCAGTTGTATTCATGAGAGAACCCTATCGCTACTGCATTGACCAGGAATGGTTGTATGAAGAGCTAGAAGAGGGTTGAAGTGGCATGGGTGAGAGATGATAACAACTTGGTCTGTGGTGATAGGGGAGATGAGAGAAATACTCAGCAAAACTTGTCAATGACTCAGTTTTGATGAAAAGGAGGAGGAGGTGGCAAAATAGATGTTCAGGTTTGGGATTTGGACATATGGACAGATGGTGGGACTTTTCACAGACACTAGGTGGGGTGAGAAATGAGCAGAGGGTTTGGTGCACATTGAGCGTGATATTTTTGAGAGCTCTAATGGAGATTCAAGTGGATCTGGTGGCCATTGCACATGGGTGATAGTTAGCACCATGAGCTATAAATAGACTACGAATGAAAAAAGGATTTAAATAAACCCAACACTTAAAGGCTGGGCAGAGAAGGACGACCTGGAAGAAAGTAGGGGGGAAGACCTGGGGAAGGAGCAGGAAAAGCAGGAGAAGATGCAGTTGGGGAAGCCATGGGGGGAATTATCTCAAGGAGAGGGAAATTGCCAAGGGGGCAGATGTTTCTGAGAGATCAAGCATGGTGAGCCTTAAAAATTACCCTCTTGTTTCATTAACATTTAGGCAATGGGTTCTTTCAGTGGAATAGGGGGAGGGGACCAAATTGATTCCTACATATGCATGTCCTAGATCTGCCCTCCTCACTCAACCTCACAGCAAAATTTGGGTAGATTTTAGACATCCACATTAATTCCTTATTCTTTGGGCTTTATTTTTTAGTGGCACTGCAACATTTATAATAAAAATTGAATTTAATAGGATCCCTGGTGACCTCCACCTATATTTGTTTTTCATAGATTGCTTTTTTTGGGGAAAAAATTAATGATGGGGAAAATAGAAGGCAGCAGGAAAAGAGGAAGACAAAATATGAGATGGATTGATTCCATAAAAGAAGTCATAGGCATTAAAGTCTATAGGGATACGAAAAAAATGGCGGCGTGAGGTGAGGCTCTGTAACGCTCCCCTGGAATTTACAACGAATCGGACAACAATAACTCCACAAAGGACTCCTTGCACAGCAGACAGGCAAGACGAAGAGGCCGACAACTGAATTCACCTCCAGGTGGGTGAATCGCGCGAGCCGGGGAGGAGGGAGAGGAGAAGTGCGGAGACAGAGCCGCGCGGGCGCAGGACACAGACCTAGCTCAGTGCTCGGAGCGCGCTGCGCCCGGATCTTCCGCAACTGCGGGAGAGGGAAGGACTCGGACTGCTAGGGCTCCACTTACGGCCCACAGGGCTGAGGGGGCAGCATACAAAACCGCTGAACCCAACGCTCGCTCACGGCAGACCTCGGAGCAAAGACTGAGGGAAGAGGGCTGAAAACGGTGGTTTAAGCCCTCACTGCCGAGCGAGCGGAGAACGGAAGCCTTAGGCACAGAGACTAGCCGCCCCCTCCCTACCCTCCCAGAGCTCGCCCCGCCCCCACCTGCCCGGTGCAAGAAGCGATAAAGTAGCAGTGTCGGATCCAAGGACAGAATATTTGCTGCTCTGAGAACTGTGGACCACAGACACAGATTCGCAGCTCAACTAGTTCCGGCAAAGGGGAGGGAGCTGTGGAAGCAGGACTGGCTGTGGTGGTGGTCGCCGCCATTGCTCTGGGCCACCTCTCACAACTCACCCCACCCCTGGCCCCACCTATCTGGGCGGATCCCTGCAGGAGTAAACAGAACTGCTGAAACAAACGGGCTCTGAATCTGGTGCAGAAAGAGCTTTGGAACTCCAAAAGCTCTTCGCATACCTATCAACCTGTTGCAGAAGACACTCCTGTAGATGTCTAGGAAGAGAAATAGTAAATCAGTGATTGCCATGAATAACCAAGGCAACAAGATAGCTCAGAAAGAAAGTGAAAAGTCTCCAGAAAAGGAACTTAGAGATATGGACCTTTGTGATTTAAATGACAGAGAATTCAAGATCGCAATTCTGAAAAAACTGAACGAGATGCAAGAAAACACAGAAAGGCAGTTTAATGAACTCAGAAACACAATCAAAGAACACCATGAGCATTTTACAAAAGAGATTGAAATCTTGAAAAAAAAACAAATAGAATTTCTGGAGATTAAGAACTCAATAGAAGAAATTAACAATAAAATATCCAGCTTAGGTAGTAGAGTTGACCAGATGGAGGAAAGAATCAGTGACATCGAAGATAGGAACCTGGAATTTACACAGAGGGAAGAAGAAAGAGACTTGAGACTTAAAAGAAATGAAAGAACTCTACAAGATCTTTCTGACTCCATCAGAAAGAGCAATATAAGAATAATGGGTATACCAGAAGGAGAAGAAAGAGGGAAGGGAACAGAGAATATATTCAAACAAATTGTCGATGAGAACTTCCCAAACTTGTGGACAGAACTGGATCCTCGAATTCAAGAAGCAAATAGAACACCTAATTACCTCAATCCCAACAGGCCTTCACCAAGGCACATTGTATTGAAGCTGTCTAAAATCAATGATAAAGAAAGAATCCTCAAGGCAGCCAGGGAAAAGAAGACGGTAACTTACAAAGGAAAGCCCATTAGATTATCATCAGATTTTTCAGCAGAAACTCTACAAGCTAGGAGGGAATGGAACCAAATATTCAAACTATTGAAAGAGAGAAATCATGAGCCAAGAATAATATATCCAGCAAAGATCTCCGTTAGATATGAAGGAGGAATAAAGACCTTTCCAGACATCCAGAAGCTGAGGGAATTTTCTAATACACGACCTGCACTACAAGAAATACTAAAGGAGGCTATTAGACCACCATCAACAGGGACAACTTGTGGCAACCGAAACATAAAAAGGGGGAGCGTAAAGGCCTGAACTGGAATATGGGAATAGAGAAAGTAAGCATACTGAAGAAACTGGAATACTTTAAATATCAAACTTTCTTTTACATAAACTCAAGGGTAACCACTCAAAAAACATCCAAATCTGAAATATATACTGTAATAAAAGAAGAAACAGAGGGAAACATCATAGAATACCACCACACAGAAATAACAGACAACAACAAAAAGGCAAAGAAACAATGGAGACACAGCCTTACCAGAAAACTAAAGACAGAATGCCAGGAAATCCTCATGTATCAATAGTTACCCTAAATGTAAATGGACTGAAATCATCCAAAAAAAAGGCACAGAGTAGCAGATTGGATCAAAAAACTAAATCCAACCATATCCTGTCTCCAAGAGACACATCTCAGCTATAAGGACAAGCATAGACTCAAAGTGAAAAAGTGGAAATTGACACTCCAAGCAAATGGTACCCAGAGAAAATCAGGTGTAGCCATAACGATATCAGATGAAACAGACTTCAGGGTGAAAAAGGTAACAAGGGACAAAGATGGACATCTCATAATGGTAAAGGGGACTATACAAGAAGAAGACATAACAGTCATCAATATTTATTCCCCCAATCAGGGAGCTCTGAAATATACCAATCAACTACTAACAGAACTAAAGGGAGAAATTGACCAAAACACAATTATACTAGGGGACTTAAATACATCATTGACAGCTATGGATAGATCATCCAAACAGAAGATAAATAACGAAATAGCAGCCCTACATGATACATTAGATGAAATGGACATAATTGACACTTATAGAGCACTTCATCCTAAAACGTCAGACTATACATTCTTTTTGAGTGTACATGGAACGTTCTCAAAGATAGACCGTATATTGGGACACAAAATCATCCTCAGCAAAAGTAAGAAGATTGAAATCATCCCTAGCATATTCTCTCATCACAAGGCTTTGAAATTGGATATCAACTGCGAAAAGAAAGCAGGGAGAAAAACAGATACATGGAGATTAAACAACATACTTTTAAAGAATGACAGGGTCAAAGAAGAAATCAGAGGAGAGATCAAAAGATACATAGAAACTAATGACAATGAAAATACTACCTACCAAAATTTTTGGGATGCAGTGGAAGCAGTTATAAGAGGGAAATTTATATCATTACAGGCCTATCTCAAGAAACAAGAAAAATGCCAAGTAAGTAACCTCATGTTACACCTTAAAGAACTAGAAAAAGAAGAACAAGTGAAACCCAAGGTCAGCAGAAGAAAGGAAATAGTAAAAATCAGAGCAGAACTAAATGAAATAGAGAACAAAAAAAAACAATAGAAAAAATTAATGTGACAAAGAGCTGGTTCTTTGAAAAGATTAACAAAATCGACAAACCCTTGGCTAGACTCACTAAGATAAAAAGAGAGAAGGCACTAATTAACAAATCAGAAATGAAAAAGGGGAAGTTATCACGGACACCATAGAAATACAAAGGATCATGCAAGAATACTATGAAGTACTATATACCACCAAATTCAATAACCTAGAAGAAATGGACAAGTTCTTGGAAACATATAGCCTTCCAAGTGTGAACCATGAAGAACTAAAAAATCTAAACAGACCGATCACCAATAACAAAATTAAATCAGTCATCCAAAACCTTCCCAAAAGCAAAAGTCCGGGACCAGATAGCTTCACTAGTGAATTCTACCAAACCTTCAAACAGGATCTAATGCCAATCCTGCTCAAACTCTTCCAAAAAATTGAAGAAGAGACAGTACTCCTTAACTCATTTTATGAGCCCAACATTACCGTGATACCAAAACCTGGTAAGGACAACACAAAAAAATAAAACTAGCCATCAATATCTGTGATGAATACTGATGCAAAAATCCTAAACAAAATTCTAGCAAATCGAATACAACAATGCATTAAAAAGATTATTCATTACGACCAAGTGGGGTTCATTCGCGGGGCACAAGGATGGTTCAACATCCACAAATCCAACAATGTGATACATCACATAAACAAAATAAAGGACAAAAATCATATGATTATATCAATTGATGCAGTAAAAGGATTTGACAAGATACAACATTTATTTATGATTAAAACACTTAAAATAGGTATAGAAGGAATATACCTTAACATAATAAAGTCCATATATGAAAAGCCTCAGCTAATCTCATAATTAATGGTGAAAAGCTGAAGCCCTTTGCTCTACGTTCAGGAACACGATAGGGCTGTCTCCTATCACCTCTGCTTTTCGACATAGTATTGGAAGTCCTTGCCAGAGCTATCAGGCAAGAGAAAGAAATAAAAGGCATCCAAATTCGGAATGAAGAAGTTAAATTATCATTATTTGCAGATGACATGATGCTATATATAGAAAACCCTAAAGACTCCTCCAAAAAGCTGTTAGAAACAATTAACGAATACAGTAAATTTGCTGGCTACAAAATCAACGTACAAAAGTCCATTGAATTCCTATATACTAACAATGAAATCTCACAAAAAGAAATACAAAAAACTATTCCCTTTGCAATTGCAGCAAGAAGAATAAAATACCTAGGAATAAACTTAACCAAGAATGGAAGGACCTATGTGCTGAAAACTATAAGACCTTTTTGAAAGAAATTGAAGAAGACACAAAGAAATGGAAAGACATTTGGTGCTCATGGATTGGAAGAATCAATATAGTTAAAATGGCCATATTACCCAAAGCAACATAGAGATTTAATGCAATGCCCATCAAAATCCCAATGGCATTTTTTAAAGAAATAGAACAAAAAATCATCAGATTTGTTTGGAACCAAAAAAGACCCCAAATAGCCAAAGCAATCTTAAGAAAAAAGAACAATACTGGAGGTATCGCACTCCCTGACTTTAGCTTGTACTAGAGGGCTACAATAATCAAAACAGCATGGTACTGGCAGAAAAACAGACACATAGACCAATGGAATAGAATTGAGAACCCAGAAATAAAACCACATAAATATGGACAGATAATTTTTGACAAAGAAGCTAAAAACATACAATGGAGGAAAGACAGCCTCTTCAATAAATGGTGCTGGGAGAATTGGATAGCCATGTGCAAAATAATGAAACTGGACTGCTATCTGTCACCATGTACCAAAATTAATTCAAAGTGGATCAAAGACTTAAGCATAAGACCTGACACAATAAACTGCATAGAAGAAAACATAGGTACCAAACTTATGGACCTTGGGTTCAAAGAGCATTTTATGAATTTGACTCCAAAGGCAATGGAAGTAAAAGCTAAAATAAACAAATGGGACTATAGGAAACTTAAAAGCTTCTGCACAGCAAAAGAAACCATCAACAAAATAAAGAGGCAACCAATTGAATGGGAGATTTTTGCAAACAGTGCCTCTGATAAAGGGCTAATATCCAAAATATACAAAGAACTCATGAAACTCAACAACAAAAAAACAAACAACCCAATTGAAAAATGTGCAGAGGACCTGAAGAGACATTTCTCCAAAGAGGACTTACAAATGGCAAATAGACATATGAAAAAATGCTCAACATCGCTAATCATCGGAGAAATACAAATTAAAACCACAACGAGATATCACCTCACCCCAGTCAGAATGACTATCATCAACAAGACAAATAGTAGCAAGTGTTGGAGAGACTGTGGAGAAAATGGAACCGTCATACACTTTTGGTGGGAATGCAGACCGGTGCAGGCGTTATGGAAGGCTGTGTGGAGGTTCCTCAAAAAATTACGAATAGAATTACCGTATTACCCAGCAATCCCTCTCTTGGGTATCTACCCAAAGAATTTGAAATCATTTATACATAAAGACACGTGTGCTCCAATGTTCATTGCAGCTTTGTTTACGGTGGCCAAGACATGGAAACAAACAAAATGTTTTTCGATAGATGAATGGTTAAAGAAGTTGTGGTATATATACACAATGGAATACTATTCTGGGGTAAGAAAAGATGATATAGGAACATTTGTGACAACATGGATGGATCTTGAGAGTATAATGCTCAGCGAAGTAAGTCAGACAGAAAAAGTAGAGAACCCTATGATTTCACTGATATGTGGTATATAAACCAAAAACAATAAAAGAACAAGACAAACAAATGAAAAACAAAAACTCATAGACACAGACAATAGTTTAGTGGTTACCAGAGGGTAAGGCAGGGTTGGGTGGGTGGGAGATGAGGGTAAGGGGGATCAAATATACGGTGATGGAAGGAGAACTGACTCTGGGTGGTGAACACACAATGGGATTTATAGGTGATGTAATACAGAATTGCACACCTGAAATCTGTGTAATTTCACTAACAATTGTCACCGCAATAAATTTATTTTTAAAAAAATTATAGCCTTGCTAGACAAATCAATCTAGCTTGTAGCCCTTTGTTTTTCATCACTTTGAATACTTCCTGCACTTCTTTCTGGCTTGCAGAGTTTCTGTAGAAAAGTCAGCTGATAGTCTTATAGGAGTTGTCGTGGTGGGCAGCCTGCAGGGTCTCTGCTCCTGCTCCCCACATAAGAACGCAGTATGTGGTGAGGCCAAAAAGGAACACCCACGGAGCCATAGGTAGGGAAGTCATACCACTATGGTCTCACTGGAGGCTGTGTTCACACGACGTGCGACCTGCTGTCCGCTTTGCTGCCAACCAGCCGACTCTCCTCGACTCTCCTCCACTGCCCTCTCAACTCCCCAACGTAGACAGGGCAGTTATATTAGTGGCCAATGGCTCAATGGTTACAGCTGCAGGCCAACTAGCGCAGTTGATGGCTATCTACTACCCGAGCCAACACCTTTCCACATGAGTCCGAGAGCCTTGAAACTGCTCTCTGGGGCTCTGTCCCCACACGAGTCTTCTTGTATGTAACCCGCTGTCTTTCTTTTGCTGCATTTAGGATACTCTCTTTGACTTTAACCTTTGCCATTTTAACTATAATGTGTCTTGTTGTGGTCCTGTATGTGTTCATGTTGGTTGGTACTCTTGCACTTCCTGGGCTTGTCTGTCGATTTCCTTCATTAAGTTAGGGAAGTTTTCAGTCATTATTACTTCCAACATATTCTCTATCCCTTGCTCCCTCTCTTCACCTTCTGGTTTTCCTATGGTGCCCATGTTGTTGCGCTTGATGTTATCCACAGGTCTCTTAAACCATTTTCATTTTTTTTAATTCTTTTTTCTTTTTGTTGTTCCTCTTGGGTGACCTCTGCTAACTTGTCTTCTAAATCGCTGGTTTGATTAACTGCCTCTTCTAACCTGCTGGTAATTCCTTCAAGTGTATTCTTTATTTCAGTTATTGTGTTCCTTAGTTCTAACTGGTTGTTTTTTATGATTTCTCTATCCTTCTTTATGTTGTCACTAAGCTCCTTAAGCATTCTTCTTATCAGTGTTCTGAACTCTGTCTCTGATAGGTTGGTTACCACTATTTCATTTAGTTCTAATTCTGGAGGTTTCTTCTGTCCTTTTATTTGGGACATGCTTCTTTGTTTCCCCATTCTGGCTGACTCTCTCTGTTTGTTTCAATGTATTAGGTAGATTCCCTAGGGTTCTCAGTTTTTGCTGGGTGGTCCTATGTAGTATAAACATATGGGATCATGTCAAACAACAAAGGAAAAAAACAAATACACTCACATGTAAAAACAAACAACAACCAACACTCAACATGGGCAAAAATATAAAAAATACAAAAAAAAGAAGAAAAAAAAAGAAAAAACTAAAGAAAGAAAATAAAAACTAACAACACCAAAAAAAAAAAAAAATCAATACAGAGTAATGGAAAGAGGGAGGAAAAGCAGGACAAGAAAAAAAAGAAGAGTGAAAGGGGAACAATGTGTGTGTGTATACATATACATATACATATATATATATATATATATATATATATATATATATATATATATACATATATATGCTAAAAATAATAGTGATACTAAAAAAAAAAGAAAAAGTAGCACCAGTCTTGGCTTAAGCCCACAAAGCTTTCTCCAGGTTGTCCTCTGTTGTACAAAGACTCCTCTGCATCTTGTGGACGTGGAGCCAGCCACCTGGCACCCAGAGTGACTCTGGCACTGCAGTTCTAGATGAGTGCGGCTATGGGGTGTGGTTGGTCGTTTTTACAAAGTCAGTGCAGTTTCTGTTCTTGCCTGCACGTGCGTCCACTGAGAGCACCACAGCCAGCTTCTGGCAGGTGGGTTTATGCCCTGTTCCCAGGTCTCCTGAGTCTTAGGGCACTTCTTCCCTCAGGGGTGTGTGGAGGGTGTGAGATTTCTGAGCTGCTGAAAGCCCAGAGTTGCCATTGCTACATGCTGCTGACCCCTGCATGTGTCCCTGCTGCAAGCAGCCCAGAAAAGGTGGGGGCTTGGAAGAGAGGTGGTTTCTGTCTCTGTGCCCAGCTTCTTCCCTAGGTAACAGCTGCAAACCGGCTTTTTTCAGATCCTGAGCACTGCAGCTCCTCAGTAATCTGACACTACTCCTTAGTTCAGGGAGCAGCTTGAGACCCTAGAAGGGAGGGGTAAGATTGCTGTGGGAGAGTGTGGGGAGGGGACAAGGTATGGCTTTTGCTTTTTGTCTGACCTAGGGCGCAGCTGGAGACCTCAGCTGAGGTTAATGCCACAAAGGCTGAATAAGCTGCTCTCTCAGCAGGAGAGATCAGCTGTGGGTCACAGGGAGAGAGCCCATAGCCAGGCTGCTGCAATCTCCAGTTTGCATCCTGAGAACCGCGTGTCCCTGCAGCTGCACCAGCCGGTGGAATCTCCACGGTGCTCTATTCCCTCTTCCCCTGCTCACCATGTGTGCCCATCTTCAAGTAATCCTCCTTAGCGTCTCTTAGTTGTTCTGTGTGATGAGCAGAGTCCTTTGATGGGTTATAGTTCTTCAATTTGTGGTGGCTTCTGGAGGAGTCTCAAGAAGCCCACCTCGAATGCAGACTGGTGCAGCGGTTATGGAAGGCAGTGTGGAGGTTCCCCAAAAAATTACGAATAGAATTACCATATGACCCAGCAATCCCTCTCCTGGGTATCTACCCAAAAAATCTGAAAACATTTATACATAAAGACACGTGTGCTCCAATGTTCATTGCAGCTTTATTTACAGTGGCCAAGACATGGAAACAATCAAAATGTCCTTCGATAGATGAATGGATAAAGAAGTTGTGGTATATATACACAATGGAATACTATTTGGCGATAAGAAAAAATGAAATAGGACCATTTGTGACAACATGGATGGATCTTGAGAGTATAGTGCTAAGCAAAATAAGTCAGACAGTAAAAGCAGAGAACCCTATGATTTCACTGATATGTGGTATATAAACCCAAAACAAAAGATCAAGACAAACAAATGAGAAACAAAAACTCATAGACACAGACAATAGTTTAGAGGTTACCAGAAGGCAAGGGGGATCAAATATATGGTGATGGAAGGAGAACTGACTCTGGGTGGTGAACACACAATGGGATTTATAGATGATGTAATACAAATGTTAAATTATTAAAGTTATTATAGACATTATGTAAGCATAACTGACTATAAACTCAAGTTGTAGTAATAAAATAATATTTCCTCTCTACTAATTTCCAGTATCATGACCTCCTGCACCAGAAGGAAAATATTCTTGTGTTTAGGTCAAGTTGATTCTATTTTACATTCCATAACTGCTCAAAATAATAGGCACTTTTATTTTACATTGTATTTGGACCCACTGAATTTTCATACAGTTTTTCTGATTTTGTGTTTTTTCTGGAGTTTCTAGATGACTTACTTTCAATATTGAGGAAAGAAACCTGTGCCTTCCTCCCAGCATCACTGATATCTTGCAGCTTTGTGTCTGTTCTCTCTTTCCTGTTCATGAAGATGGCCTTTGTGAAGCGCACAGATGTTTGTTACAAATTGTACATATTGTTGCTAGACAGCTGCTATACCAGGATTTCTTTTTATTCATTTCTGGAGTTATTCACTGTTTCTTTTATCTCTGATTTCCCATTCCCTTGGTTTCCAGTATCATTTTTTCTAGTGTAGATTTGTAAGTTAGTTATTTAGAAAGGCGGTGTGTTAGTTATTTAGAGAGGCTGTGTATGAGATAAATAAATAAAATTTATTTAGTGTATTGTTGTTGGTGTTTCCTTTTTTTGTTTTTGTTCACATTGCAATGATTGCTTTGTTGGATGTATAACTTAAGTTTTTTCTCCCAACTGTTAAGGCTTTATGCCATTGTCTTTCCAGTGTGTTCTAGCGAAACCTGATGTCAGTCTATATGCCTTTGTCCTCTCAGCTGCCATTTGTCGCCTCTCACAGATTCCAGGCTGCAGTTGCCTTGTTCAGCTTGCAATGACTTTCCTTCTTCCAAAGATTTGTTGAACTCATCTACTTTGGCTTCTAAATTTTTTTTATTTTTTTAAGTATTTGTTACAATTTTCTCTTCTATTAAAATCTTACTTTATGACTTTACTAACACTTTTAATGAGGTCTTCAAAAAAGGGAAGAAAAATAATGCGTGCTCATCTTCCATCTTGTTTCAGAAGCATGGTTCCATTATGGTTACTTTCTTTGTCTTGTTAATCCATTTCATCAAAGGATTTTTTTTCAAAGAACAAACTTTCCTCTCTTTTGATTCTCTGTGTTGTATCTTTTCTTTCTATTTCACTAGTTTCTGCTCTTTATTACCACCTGTCATGTATATTCCTTCCCTTTATTGTTATTATTTTAGCTGATTTATTAATTCAGTTGTTGACTTATTACATTTTACTCTTTATTCCCCTAATATAGCATTTAAAACTATATATTTTCCTCTAAGAATTGGCTAACCTGCATTCCTAGGTTTGATATGTAATTTGTTTTGATATGTATTTTGTCAATATGATTCAGTTCTAAGTAATTTTACATTTTGTTATGATTCTTCTTTAGTCCAATAGATATTAAGGAAGTATTTATTCTTAATTTCCAAATGAGTAAAAGTTAATAAATGTATTGACTTTTAATAAATTGACTTATTAAATATATTGACTTTTAATATCAACTGTGTTGAGGTTACAGGAAGTGGTCGATAAGATACTAATTATACTAATTATTTGAAAGTTGATACTTCACAGCCTAGTATTTGATCAATATTTGGAAGGAACAGAGAGTGGATGGAGGGAGGGAAGGAAAGGTAAAAGAGAAACAGAAAAAGGAAGAAAACATGTGCCTAAAAGAATATCTGTTCTCTAATTGTTGGACTCAGAATTTTATATATGTTCTTTTGCTTATTTATTTATTTATTTTTGGTAATAATGGATGCCTTTCTTATTCTTGGTCTACTTATGTCTTAACATTATTGAGAGAGTGTATTGAAGTCTCTTGTTCTGGCTGATAAGTTATCACATTATCCCTATAATTTTAGCAATTTTTCTTTGTATATTATGACACAAATTGATATGTCATATATAGAAGTTGACACTTGAACCTGATGAATTGAACCTTTTACTTTGTAATAACTATGTTACTGCATGGTAACATTTTCCACTTCTAATATCTGCTGTGTTTTACATTCATTAAAATGAGCCTTGGTTGTTATTTTTTTTTTTTGCTTATAAGTTTCCTTCTGTATATATTTTCTGTCCTTTTGCTTTCAGTGCTTTGTGGACCACATGGCCTCTGCCACAACTACTCACTCTACCCTTGTAGTGCAGAACAGCCATAGGAATATGTGAATGTATGGATGTAGATGTGGTTCAATAAAACTTTATTTATGGATACTGACACTTGCATTTTTTATAGTTTTTATGTGTCTAGAATACATTTCTTTTCTTCAATCACTTAAAAATGTAAATACCATTCTTAGCTTGTGGGCTATAGAAATGCAGGTTTTGAGCTGGTTTTGTCTTGTGGGCTATTATTTGCCAATTCCTGATGGTGTTAGTGATAGGGATTATGGTGGTGGTAATTGTGGTGGTGGTGGTGATCTGGTGATGGTGGTAGTAGTGATTGTGGTAAAGGTGATGAAATTGATGGAGTTGGTGAAAGTGAACATGGATATGCTTTTGGTGTTAGAGCCTTCTCATACAACATCTTCCTTAAAACTGAGATGGAGTCAACACTGAAGGAAGTTGGTACAACTTGCACAGGCAGCAATGGTCCTAATAATGCAGATTTTGTCATTTCCAACATCACAGCATTTCTTCTGCACGTCTCTGACCTTTAATGAATCACATTTAGAATTTCTGTGGACTCTTTCTTGGAGGTGCTATGTCAAAGCCTTGCTCACTAGCAAAAGTTTGGATTTACTTTGTGAGCAGAAAGTCCCAAACCACCACAATTGGCAAGTTCCATGATGCAGCATTTTGAAATTGTAATGTGCCATTTAAATGTTAAATAATAACAACTGATCTTGTTTACAATGCTTCATTACCTATCTCCACTGCCAAATCACAGGCTTTTCTACTTGTTTGTGCTAAAAACAAATTTTAATTTTTTTAATGAGGATTTGCAAGCAGCTCTTTTCTCTGAACATATGGGCATTGGCAGAAATACATATGTCATTTGCTTAGCAGGAGGGAAGTATTGCTGTTTACACAAAAGGCTTCTAATAGTGTTGGAGTTTAGGGAAGACCCAGCACCTTGTGTTTTCCTAATACTTTTCTTAATTGAGTTGTATGAGAAGGGATTAAAAGTGTTAGGAGCAATCCATGCCTATCATACATCCCAAGTGTCCTGACTAAACTAATCTGCTAATTAGTTTAATTTTCGTCATCAGTTGGCATAGATAGTATTCTTTTTCTGCTTGGAGATACTGCTCTGAAGGTTGTTTTATATGTTAAATGTGACTATCACTACACAAAATCTTTGGCAAATGAGGTTCTTAATTAGCCACAGAGGTGCGAACATTAGATACTACTGTGTAAAATTCCTTCCACCACACACATAAACAAATCCTAAACCCAACAGTGCTGATCTTGAAGTCTTTCTATGGGAAGAGGTGTGTAGGCAAAATGGGTGGGTGAGGGGTGAGGCAGGAGAGACATTGATTTTTTTTTATTCTAAAAATGTTTACAGGCTCAGGAAAAAAAGGAAAATTAATATAAGAAAGTTTTAGCACTTCCATTTGTCTTTGATCCTGCCTTTGTCTGGAAATTATTACACTTACAACACTGGTTCTCAAAATTTCCATTTGATTTTTTTCTAGTTATTTTCTCAGAGCAAGGCATCTATTAAACATTAGAGACAAGTTTGAGAAAAATGCAACCTATAATGAATAATCCCAATTTCTACATGGATAGGTCCATGTGTTATTCTGTCATATTCTTACTATATGTTTCCTGGTAGAGCACGCTAGGATTCTTTTAAAAGGGTGTATGTTGTAGAGGATAGAAGCAGCTGGAAAATAAAATTGCTCAGATCTTGTTTTCAGTAGGGAAGTTTGAGAGGCATTTGCTGAAGCATGGAATATCCTAATCTGATGTGAAACTCAGAGATTCCAAAATATGTGCTACATTTGAGTGTCTGAGTTTCTATTTCAGTGAGGAGGCAGGCTCAGCCTGCAGTGTTTTCTTCCATCAGCAGGTCACATGATTTGTCTGCACATGGGGTTTCTCTGGTTCAGCTAATGTTTGAGAGATCCCTGCTTCAGCTTACTCAACATTTATGGTGTCTGTCACTCTATGTTCATACATGAAATGCATTTCCCTCACCACAGATGTGCAGACTTAGAGTTTGTTTGCATTTTTTTTATGCTTTGTTCTGTTTTCAAGACAATTTGACTCTCACCATGTATTTGCCAGAGAAAGAATACGTTATTTTATCAACCATTCAACATGAGATATGCAAACATAATTAGTCCACTATTACATAGGAACTCAATTATAAGAACCATCCCCCAATGAAAGCAATAAATAAAATGCAGTATATCCAGCCACTGGCTTATTCTTCAGCCATCAAAATGAATGAAGTACTGATACATACCACAACATGGATGAAGCTTGAAAGCGTTATGCTAAGAGAAAGAAACCAGCCACAGAGCTTACATATTATATGATTACATTTATGTGAAATGTCCAGAACAATCAAATCTATAGAACAGGAAGGTAGACTAATGGTGCCAGGGCTGGTGAAGAAGAGAATAGGGAGTGAACCCTTAATGAGTATGAAGTGAAGAAGATATTCTATAATTAGATAGTGGTGAGAATTACACAACTCTGAATATACTGCAACCCACAGAATTGTAAGCTTTAAAATTTACACAAATTTTATGGTACCATGTTTCCCCGAAAATAAGACTATCAGCTCTACTGCATCTTTTGGACCCAGTCTTATATAATGTAATATTATGTAAGATCTTATATAATATAATGTAATATAATACTGGGTCTTATATTAATTTTTGCTCCAAAAGACACATAAGAACTGATTATCCAGTTAGGTCTTATTTTGGGGGAAACACGGTATGTGAATTATCTCTATCAGCTGATAGTTGTTGGTGCCAGTTTATCACCAACAGGAATCCCTAATTTGGGGTGTGGTGAAAAAGGAAACTTTATTCAGTGCAAACAGCTCAACTTTGATACAGCAAGGCTATGGAACAGCTCTAAAATGTTACAGCTCAATTAGAAGCAGCACGACTGTGAAACACCATGGCTGTTAGGTGGCCCTGGGGTGAGGTGCATCTCTGGTTTGAGAGCCCTGCTCTGCTCCTGCACAGGTCTGATGTGCTCCAGGGAGAAGTCTTCAGTGATTCAGCTCCAGTTGAGGAAACACAGTCTGTGATGTAAAGGGAAAGTGTGTTTTCTGAGACAGAGGGGAGCTGACTTACATAGACAGAAGTCGCTGCCTATGGTCTCTACTTGCTTCATCTTCAAACAAATGAGGACTCCAAATCCTCCTAGTTTGATTGATCCAAAAGTCACTGTCCTGATTGGTCAGAATGAAACTACTCTGATTGGTCAATGAAGATACTGATGGGGCTATTTCTGCACAGCTCTGATTGGATAGGGAAAGTTTGAGTCCTGTTGGTTGAAATAGGATTCCAGGAACTCCTTTATCAGGATGACTCAGATGGCAGGAACCCAGTGCAGGCCAGCAGTTCAGTGCAGAAGGCAGGCAGCTTAGTGCAGGATTCTCCCTGAAGGGAGGCTTGCCTGACAGGCCCCTGTGTAGAAACAGCTGCTAGGCTATGTTTTTTTAAGTTTGAGCCCAGTTAGCCACCAGGAGCCCTTAGTACATATCTTCCTTCTCAGGGTCCACATATGTCAACAACGCTGTTATTTTTAAAAATGAATGAAATTATAATTAAAACAACAGAGAGCAACAGAATTAGGATCATCCTGAAATACCAGATGCCTTTCAGGTGTGAGAACTGATGATGCAGGTCCAGAGTCTGACATATTACCCCAACTTTCAGATGATGTATTTATGTTAATACAGCTGAATAAGGAAACTGTAAACCTTGGAGTCAGATATACATGGGTTAAATCCCACCGATTCTTCCTGGCTGGAGTATCTTTTTTGTTTGTGTTTTGATCATCTACTGTTATGATTTAGAACATTGTAGAATGTGAAGGACACCACCAGAAATATGACCCCAGGCTGGATCTCTGAGGCCCCTGGGGGTTCATTTTCTTGGTGAAGAGTTGGTGAGTTGGGGTCTTATGGAGGCCAGGAAACGTAATTGTTTCCCAAGTTGCTTGTGAGAGAATCCATCTTTCAGAGGGTAGTCTTAAATTACCCCCCGTTTTAAGACTGCTTTATGAAACCAGATTGCCAATTTATCAGCAGTGAGCAATCCTTTTGGGGACTGAGGACATGAGCCTGTGTGACCTAGCCCATCCTGTGCCTGTAATAAGGCAGCTTATGAATTTGCAGAAATAACTGTCTCATAGGCTTATTTGAAATTTTTGTTTTAAAATGTGTTCATCTAAGCCAGCATGTTACCCTTTGATCTTGCTGACCTAGGAGGCCTTCCATCTCTTTAAAGTGGCTTCTATTTAGGTATGTGAAGGCAAATATCTACCCTCTTCTCCAAGTTCTGACAAAAGAAACCAGTTGCAGTCATTCGATAATATACAGTTCTGAGTTTATAGACAGATAAGGTGGCTCCCTTGGTTTTCTTGTCTACAGAAAGCACCTCACAGGCTTGTTGGACAATAGTCTTATGCTTTGGGTTCCTTCTCCAAGAAGCAGGCCCCAAGACAAGATTTGGGAGCATCAGCAGAGGAGAAGGGAAGTGAGACAGAAGGGAAGGTTTTGATGAAGGGTGTACTATGCATCATACTGGGGCATGTGGGATGGTGTGCAGTATACCCTCCTCAGACTGTCCCACCCCAGAGACAAATATTCTGGGTGTTTATTCACCATCTCCTTATCTATCATTGGCTGAAGGTTAACCTTCTGATCTTGCTTTTGTGAGCCAAGATGGTTCTGTCAGTCCCTGGGACAGTAAAAGCCAAGGCATGGGGTATAGCATCCATGTATTCAGCTTGCCCGGTATATGTGAATTCATCATCATCACCCCAACATTTCCCTATCCACCCCTCACCCATTGTTTTCTACCTTAGTAAATAGCACCTCAGTCTGACAGGGGCCTGGACCAGAAGCAAGGGGGATATTTCATCCTCACATTTTCCACCCCCTCCATTATGCATATTCAAGGAGGCACCCAGGCCTGTAGATTCTGCCTCCTACATATTTCTTGGATTTCATTCATCTCTCCATCCATGATCCTTCCTAAGATCCATCCATCAGCACGTTGGCTGGGACTCCTGTTTCCCGCCTTCTTAGTTGAGCATCTGTGGGCCTCTCTTCTCCATTCCACTCCTCCTTGGACTCCTTATGTTCTCAGGACAGGGTCAAGTGTTCTCACCACTGTTTCCATCCTCTCATCTCTCCCAACCCTCTACTCCATCCAGCTCCACCGGCATGTTTCCTGCCGCAGAGCCCTAAAGCATTTGGCATTCCTGTTTTCTCCAGCTAGAATAATTTCCCCTTTTGTCTTGACCCTAAACTCCCCACACTTCAGGTCTTCTCTTAAATGACATCTTCACAGGAGGCTCTTTTTGAATCCCCAGACCAAGTTACTGTGCCCAGTTATCTCGCTTATTCCTTCAAGGCAAGCTTTTCCTCGCCTAGAGCACTGAGCATACTTTAGTGCTTGTTCAGAGATAATCTTATTCCTGTGCTGTGCTCAGCATCCAGGCCATCTGGTCACCCGCACTCTCAGCACAATGCCCATTCACAGTTGGTGCCCACTAAATGCCTGTCATGTGGATGCATGGAAGTCCCCAGTATATGCTTGCCATATGCTTGGTGCCGGACACATATCAACTTCCTTCCCCGGTTTGGGGAGAAGTAATTCAAATTCCTTGTTTTGAAACGTTTATAGGTGATGTTGCATTGGGGGTTGAGGCCACCTCTGCTCAGGCCACAGTCCACTCTGGAGAGCTGGCTTTTGGCCCCCTGAGCCTGATCTCTGACCCTGGGGTGGTCTTCACTTGTACTGAGAGATGATTGTTACTTGAGTGGTGTGTGTGTGTGTGTGGGGGGGGTATTTGCTGGTCCAGAGTTAGAAAGACTCCAGAATCCAGATTCATAGGTAAATGGTATTTCTATTATCTTTAGATCTTATCTTTAATTAAAATGAGCTATTGTCTTTAATCAATATAGGAATGACATAGGAATCATTGCTTGTTTTTAAGCAGGATCATAATATTTTACTGATGTTTACTGCTTGTCTATGTGCAAATACCTCTTAGATGAGAACAAAATAGCAGTTTTCTTGTGTGTGTGCCAAAGGAAGTTCTAGGAAATTGCTGGATAAAAGTCCATACCTCATCACCAAAAGTATAGAATTATGCTTTTCCTCTATACAATGTAAAATTTCTTGCTGGAATAGCTTCTTTCTAAGTCAAAGATTTATTTATAAATCAGGAAAATCCACCAGCCTTCAATAACTTAATTAAGATAGGTGAGCTTTTAAATTACCCATCTCTCTAAATTAGTGACTAAACAAGTAATTTATCTTGGTTGATGAAGAAAAAACTTTTGTTTTCATCAGTGAAGTTCCTGTCACATGTGTTTGAGGGTCCATTTGTAGCCTATATTGGCAAAATATTATTAGTTATACATCAAGCACACTGAATGATCTAAGACTCATCATCAGAATTGCAATGATAATTGAGCTGCTCTCTTACCTGAAGGAGCTTGCAGATCATTTGAGGCAAAACCCAGTCAACATGACTCACAGGGGACCATGGTGGGTGCATCACAGAGGCCTGACCTAAACACTGCTGCATGGGGTAGATGATGTCTGAGCAAAACCATTTATGGAGTTAGTGGGCAGCTATGGGATCAAAAGCAGAGGCAGGAGAGTGACAGACCCAGGTAGGCTCAGCACATTCAGAGGCCAGAGAGGACATTTGTCTCCAGGAAAGTAAAAAGTTGGACTTCCTGAGTTGGTACATGGAGTTGAGTGGGGTGGACAGTGAGGTTGGAATGGGGTATCAGGAACAGCCTCAGCCTTGTAGCCTAACCTGAGGCCTTGACTGTGAACAGTGGGCCCACATGAGCCTCTCAGGAGAGACATAATGAGAAGTCCCTTCATGATCCCTCATACCAATGGCCCTGGGGAGGGATTTGGCAACTGTTTGTGGACTCAAATATCATTCATAATTTTTGTACAAAAAAATGAGCCAACAAGAATAAATTTGAGAGATTATTTATAAACATCTCTATTTTCAGAATCTTTTGAAAAGTTGAAGTGGCAACATAGAAATGCTTTCCAGAATGGGTAGAGGCAGCAGGAGTGGTGGTGCACCTTGGGCCCCTGCATGTGGGTGCCCTGCCTGGTCCTGGGGGCCCTCAGGGCACTGTCTTGGAGATCTTGGTCTGACTATCCCTGAGGAAGGCTTTCTGGGTGGCCTGAATGTGAGGGGAATCCCTGAGGGAAAACAACAGAATTGGTGATTGGATGGCATAGAGGGGGAGGAATAAAGAGTTGAGAATGGCTTTTGAACTTGGGAGATTGAAGGGATGCAGTGTGGAGAGTGATTTTGAAATTAGGTTTAATGGCAATAGAAGCACCAAGAATCAAATTTCAAACTAAAATAAGCAAGAAAATGGGGGTGGGGTGAAAGAACTCTATTTCTACCCCATCTTCCAACTCTTCTGTTCCCCCCATTCTTCATTATTACTTATTTTGGTGGTTTTTCTGTTCCTGGATGGCTCTTTTGTCTTGGATGGTGTTAGCTGTTCATAACTATTTTTGCATGAATTATTCAGAAACAGTTTCAAGTAAATCCTCATCTCTTTGACCTGAGTAGCAACAGTAGTCAGGGCCAGCTATTGTTGCCGTCACCTCTTTCTGGATAAGCCCCGGTCTGCCTCCAAACCAGCAAACCTCGGGCAATGTCTGAATAAGCTGCAGTTAGCACTCAATTTGTGATACTTCCAGACTCCCAAGCAAGCAAGGCTGCCAGCTCCCCTTAACTCTCAGAGGACCCAGCTAATGTGCCTAGGTCATGGGTACTAAGCTGTGAGTACTATGCACCTGGCCAAGAGTTCTTCCTGGGCTTTTTGGAGATGGCTTCAGGCACCACTGCCACCTCAGTGTTAGAAATCCAGTCTATAATTCACAAATATCCTCACCTAGTGATCCTAGCAAAGTGGTAATTCATACACAGCCTGGAAGAACGGTTGTACTTGAGTAGGTGAGAGGGACAAGCAGGACGCCTGAGTTCCTCACCTCCTGCCTCCCTGACACCCCCATGCAAGACCCCATCAGTTAAAGGGGAAAAACTAACCGTGTGAAGCAGTGCTTTCCAGCAGGATCTCCAGGCATCTGTGTCCCTCAGGAAGACCTCTGTTGTCTGGTGTGACAGTAGCATTGGAGCTGCTGGTTGTGGAGTCTTCCAGCCACTGACTTGGCTACTCACATTGCTTCTTTGTGAGTCATTTGTGAGAGAGGAAATACATAGAACACAGGAATACTAATTAGTGCTCTCTTAGTTCATGTCACCCTAAAGGTTCCTATAGAGCATCCAGCTGAGCATTAGAGGAGTACATTGTGCCGCAAAACTGGGTCACCAGTGTTTACCGTGGTTTCTCTTGTACCCATTTCCCACACTGACCATAAATACATCTATGATTATCACATTCCACTCAAGAGACTTTCTTCAATAATGCCCATTGTTTATTAAAATAAATGTTTTACTTTGGTATTCAACACCCTCCAAATAAGGCCTCTCCCCAGCTTCAACTTTATCTCTTGGCTCCCCACTGCTAGAATTTCCCTAAACATTACCTATATACACCTCTGCCTCTTGGCCTTTGTTTCATGCTGTTCCCTCTGCGGGGAACATCTTTCTTACACACACGTTCGTTCACCTGTTGATTTTTTTTGTTTGTTTGGTTTGGTTTTTTTGTTTTTTGTTTGTTTCCTTCTTTTTTTAATTAAAGTTTACTGGGGTGACAATTGTTAGATTTCAGTTGTACAATTCTGTATTACATCATCTATAAATCCCATTGTGTGTTCACCACCGAGAGTCAGTTCTCCTTCCATCACCATATATTTGATCCCTCTTACCTCATCTGCCTCCCCCCACCCACTTACCTTCTGGTAACCACTAAACTATTGTCTGTGTCTATCAGTTTTTGTTTCTCATTTGTTTGGAAACAACCAAAATGTCCTTCGATATATGAATGGGTAAAGAAGTTGTGGTATATATACACAATAGAACACCTGTTGATTTTTGAAAAACACTTTATTATAGAAAATTTCAAACATACATGAAAATAGAGAGAAATATATAAGACTCCATGCACCAACTTTACTGATTATCACAACCCATGGCCAATCTTTTTTCTCTGTAACCTACCCACTTCTCCTCCCTATCCAAATTTTTTAAACAAATCCAAGATATCACATTATTTATTTGACCTGTACATACTTTACTATGAATCTCTTAAAGTAGGTAGCTCTTTTTAAATCCTCATCACATACCTTCAAAATTAACAACACCTTAAAAAATTACAAGAACCTCTTAGTGTCATCAACTATCCAGCCAGTGATCTCATTTCACTAATGTCTTAATATATAAATATATATGAATATATGTATAAATATATAAGGACATTTCTGTATAGATATGTTTGTATATGTATAGATGTATATATATGTGTGTGTATATATATATATATACACACACACACCTACATGTACCTATATACATACAAAAAAATCTGTTTGTTTGAATTAGATTCAAATAAGATTAATATATATAACTAGTTATTGGTGTCTTCTAAGTCTCTTTAATCTATAGAATCTTTATCTCGCTCCCTCTGTTTGTTTCTTAATCCTTACATTTTCTGGCTTATTTTTTCTGTAGAGTTGTCCATATTCTGGATTTTTACTTGGTTGAATCCACCCATGACGTCATTTGATATGTTCCTTATCTCTCTAATTTTCCTATAGTTGATAGTCACATATATATGTCATATATATACATACATATATATAACATATATATATATATGTTTTCTCAATTAAAATGTATTGAGGTGACAATGGTTAGTAAACTTACATAGGTTTCAAGTGTACAATTCTATAATAGATCATCTATATATCGTATTGTGTATTCACCACCCTGAGTCAGTTCTCCTTTCATCACCATATATTTGACCCCATTTACCCTCATCCACCGTCCCCCTCTTACACTCTGGTAACCACTAAACTATTGCCTGTGTCTATGAAATATCACCTCACACCAGTTAGAATGGCTATCATCAACAAGACAAATAGTAACAAGTGTTGGAAAGGCTGTGGAGAAAAAGGAACCCTCATACACTGTTGGTGGGAATGCAGACTGGTGCAGCCATTATGGAAGGCAGTGTGGAGGTTCCTCAAAAAATTACAAATAGAATTACCATATGACCCAGCAATCCCTCTCCTCGGTATCTACCCAAAAAACTGAAAACATTTATACATAAAGACACGTGTGCTCCAATGTTCATTGCAGCTTTGTTTACGGTGGCCAAGACATGAAAACAAACAAAATGTCCTTCGATAGATGAATGGATAAAGAAGTTGTGGTATATATACAAAATGGAATACTATTTGGCAGTAAGAAAAGATGATATAGGAACATTTGTGACAACATGGATGGATCTTGAGAGTATGATGCTAAGCGAAATGAGTCAGACAGAAAAAGCAGAGAACCCTATGATTTCACTGATATGTGGTATATAAACCAAAAACAACAAAAGAAGAAGACAAATAAATGAGAAACAAAAACTCATAGACACAGAAGATGGTTTAGTGGTTACCAGAGGGTAAGGTGGGAGGGGGGAGGGTGATGAGGGTGAGGGGGATCAATTATATGGTGATGGAAGGAGAACTGACTCTGGGTGGTGAACACACAATGAGATTTATAAATGATGTAATACAGAATTGTACACCTGAAATCTATGTAATTTCACTAACAATTTTCACCCCAATAAATTTTTTTAAAAATTCCATTTTTATAACCAACTTACGCAAGATTATACAGACATTTAGTAGCAAAACTGAGGCTAAATCTCTAGTTTTCTGACTCTTAGTGTAGTGCTCTTTATATTATGACAGTCTCACAGTAAAGAAAAACGTGTTTCTATACAATAAAAACTTTGTACAAATGTTGCATACCTACTTTCTGTCTTTTATTTTTCTTTCATAGTCTCTATTAGTTTTCTCACCTATCTGATACTCACCGAAACCTGTGGGCAGGAGGGTTCTTCAGGCAGTGGTACAGAGAATAAGAACTAGGGAAGAAGGAGTAATGGTCGTTCACTCTCAAAGACAAGGAGGACTGTTTTTATCCTCTCTCCTCCCCAAACTGCCAACATTGGTAAAGCAGTAGGTGCAGCTTCCTCTGCCAGACTCATACAGACTCCACGCCTGCACCAGAGGTTGTAACTGGAAGCTTAGCTATTAGTGCAGCCCAGAAAGAGTTTGTTTCAAAAGAAGGCAGTGTCCTAGATATAACAGAAGCTGTTCAAACCAAAGTAAAGGATAGAGTGAAAGGTTTTCTTCTTTGTAACCACTGGTTTTCAATATCATGGACTAAAGGAAAAAACACAAAATAACAAAGTATTATTTGTTATATAATATAACCGATTATATTACATAATTATATATCTGTTGTAAAGAGCCTTGGAAGAATAGCACAGTCACTGGTAAGGCTCCAGAAAGCAATGGTGAAGAGACTGGTGGATGACCCCAGCTAGTAGCAGTGTTTGAAGCATTCTCTCTCCATTTTATCTCGGAGCTGCTAAACTCGTGCTTGGGAGAAGGTTATCACATAGGAGTGCATAAAAGTAAACAGAGAGGAAATGAATTAAGAAGAATTACAAAGTTAAAGACTATTTATGACAAGCCAGTCTGTTTTAAAACAGATACTAAAAGATGCTGCAGTGACAGAAATAAAAATCCATTAATTTCAGTCCCTTTCATTCAGATGTAATCATAATTTATGATACTCAAAGTTTCAAGAAGAAAAACAGTTTTTAGGAGTATAAATTGTTATATTTATTTGATTACTTTAAAATATATAGTAAATAATCAATTGTAAAATTGAGCCAACATGTACAAACCAAACCTTACATCAGACGCTATAGAATGGTGCCTTCAACTTTAATGTGCAGAATAATCACTTGTGATTACGTCAAAATGCAGATTCTGATGCAGTAGTTGCAGGTGACATTCAAGATTCTTCATTTTTAACAAACTTCCAAGTGGTGCTACCACAAATTAAGAGACCTAAGCTGTGCTAGAATATCAGATTCACATTAGGGGCTTGTGCACCTCAAGGAGATCACTAAGTAGGGGTTATTCTAATCATATAACACTTGATACTGTTTATTTCAACAAACGTCCATGGAGTAACTGCTGCATACCAAGTGATTGAAAGAGATAAAGTAAAACTGGTTCTTTGGTCTTAAGGAGCTCCTGGCCAGGGGCTGGGGCTGAGGAAGGATATTGACATAAGTAGCTGTCATGTTGTCAGAGAATAATGCAACAGGAGCTACAAGAGAAACCATAGCACACGTGCTGTGACTGCATCAGAAAAGGGAAAGGTTACTCTGGCTGGACAAGAACATATGGCTCCTTAGGAGTTTGAACAAATGCAACCAACTGTCTTTTGTAAGGTATTTACATGGATCTTGGTAGAAGGAGCTAAGTCTGAGAGAACAAACTGAGCTTAAAGTAGATTATTCTAGTATTCGCAGTACATGCAACAAAATCACAAACGAGGTAAGGGGCCCAATTATGAGATGAACCCAATGACTTCTCTGTGAAAGGAGGAGGATTAGAGCAGAGGCATGTTTAGACCAGAAATACCTCAGTAAGAATATTAGGCTAGCTGGAAGATGATCAAATGCAGAGCTGATGTTGAAACACACACTGTGCCGTGCATATCGCAGGTACTCACAAGATCTTGTTCAGATATTTTAATTATGGTTTTAGTTCTCAGTCTGTGACTGTGCCTCCAGAGCTAAATACTTCTGAGTGCCACATAAGCGGAAGTGGCAGCATGATTTTTGACCTCTCTTACATTTGACACAGTGTAACATTAATAATACCCACCAATTTCTCAATAGTTTGACTAGTCATTTGTCAACTCTATTAAAATACAATTTTCCAGTTAGTCTCAAATGTGTCCTATCTCCCCTCCTTTGGTCAGTCTAAAATTGTAGATTCCTGTTGTTAGCTACCACCAAATAAAGCAGTTACAATGTAAGAAAATTCTTAAATCTCATAGAAAGTCTGAGCATCTGAAGTCCCTGAGGCAGGATATTTTCCTACCTAACAGTTACTAATTTGCAAATAGGGAAAGCCTTAGGAAATGTATTCTTTATCTCTAAAAATCTTAAGCTTGGGTATCATTTTTTTCTTTTTTATTTCTTTTAACATTCAAAACCCTAGAAAGGAACCCTAGGGAGAAACAATTTAGAGGACTTAACTGTATCCCATATATGTAAATGTTTCTCTAAGTTGGGCACTATTGAGGCAAGGAAATTTCTAGTCCCAGATTCCGGAGATTATGCTGGATGGTCAGTAGGCATATGTGAGTGTTTAGCTACTTCTAATACCTACAGCAGAATGTGCATGTGAGTATTTCCTATGCAGTGCTAATGGTATGGGTCTTCTTGTCATTTACCTTCTAAATCTCTGTAAGATATTATTCTAAACCCTTTCTTTCTTGGATGTGTGTTTTTGCTTGAATGAATAGCGGTAGACCTGGGAAAAGTCCATCCCCATTACAGATTTACAGCCTTATTTTCCCTGTGGACTCTTCTGATGCTAATGTGATTGGGTTTACCCATGAGTTTCAGGATTTCTAGTAAAAATCATAGGTTTCTCTGGAGCTGCAGTGGTTCCAATTCCTGCAGAATATTCTTCATTTGGAAACAGATTTTGTAGACATGCAAATAATTAGTTTCTGGTTTACTCCATCTGGCTGCTCTGATAGACTTTTCAAAATTGGCAGAATAGGTAGGACTGATGTATCATTCATCCAACTCTCCTAGCTATTGTGCAGATTGGTGGACTAGTACACCTGAAACAACACGGTCTGGGTGATTAGCTCTTTTTCAGATGTGATTTTCTAGTCTCATCACTGTTCCTTCTCCTCCAGGAGACATGGGTTTCCTGTGGCAAGTGTGACCCTGGAGTCCAGCCTTCCAGCCTGACATCCGGTTGGTGAGAGAAAGCACCATGGATGGCATAATTGAACAGCAGAGTGTGCTTGTGCACAGTAAAATCAGCAATGCTGGCAAGAGGAATGGCTTAATTAACACCAGAAACTTCATGGCTGAGACCAGAGATGGCCTTGTGTCCATTTACCCAGGGCCCCAGTACCAGAGCTGCCGGGTGGTGGGCAGTGCAGCACCAGCTACCATGGACAGCAGCAGGAATGAGCCAATCCAGCAACTGCTAGACCCCAGTACCCTTCAGCGGTCGGTGGAATCCCACTACCATCCCAACATCATCCTCTACTCAGAGGGCATGCTGCACTCCTGGGGGGATAGTGTGGCTGCCGACTGTTGTGAGACCACCTTCACTGAGGACGTGTCACCCACCAAAGAGAGCCTAGACTACCACGATGGAAAGTTCATTGACCTCTCAGCTGATGACATCAAAATCCACACCCTCTCCTATGACGTGGAGGAGGAAGAGGAATTCCAGGAGCTGGAGGTCAGAGGATGTGTTTGTCATAGGCCTTCAGAAATGGGGTGTGGGGATTTGGTGAGAACACATGAGTGCCTAGTGTAAATTAGGGAATTAAACTAGTGTGTAAAAATGCAGAGACTGAAGTATTCTTGGCGCCTCTTAACTCGAATATTTGTGGCAGGTGGAAGGAGTGGAGAGAGACTAGATGATCAAGACCCAATGAGGTCTTCAGCAAGGATTCTGATCAGAGATGACCCAAGGTAACAGCTGTCAGGATGGAACTACAGATGTATTGAAAGGTTGCCAGTGCTGGTAGGTCACTTGTGGACTCCCAACAACACCCCACCCACAGCAGAAAGGGGTCACTGGCAAAAGTGAGCAAGGTGAGAGAGGGGCATATGGTCCTAGGGCCACACAAGGCTAGAAATGCATGTGTTGGGACAACGTGGGAAGTCTTTTTGATGCCACATATGTGTGTTTTCCTTAATTTGGCATTCCAAAGGGATCATTGGTATGACTAAAACCTGCTGGAAGAAACAGTAGAAATCAATCACCTAAAGAAAAGATGAGTTGAATTATTACAGAAGGCACTCCTTCAGTAGACTAGAGGGCATGTAAGGACGTTGGATTACATTCTCAGAAAAGTGCACATCGGACATGGTATAGCATGGCACAGCAGCCTCCAATTGTACAACTCATCTCTGGGCACCCAAGCTTGAGGAAGTAATTTCAATGCTGTGAGGGTGGAGGATATTCCTCCAGGGTGTAAGTGGCAGGGAGAGAAGTTCCAGATTTTCAGTCAGTTTGGAGGGGAAGGACCTTCAAAAGGAAATGTATGTCAAAGGGAATGGAAGTTTGTTTTTGACTAAGGTAGGTGGGAATATTTTGTAGGTTAAGGGAAATGTTCAGGGCAGAGAATGCAGGATCAAGGCTGGGGAGCTGTCTGGGAAAGGCAGAGACATATATGTCCAAGCATGTATGCAGAAGTTCTGGCCTTTCACAAGAAGTCAGCCTACTGCTTGTCTGAGAAAGAAGGGAATGGTGGAAAGAAGGTTAATGAATTGAAGTGCTCTGGGTTGAAGAGAAAGGAAATGAGTGGCCCCATGTTGGAGCCTGGAGAGGTTTGGAGGAGATTGGAGACACTCAAAGCAGTGATGTGGTTGACTATTCTAGAAAAGACTGTTGAAGAAACCTCCAAGCTGTGGTGGTGGTGGGGGGGGGGGTTCTATGTGAAGATTTGGTCATGTCCAGGGCTCCATGTCTTTCTCCAACAACATGTAGCTATCGTTCATCAAGTGAGGCTCTCAACAGAGCAAACTCTGGGCTTCCTGTCTGTGAGATTGGGGAGTCTGGGGAAAGCAAGAAGGAGGAGATTTGGAGTAGAATCAGACCCACACCCACTGGGCCCCAGACTGGGTAGTAGAAGGCCAGTGAAATCATAAAGAATTGATGGGCCAAGGACATGAAGCATCAGGATTGGAGGTTCAATGAGAACCAGAAGCAGCTGGAGAGATATGTCTTAGTCAAGGGGGAAAAAAGTGATGTTGTAGCAATCCCCATGAATGGAGCTGAAAACCAGCCAATAGGGCGTGGAGAGAAATTGTTGGAGTGGGAGAGGCTGTCTGAGGAGACCTTCACACCCTCTGATGACACCTGTTAAGGGAAAGAGAAGGATATGAGTTCTGGCATGCTAGAGTTTTGAGAAAGTTGGAAGAGTGCTCTGGCTTCCATTCAAAGCCTCTGTTAAGTGTCCACTGTTTTCTAAGGTCTGAGATTTTTGTTGAAAGAAAAAGTATTGATGCTGCTTACCTGCATGAAGCTTAGGAAGCAAATACACAAAAATGCAATTTCAGTATAACACAGGAGTTGTGATGATAGACTACTCAGTCTGCTGAGAGCATCTAAAGGAGAGGATAGAGCTCATGCACTGCATCTTGAAGAGGAGAACCAGACTGTCAGGCAAGAAGGGTTGTGGGAAGGTGGTGAGAAAATTCCAATCCAAGGGGATATCATAAGGAGATAAAACACAGAGGCATCTAACCTAGATCTGCAGGGAACAGTAACCGGTTAGAATTGCCAAGACCTATGGATCATGGTGAGGTCTTGGAGACAGGACCAAGGGGGCATGGAGTCCCATCACTGTGGACCTTACCAGCCCTCTGCGGGAAGTTGGACTTTAAGTAGATGCCTACAAGACAGGAAGGATGGACAGATAATAGAATCAAGAAGGAGACCTATGGAAGAGAGGAGCCTGAGACTGGAAAGCCCAGACCTGTCTACAACTTTATCTCTACTTAAATCCGGGGTGCTACTGTGCTGCACCACACAGTCCATGCTGATAGACACCTTGATGGCTAATTAGGCATGAAGAACCACTGAGGAGTTTCAAGCAGGAGGGCCATGGTCAGATCTGTATTTTTGGAAGTTATTCTAGCTGCAGGGTGTAGGAGAGATAGAGATGAGAAGGGAGCGGGCATGGGGCTAGGACCAAACTAGATGCAGAGCCTATTGTAAGGGATGGTGAAAGAGAATCAGGATAGCATTAAAGGTAAATAAATAATTAAAGAGTGAAATTTGCCATTGATTAGAGATCATGGGAGGAAAGGAGTCAGGTCTCTCCGATGCAGAGATGTTTTCAACCCCTCAAGTGGCCAAGTTGGCCAGCAGAGGATTTTCAGCTTCATTATGAGTTTTTGGAACATCAACTCCAATATATAATATCCACCAGCAATAAAATATTTGGAATAATTACTAGATTGAAACTGTAAAAAAAAATTCTGAATGAGTCCATCATTCCTTTGTCACTTGTGTGGGCTTCATTTCTCCCCTCCCTCTCATTATATCCATATATTTTATATCCATATCTTTGAATAAGTACGTTATGCCAAGCTCAGTGGAGATGAACAGGTGATTAGCGTATCTTTTTAGTTCTCAGTCAACGTCCATCCTGTGGCTTCAAAATGAACTAACTCAAAATAATTTTATTTCTTTTTCTTTAAGACTTGCATGCTGATTGAGCTTACAAATAAACACAACCAATATTTAAATTCAATTTTTTTTTTATATTATGTCTTAATCCACATTTTTGGCAATCAGTTACTGAATTCATTCAACAACTTTTATGGAATGACCTCAGCCAGTAGATGTGGTTTTTGGAACTCTACAAAGATTCAAAACTAACTCAGAGAACAACCTTTAAATTAACACTAGGAGGTAGTTGGCTGAGGTGACAGATATTTTTTACCTGGTTGGTTCAAAGCTTTAACGGGTAGTACAGGCTTCTGAGGAGGTGAGCTCTGCTAACCCATCTACCTTTAATAATACAACAACTGGAATCTTTATCATAATAATGGCACCTACTATTATTTTATAGTCACCTCTGACTAGTATTGAGATGGATCATGTTGGCATTTTTACCTTAGTCAGAAAAAGTACACCCAATAACATTAATGAAGCAAATTGTTTAAAAGCTGGTACATGTATACAATGGAAAGTTACTCAGCCATAAAAAAGAATGAAATCTTGCCATCCATGACACCATGGATGGACCTAGAGGGTACTGTGCTGAGTGTAATAACTCAGACTGTGAAAGACAAATGTCATATGATTTCACTTATAAGTGGAATGTAAAGAACATAATAAACAAACAAATGAAACAGAAATAAACTCATAGATACAGAGAACATTTTGATGGTTGTCAGATGGGAAGGGTATTGGGGGTGAGTGCAAAGGGGAAGGGATTAAGTACAAATTGGTTGTTACACAGTAGTCATGAGAATGTAGGGTATAGCATAAGGAATATGGTCAATAATATTGTAATAACTATGTATGGTGTCAGATGGGTAGTAGATCTATGAGGTGATAGAAGGAAGGGGTCAGAGTGCAGGGTGAAAAAAGTGAAGGGATTAAGAAATACAAATTGGTAGTTATAAAATAGTCATAGGGATGTAAAGTATAAGGAATATAATCAATAATATCACAATAACTATGGATAGTGCCAGGTCGTACTAGTTAGGGGAATCACTTCCTAACCACTATGTCTAACCACTGTGTTGTACACTTGAAACTATTATAAAATAATGTGGAATCTCAACTCTAATTGAAAAATGTGAAAAGGGGGGAAAAGATCAATAATATTGTGATAGCGTGGTACATTATCAGATTGTTGCTGGACTTATCATGGTGAGCACTTTTTTAGTACAGAGAATATAATCAATAATGTAATAACTCTGTATAGTGCTAGGTGTGTACTATAGAATAACTATTATGTACTTCTGAAACTAATATAATATTGTATGTTAGCTATATTTTAATAAAAATCTTTTTTAAAAACTTTAAAAAAAAGTTGAGCTGCTTCTCAGGCATCTAGTGAGACTTTCTGGTTGATATCCAGGTAGCAAACCCAGACCAAGAAATGGTTCCCTCCCCTCAGGCTCTGAGAAGAAATCAAGACATAGTTGTGGTGTTTATACACTCATGGGGGACATCAAGGGGTCACCCAAAGTGGTTAATTTGGTCCTTTAGGAATTCTGTAAAAAAAAAAAATTTAATTTCTCAGCAGCATTCGTATGGTATAGCTATGATACTCTTTAATCTATTTTTCTGCAAATCAAAAACAAAAAACAAAAAACTAATGACTGGTTGGAAGTGTAATCATACATGCAGTAACTGTTCTAAAGTTTACTCTTTTTTCCATTCCAGAAAATAATGAAGTATGTATCAGTTAGCATTTGCTGCATAACAAAGCTTAATGGCTTAAAACAACTCTTTGTTTACCTCAAGATTCTCAGGGTCAAAAATTTGACTGGGTCTCAGCTGAACAGTGTTTGCTCTGCTGGTCTTATCTGGGTTCCCTCACTGGTTTGTGTTAGCTGCTGCTCTATGGTTGGCTGGCCATTAGCTGTGGTGACAGAGGTGACTGGACCACATGTTTCTCATTATCTAGCAGTCCACTTCATCACATGGAAGCCATGGTAGGGATTCCAAGAGTAGCAAGAGGAGGTGAGTCTCAGTGTGCAAGGACTTTCCACATCTTTGCTTGTGTTACACATGTCATTGCCTTATTGGCCAAAGCAAGTCATATGGTCAAGCCCAAAGTCAGTGTGGAAGTGCCTAATTAGGATTATAATACAGGAAAGTGCCAACAAATTGGGTGCCAATATTGTAACATTCTGCCACAAAGTAAAAATTTTGGACTACTTGGCATATTTTTTAAGACCATCTCATTGAACAGAATGACAACAGCCATGGTTATATTATAACTGAAACCAAAAACAGCAGATATTTACTTCAGATAAAAGAAAACAAAAGTATTTTAACTTCTTTGGAAATTCTGTAGTTTCACTTGGTCTATAGCAAATTGATACTGTTTCCTGAAAACTGCAGCAGTTTTCAGAAAGCCATTGCCCTGGTTAATAGCAGGGGCCCTTATCACTGGAGTACTGATTTACTGGGTAACCTGCCTCTTATCTGTCCCCTTATCACTCTACCTGGAGAGGTTCATCTCTGGCATTTGTAATGGAGACTTCCCTGATCCACAGAGGTTTGCTCATATGACACATATTTGCAAGAGCATATGGAATTTTCAGTTTGCCTATAAGGTTGTGGCATTAGTGTGATTGGGTTATGTGCTGTGTTTCCCCAAAAATAAGACCTAGCCAGACCATCAGCTCTAATGCGTCTTTTGGAGCAAAAATTAATATAAAACCCTGTTTATATTATATTATATCATATCATATCATATTATATTAAAGATCAGGTCTTATATTATAGAAAAATAAGACCGGGTCTTATATTAATTTTTGCTCCAAAAGATGCATTAGAGCTGATTGTCTGGCTAGGTCTTATTTTGGGAGAAACACAGTAGCTAATTTCAAGAATCGTTATGGAAAGGTCTCAGAAATTATAGTTTTCCCTGCTCTGCCCTAAGAGAGTAAGCTATTAGTCACAGTGAAGGATCAGTTGTGACTCATATCACATGGTTTGGGGCATGAGGGGGGAGATTGCAGGATTTGAAGGAATGCAGAGGTGACTGCTCATCACTCAGTACCCCTGTACTCAGTATGACCATATATGGGCCTTCCTCAGAGGGTACCCTTAGGACACTGGCTGCATGATAAATTGGGCCTGGTACCCCAAACCCCCAGGGCCTCCTCCCTGGTTTTTGACCATTATGTCATCCAGTTCTCAGCCAGTAGTTAAAACTGCAGCTTACAGGAACACCAACACCAGGAAACCACTTCTCCTTTTCACACAAATAAACTCAAACAGAGAGATTATAGGCACAAATAATAAAGCAGTTTTACAAAATATAAAAATTGAATTTAAAGTTCTAAAATGAAGTGAGTGAAGTTTAGGGCTAAAAAGGCCTACCAGCCCTCTTGCTGTTAAAGATGATCATGAAATGTTGTAAGGCCAATTATTACCCATTTATTTTGAAAGTACAAAATCTTTTGGATCCTAGAGCACATGGATGTCATCACTTAGAAATAGTTCCCAAAAGGGTTGAGCCTTTTCTTCACCAAAGGAAGAAAGGGGAAGGAAAACACTTATTTATGGAGTATATACTCTGTGGAAGGCCCTTCATGCATATTGTGCCATCTGATCCTCACATCAATACTGGCAACAGGTACTATTACTATCCCACCTTGCACATGAGGAGACCGAAGCTTGAGAGATGGCCAAGTTCACACAGTTGGCTTTGCTGGCAGCTCTTCTATCTGCCACATGCTGATTTTAGACTCATCTTCTAATGGCGACGCTGTTCTTTATACATTAGAAAAAAAAGTGTGTGCTAGAGTGAACTTCTATTTCAGAACCCACAAATGAAGCTCGAGGAGACGGAGCTGGGACAGTGACAGGACACTTCTTTACTTCTGTGAACCATCTGATAGCTCTACCAAGACCTTCAAGTCTGCCTTCCCATTTAAAACCTTAAAACCTGTTGGGGGATTGGGGAAAAAATGGCAGCATGAGGTGAGCCTCTGTAGCGCTCCGCTGGAATTTGCAACACATCAGACAACAATAACTCCACAAAGGACTCCCTGCACAGCAGACATGCAAGACGAAGAGGCCCACTACTGAATTCACCTCCAGGTGGGTGAATCGCGCGACTGGGGGAAGAGGGAGAGAAGAAGTGCTGAGATGGAGCCGCGCGGGCGCAGGACGCAGACCTAGCTCAGTGCTGGAAGCTCGCTACTCCCGGAACTTCCGCAGCTGCGGGAGAGAGAAGGACGCGGACTGCTAGGGCTCCACTTACGGCCCACAGGGCTGAGGGGGCAGCATATAGCACGGCTGAACCCAACGCTCCCGGCAGAGACCTCACGGAGCAAAGACTGAGGGAATAGGGCTGAAATTGGTGGTTTAAGCCCTCACTGCCGAGCAGAGAACGGAAGACTTAAGGACTGAGACTAGCCGCTCCCTCCCTACCCTCCCAGACCTTGCCCCGCCCTCACCTGCACAGTGCTAGAAGCCATAAAGTAGCAGTGTCAGATCAAAGGACAGAATGTTTGCTGCTCTGAGAACTGTGGACCACAGACACAGATTCGAAGCTCAACTAGTTCCAGCAAAGGGGAGGGAGCTGTGGAAGCAGGACTGGCTGTGGTACTGGTCGCCACCATTGCTCTGGGCCACCTCTCACAACTCACCCCGCCCCTGGCCCCACCTATCTGGGCGGATCCCTGCAGGAGTAAACAGAACTGCAGAAACATACGGTCTCTGAATCTGGTGCAGAAAGAGCTTTGGAACTTCAAAAGCTCTTCGCATACCTATCAACCTGTTGCAGAAGCCCTCCTGTAGATGTCTAGGAAGAGAAGTAGTAAATCAGTGATTGCCATGAATAACAAAGGCAACAAGATAGCTCAGAGAGAAAGTAAAAAGTCTCCAGAAGAGGAACTTAGACATATGGAAATATGTGATTTAAATGACAGAGAATTCAAGATTGCAATACTGAAAAAACTGAATGAGATGCAAGAAAACACAGAAAGGCAGTTTCATGAACTCAGAAACACAATCAAAGAACACCATGAGCATTTTACAAAAGAGATTGAAATTTTGAAAAAGAACCAAATAGAATTTCTGGAGATTAAGAACTCAATAGAAAAATTAACAATAAAATATACAGCTTAGGCAGTAGAGTTGACCAGATGGAGGAAAGAATCAGTGACATCGAAGATAGAAACCTGGAATTTACACAGATGGCAAAAGAAAGAGACTTGAGACTTAAAAGAAATGAAAGAACTCTACAAGAACTTTCTGACTCCATCAGAAAGAGCAATATAAGAATAATAGGCATACCAGAAGGAGAAGAAAGAGAAAATGGAACAGAGAAGATATACAAACAAATTCGACGATGAGAACTTCCCAAACTTGTGGAAAGAACTGGATCCTCTAATCCAAGAAGCAAATAGAACACCTGATTACCTCAATCCCAACAATCCTTCACCAAGGCACATTGTAATGAAGCTGTCTAAACTCAGGGAAAAAAGCCAGGGAAAAGAAGATGGTAACTTACAAAGGAAAGCACATTAGATTATCATCAGCTTTTTCAGCAGAAACTCTACAAGCTAGGAGGGAATGGAACCAAATATTCAAACTATTGAAAGAGAGAAATTATGAGTCAAGAATAATATGTCCAGCAAAGATCTCCTTTAGATATGAAGGAGGAATAAAGACCTTTCCAGACAACCAGAAGCTGAGGGTATTTTCTAATACACAACCTGCCCTACAAGAAATACTAAAGGAGGCTATTAGACCACCATCAACAGGAACAATCTGTGGCAACCAAAACATAAAAAGGGGGAAAGTAAAGGCCTGAACTGGAATATGGGAATAGAGAAAGTAAGCGTGCTGGGGAAACTGGAATACTCTAAATATCAAACTTTCTTTTCCGTAAACTTAAGGGTAACCACTCAAAAAAACACCCAGAACTGAAATATATACTGTAATAAAAGAAGAAACAGAGGGATACATCATAGAAAACCGCCACACAGAAATAATAGACAACAACAAAAAGTCAAAGAAACAACGGAGACACAGCCTTACCAGAAAACTAAAGATAGAATGACAGGAAATCCTCACGTATCAATAATCACCCTAAATGTAAATGGACTGAACTCACCAATAAAGAGACACAGAGTAGCAGATTGGATCAAACAACTAAACCCAACCATATGCTGTCTCCAAGAGACACAACTCAGCTACAAGGACAAGCATAGACTCAAAGAGAAAGGGTGGAAATTGACACTCCAAGCAAATGGTATCCAGAGAAAATCAGGTGTAGCTATAATGATTTCCGATGAAACAGACTTCAGGGTGAAAAACGTAACAAGAGACAAACATGGACATTTCATAATGGTAAAGGGGACTATACAACAAGAAGACATAACAGTCATCAATATTTATGCCCCCAATCAGGGAGCACCGAAATATACCAAGCAACTACTAACAGAACTAAAGGGAGAAATTGACCAAAACACAATTATACTAGGGGACTTAAATACATCATTGACAGCTATGGATAGATCATCCAAACAGAAGATAAATAACGAAATAGCAGCCCTAAATGACACATTAGATGAAATGGACATCATGGACATATATAGAGCACTTCATCCTAAAACATCAGACTATACATTCTTTTCTAGTATACATGGAACATTCTCAAGGATAGACCATATATTGGGACACAAAATCAACCTCAGCAAATTTAAGAAGATGGAAATCACACCAAGCATATTCTCTGATCACAAGGCTTTGAAATTGGATACCAACTGCAAAAAGAAAACAGGAAAAAACACAAATACATGGAGATTAAACAACATACTTTTAAAGAACGACTGGGTCAAAGAAGAAATTAGAGGAGAGCTCAAAAGATACATAGAAACAAATGACAATGAAAATACATCCTACCAAAATTTTGGGATGCCACGAAAGCAGTTTTAAGAGGGAAATTTATATCATTACAGGCCTATCTCAAGAAACAAGAAAAATCCCAAATAAATAACCTCATGTTACACCTCAAAGAACTAGAAAAAGAAGAACAAGCGCAACCCAAGGTCAGCAGAAGAAAGGAGATAACAAAAATCAGAGCAGAACTAAATGAAATAGAGAACAAAAAGACAATAGAAAAATTAACGTGACAGAGAGCTGGTTCTTTGAAAAAAATTAACAAAATCAACCAACCCTTGGCTAGACTCACTAAGATAAAAAAAAAGAGAGAAGACACTAATTAACAAAATCAGAATTGAAAAAGGGGAAGTAATCTCGGACACCACAGAAATACAAAGGATCATGCAAGAATACTATGAAGGACTATATACCACCAAATTCAATACTTAGAAGAAATGGACAAGTTCTTAGAAACATACAGCCTTCCAAGGCTGAACCATGAAGAACTGGATAATCTAAACAGCCCGATCACCAGTAAAGAAATTGAATCAGTCATCAAAAACCTTCCTAAAATCAAAAGTCCGGGACCAGATGGCTTCACCAGTGAATTCTACCAAACCTTCAAAGAGGATCTAATACCAATCCTGCTCAAACTCTTCCAAAAAATTGAAGAAGAGATAGTACTCCCTAACTCATTTTATGAGGCCAACATTACCCTGATACCAAAACCTGGTAAGGACAACACAAAAAAAGAAAACTACAGACCAACATCTCTGATGAATACAGATTCTAAAATCCTAAACAAAATCCTAGCAAATCGAATACAACAATGCATTAAAAAGATTATTCATCACGACCAAGTGGGGTTCATCCCCGGGGCACAAGGATGGTTCAACATCCGCAAATCCATCAATGTGATATATCACGTAAACAAAATGAAGGACAAAAACCATGTGATTGTATCAATTGATGCAGAAAAAGCATTTGATAAGATACAACATCCATTTCTGATTAAAACACTTAATAAAATTGGTATAGAAGGAAAATACCTCAACATAATAAAGGCTATATACGACAAGCCCTCAGCTAATCTCATAATTAATGGTGAAAAGCTGAAGCCCTTTGCTCTACGTTCAGGAACACGATAGGGCTGTCTCCTATCACCTCTGCTTTTCGACATAGTGTTGGAAGTCCTTGCCAGAGCAATCAGGCAAGAGAAAGAAATAAACGGCATCCCAATTGTGAATGAAGAAGTTAAATTGTCACTCTTTGCAGATGACATGATGCTATATATAGAAAACCCTAAAGACTCCACCAAAAAGCTATTAGAAACAATCAATGAATACAGTAAATTTACTGGCTACAAAATCAACGTACAAAAGTACATTGCATTCCTATATACCAACAATGAAATCTCAGAAAAAGAAATACAAAAAACAATTCCTTTTGCAATTGCAGCAAAAAGAATAAAATACCTAGGAATAAACTTAACCAAGGATGTGAAGTATTTACATGCTGAAAACTATAAGACATTTTTGAAAGAAATTGAAGATGACAGAAAGAGATGGAAAGACATTCTGTGCTTATGGATGGGAAGAATCAACATAGTTAAAATGGCCATATTACCCAAAGCCATATACAGATTTAATGCAATCCCCATCAAAATCCCAATGGCATTTTTTAAAGAAATAGAACAAAAAATCATCAGGTTTGTTTGGAACCACAAAAGACCCCGAATACCAAAGCAATATTAAAAAGAACGAACAATGCTGGAGGTATCACACTCCCTGATTTTTCCTTGTACTACAGGGCTACAATAATCAAAACAGCTTGGTTTTGGTGGAAAAACAGACACATAGACCAATGGAATAGAATTGAGAACCCAGAAATAAAACCACAAAGATATGGACAGATAATTTTTGACAAAGAAGCTAAAAACATACAATGGAGAAAAGACAGCCTCTTCAATAAATGGTGCTGGCAGAATTGCCTCTTTATTTTGTCGATGGTTTCTTTTGCTTTGCAGAGAATTTTTAGTTTGACATAGTCCCATTTATTTAAATTAGCTTTTACTTTCCTTGCCTTTGAAATCAAATGCATAAAATGCTCTTTGAACCCAATGTCCGTAAGTTTAGTACCTATCTTTTCTTCTATGCAATTGATTGTTTCAGGTCTTATGTTCAGGTCTTTGATCCATTTTTTGTGAATTTTGGTACATGGTGACAGTAAGCAGTCTAGTTTTATTTTTTTGCACGTGGCTATCCAATTCTCCCAGCACCATTTATTGAAGAGCCTGCCTTTGCTCCATTGTATATTTTTGGCTTCTTTATCAAAAATTATCTGTGCATACTTATATGGGTTTATTTCTGGATTGTCAATTCTATTCCATTGGTCTTTGTTTTTGTTTTTCTGCCAATACCATAATGTTTTGATTTTTGTTGCTGTGTAGTACAAGATGAAGTCAGAAAAGGTGATAACTTCAGCATTATTCTTTTTCCTTAGAATTGCTTTTTCTAACCAGGGTCATTTGTGGTTTCATAGAAATCTGATGAATATTCTATTTCTTTTAAAAATGCCATTGGGATTTTGATGGGGATTGCCTTAAATCTGTATATTGCTTTAGGTAAAATGGCCATTTCAACTGTGTTGATTCTTCCAATCCATGAACATGGAACATCTTTCCATTTTTTGTGTCTTCTTCAATTTCTTTTAAAAACATCTGTTAGCTTTCAATGTAAAGGTTACACATCCTTGGTTAAGTTCATTCCTAGGTATTTGTTCTATTTGTTTCAATTCCAAAAGGAATTGTTTTTCTTTTTTATTTCGTTTTCTGAGATTTCATTGTTATTCTATAGCAGGGGTGTCCAAACTGCGGCCCATGGGCCAACTGCGGCCTGCAATCCATTTTTAATTGGCCCACAGCAAATTCCAAAAATATATTTAGTTTACTTAAATAAACCATGTGAGGCAATACATACTTCATCTTGAGTGAGTAGCCCGGCTGTTTGTGTATTTTACCGCATATGGCCCTTGGTGAAAAACGTTGAAAAAAGTTTGGACACCCTTGGTCCATAGGAATGCAATGAATATTTGTACATTGATTTTGTAGCCAACAACTTTACTGTATTTGTTTATAGTTTCTAATAGCTTTTTGGTAGAGTCTTTAAGGTTTTCTATATATAGCATCATGTCATCTGGCTAATATCCAAAATATATAAGGAACTCATACAACTCAACAACAAAAAAATTAAACAATCCAATTAATAAATGGGCAGAAGACCTGAATAGACATTTCTCCAAAGAGGACATACAGATGGCCAATAGATACAGGAAAACATTCTCAACATCACTAGTCATCAGAGAAATGCAAATAAAAACCACAATGAGATACCACCTCACACCAGTTAGCATGGCTATCATCAATAAGAAAAAACAAGTGTTGGAGAGGCTGTGGAGAAAAAGGAACCCTCATACACTGTTGGTGGGAATGCAGACTGGTGCAGCCAATATGGAAGGCAGTGTGGAGGTTCCTCAAAAAATTAAGAATAGAATTACCATATGACCCAGCAATTCCTCTCCTGGGTATTTACCCAAAAAATCTGAAAATATTTATCTGTAAAGATATATGTGCTCCACTGTTCATTGCAGCTTTATTTATGGTGGCCAAGACATGGAAACAACCAAAGTGTCCTTTAATAGGTGATTGGATAAAGAAGATGTGGTATTTATACACAATGGAATACTACTCTGCCATAAAAAAGATAAAATAGTGCCATTTGCAACAACGTGGATGGATCTTGAGATTATTATGCGAAGGGAAGTAAGTCAGACCGAAAGAGTTGAGAACCACAGGATTTCACTGATATGTGGGCTGTAAAACTGAAAGCAAAAAAGAAACCAGACAAACAAATAAAGAAACAAAAACTCGTAGACACAGACAATAGTTTAGTTGTTACCAGAGATTAAAGTGTAAGGGTGGTGGTAGATGAGGCTAAAAGGGATCAAATAAATGGTCATGGAAGGAGAACTGACTCTGGGTTGTGAACACACAATGGGATTTATAGATGATGTAATACAGAATTGTATACCTGAAATTCATGTAATTTTACTAACAATTGTCACCCCAATAAACTTTAATTTAAAAAAAGAAGAAAATAGGGTAATGGGGTACATTATACAATGGAGTATCACTTGGCCACAAAGAAGAATGAAATCTTAACATTTGCAATGATACGGATGCACCTAGAGAATATTACACTAAGTGAAATAAGTCAGATGGAGAAAGACAAATACCATATGATCTCACTTATATGTGGAATCTAAAGAACAGAATAAAGGATTTATCTTCTGGGTTAACTTTATTTTTACACCAACTCAGAAAATTTTATTTTTAAACCTTTACTGGGATTAATGTCTTCTAGAAATACTTCCCTTCTCAGGGAATATAAAATAATTTATATTATTTTTGGCCTCTTAGCAGGGGGCCAAAAAAATTTTTACTTCTCAGTGATGCACTAACTCCCATGTTGTCAAACATTTTTTGTTTTTTGTTTTGTTTTGTTTTGTTTTGTTTTGCTGTTGTTGTTTTTTAGCTGACAGCCATTTGTTTTATAAAATTTTTTTTGCTTGGGAACCCAACATGCAAAACAGGAAGAGGCAAAATTGGGTACAAGAAGGTTTTGGAACTGAAGGCTGTCTATCCCATCCCCTGTCCTTCACAGAGGCCACAGACCACTGCATGAACTATAGCTTGGGAGTGCCCCTCTATAAATGACAAGTGATGCTCCCACCTGCATCATGGGCTCCGTGATGTCTCCCCAAAAGCAAATGGAAACCAACAGTTTAGACTAGACCCACCACGATGGCTAAGTGGATGTTTCCCCATTTTTAGCAATACAGAAGGAACACAAAATTGTTTGGAGCAACTCAAACAATTTGCAGTTAGAAATACATATTTATTAGGAAATCTCATGTTCCTGTTCTTTACTTCTGAATTAATGGAGATTAATGGAGAGTTGGTTAACAAAGAATAACTGAATTCCCAGGTTTTAAGAATTAGAATAGAGAGTTAAATGACAACCCTAGCCCTTCTCTCCTCTTCCCCTCTCCCTTCCACCTCTCCTGCACAAGTTTCCCTAGGGATCTTCAAATCCACAGCAATTTGGGAAAACATTGGGGTTCTTTCCAGCCCCTTGCCCTGTTCTTTAAGTGGTCCATGCAACAATGTGCTCAACAGACAAGTTATTTAGGGCTCCAAAAGGGCAGTTTCATATTAGAATAGAGGATTTTTGTTAGCTTACTTTTGCCTCCATCACACCAGTGTAGGAAATTGTCTCTATCTATAAGAAAATTACTACTAGTAGAAGAAACTAAATTATATACCCAAATTAATTAGTTAATAATTTATGGCAATATTTGCTTAGAAACTAAAATATCGTTTCCTTGCATTCCATGTTATCGAACCCCCAGATCTCTATACATCTTTGCATCTTTGCACACTGCAAGCCATGTGTGCATTACACAGAGTAGGTCCTCAGCAGAAATCTGTGGTTTTCATGTGGTCTGATTTTGGGTAAAACAGAGGCCAGTGGGCTGCAAGATTTTGGGGAGAGCCTGGTTGATTTCGCCTGGTCTTTCATAGCCAGGTTGGCCACAGATAACCCCTAAGTGGACACAAGTGGACACCTAGGAGCCACTCCAATATAGCAGGTAAAGGAAGATGGTCCCAGTGCTGACCTTCCGAGGACCTCAGGGCTCAAAATTCAGACATTGGCCTTGCCAACATGGCTCGCTAAGAGTTATTTCCTTTTGTGGCAATAAAAGCTCTGTTAAGTATTGACCTGTCTGGGGTATCAACAATGATTACCTGCACTTCTCTACTTTTCTGATGTAGATGGGGATACTGTGCTCTGTGCTGGATGCCAAGACCGTAGAATATCGAATATGCCTCTGACAGACACAGATAGTTGGGGAGCTTCATCCAGTATCCTGCATCTTTGCCATGGTTTATTCTTGGTGCTGTGCATCAGCTTCCCTAAGTAAGACAGCCTTGAACTTGACAAAATCATCATTCTCCCTCACCTTCCCTGTGGTCTCACCCAAATGTATGGTGAGGATGTGCATCCTGGAGTGCATAGGGAAGGCATTTTAGGTGGGGAAGGAGAGGAGCCAAGTTGGGGCACAAGGACTAAAGACAGTGAGTGCATTCATGGACACTGATAAGCCCAAAGGAGGCCCAAGGAACTCTGGGCAAACTTTGGGAACTTTGCTGCTTCGGTTAGTGCTGCCCATGTTGGCTAAGGGCACGCATGAATTTTTCATTCATTTGACACATATAGAGTAGGTGCCTACTGTGTACCAGGCACTATTGTAAGCACCTAGAGTATAGCTGTAAGCAAAACATGCAAAAATATCTGCCCTCATGGTGCTAAGAGGAAGGGAGTCAGGCTATATATAAGCCAGTACCAGTTGGGAGCAAAGGATACCCACCAGGCAGGTAAGGGGATAGTGGTGGGAAACAGCAGTGACAGTCTGGCAGGGTATCTGAGAAAGCTCTGATGAAAAGTGGCATTTGAGAAAAGCCCTGCATTACAGAAAGCTAGTCATGTACGTATCTGGGGAAGAGAGTTCCAGGCTGAGGGAATACTAAGCAAGTGCAATGGCCCCAAGGCAAGAGCATGCTGGGCATATTGGAGGAACAGCAGAGAGCTCTCTGTGGCTGGGAGAATGAGGTCAGAGTTAATAGTGGTCAGAGCCCATAAGACAGTTCTGTCCAATAGAACTTCCTGAGATGATGGAAATGCTCTATGTCTGTGTTACCCAGTGTGATAAGCACTAACAGCCTCTGGCTATTGAGCACTTGGCATATGGTAGTATGGCTGAGGAAGTAATCGTTAAGTATATTTGATGTTAGATAATTTAAGTAGTTCTATGTGGCTATGGCTGTGCACTAGTTAGCACAAATGTGGACAACATATGAGCCTCTGGTCTTGACCCTCAGTGAGACAGGTCCAAGGGACAAATAGTCATGTCTGACCTGCATCTCACTCTGCTCCCTTGGGTAATGTTGGGTTCCTTCTGATCCTGCTCCTCCAGCTGCTCATTGAGCAGTGGGCCCACATTATGTGATTTCCCTATGCTGAGTCTTAGGGAAATAGTATTCCACAGGATTCTTTGTGAGGACAGAGAGATAGTAGAAGCCCCTGCACCTGTTAGCACATCTGCACCTTTATCATATCCGTTGCCAAATAAACCTTGCTTGTTGTAGAAGAACTAAAACCCAGAAATGTAAAAAGAAAGAAAAAATCAATGATATGCCCACCATCCAGAAGCATCTAATTTCTAACACTGTGGAGGAAATATGATATATTCTACTTTCTACCCTGGTTTTTCCCTTCAATTATGATAAAAATCTTTCCAGGGCAGTAAATAAACATCTGTACCAACATTTTTCATGACTGTACGGAATTCTAAGTAGAATTCTTTTGTAATTTTGCTGTTTTTTAAAAGTATTTATTTATTTATTTAAAGTTTATTAGGGTGACAATTGTTAGTAAAGTTACATAGGTTTCAGGTGTACAATTCTGTATTACATCATCTATAAATCCCATTGTGTGTTCACCACCCAGAGTCAGTTCTCTTTCCATCACCATATACTTGATGGTGGCCAAGACATAGAAACAATTTCAAAGCATTGTGATCAGAGAATATGCTTGCTATTATTTCAATCTTCTTAAATTTGCTGAGGCTGACTTTATGCCCCAATATATGGTCTACCCTTGAGAATGTTCCATGTACACTCGAAAAGAATGTATAGTCTGATGTTTTAGGATGAAGTGCTCTATATAAGTCAATGATGTCCATTTCATCTAATGTGTAATTTAGGGCTCCTATTTCATTATTTATTTTCTGTTTGGATGATCTATCCATAGCTGTCAGTGATGTGTTTAAGTCCCCTAGTATAATTATGTTTTGGTCAATTTCTCCCTTTAGTTCTGTTACTAGTTACTTGGTATATTTTGGTGTTCCCTGATTGGGGGCATAAATATTGATGACTGTTATGTCTTCTTATTGTATAGTCTCCTTTACCATTATGAAATGTCCATGTTTGTCTCTTGTTACGTTTTTCACCCTGAAGTCTGTTTCATCTGATATCATTATGGCTACACCTGATTTTCTCTGGGTACCATTTGCTTGGAGTGTCAATTTCCACCCTTTCACTTTGAGTCTATGCTTGTCTTATAGCTGAGATGTGTCTCTTGGAGACAGCATATGGTTGGGTTTAGTTTTTTGATCCAATCTGCTACTCTGTGCCTTTTTATTGGTGAGTTCAGTCTATTTGCATTTAGGGTGATTATTGATATGTGAGGATTTCCTGTCATTCTGTCTTTAGTTTTCTGGTAAGGCTGTGTCTCCATTGTTTCTTAGCCTTTTTGTTGTTCTCCATTATTCCTGTGTGGCGGTATTTTATGATGTTTCTCTCTGTTTCTTCTTTTATTACAGTATATATTTCAGTTCTGGATTTTTTTTGAGTGGTTACCCTTAAGATTATGTAAAAGAAAGTTTGATATTTAGAGTATTCCATTTTCTTCAGCACGCTTACTTTCTCCATTCCCATATTCCGGTTCAGGCCTTTACTCTTCCCCTCTTTGTGTTTCGGTTATCACAAATTGTCCCTGTTAATGGTGGTCGAATAGCCTCCTTTAGTATTTCTTGTAGTGCAGGCCGTGTATTAGAAAATTCCCTCAGCTTCTGGATGTCTGGAAAGATCTTTATTCCTCCTTCATATCTAAAGCATATCTTTGCTGGATATATTTGTCTTGGCTCATGATTTGTCTCTTTCAATAGTTTGAATATTTGGTTCCACTCCCTCCTGGCTTGTAGAGTTTCTGCTGAAAAATCTGATGATAATCTAATGGGCTTTCCTTTGTAGGTTACCGTCTTCTTTTCCCTGGCTGCCTTGAGGATTCTTTCTTTGGTGTTAATTTCAGACAGCTTCAATACAATGTGCCTTGGAGAAGGCCTGTTGGGATTGAGGTAATTAGGTGTTCTATTCGCTTCTTGGATTCGAAGATCCAGTTCTGTCCACAAATTTGGGAAGTTCTCATTAACAATTTATTAAAATATAATCTCTATTCCCTCCTTTCTTTCTTCTCTTTCTTGTATGCTCATTATATTATATTGCTCTTTCTGATAGAGTCAGAAAGTTCTTGTAGAGTTCTTTCATTTCTTTTAAGTCTCAAGTCTCTTTCTTCTTCCATCTGTGTAATTTCCAGTTCTATCTTTTTTTTTTTTTTTTTTTTTCCAGTTCTATCTTTGATGTCACTGATTCTTTTCTCCATCTGGTCAACTCTACTACGTAAGCTGGGTATTTCATTCTTAATTTCTTCTATTGAGTTCTTAATCTCCAGAAATTTCATTTGGTTCTTTTTTAAAATTTCAATCTCTTTCGTAAAATGCTAATGTTGTTCTTTGATTGCGTTTCTGAGTTCATTAAATTGCCTTTCTGTGTTTTCTTGAATCTCTTTGAGTTTTTTCAGAACTGCAATCTTGAGTTCTCTATCATTTAAGTCACATATTTCCATATCTTTAAGTTCCTTTTCTGGAGACTTTTCACTTTCTTTCTGAGCTGTCTTGTTGCCTTGGTTATTCATGGCAATTACTGATTTATTATTTCTCTTCCTAGACATCTACAGGAGTGGCTTCTGCAACAGGTTGATAGGAAGAGGTCTTTCTTTTGTTTTCCAATACTTGCTCGTAGAATGTTTTATTTTCTCTCCGACTGCAGCCTTTTTTTTCTCTCTGACACAGTAGTGCTATGTTTTCTCTGCACTATTCCAGCTTCTCACACAATGGGGGGATTCCCTGGGAGACAGGCCTCTCCTCTGTTAATAGTTCACCTGGGTCATAGGGCGCCACGTGTCTGTGGGTGTGCGGAGAACTTTTGAACTTCCAAAGCTCTTTCTGCACCAGATTCAGAGCCCGTATGTTTTAGCAGTTCGGTTTACTCCTGCAGGGATCCGCCCAGATAGGTTGGGCCAGGGGCGGGGTGAGTTGTGAGAGGTGGCCCAGAGCAATGGCAGCGACCACCACCACAGCTGGTCCTGCTTCCACAGCTCCCACCCCTTTGCCAGAACTAGTTGGGCTGCGACTCTGTGTCTGCTGTCCACAGTTCTCAAAACAGCAAATATCCTGTCCTTTTGATCTGACACTGCTACTTTATCACTTCTAGCACCGGGCAGTTGGGGGAGGGGCGAGGTCTGGGAGGGTAGGGTGGGGGCTGCTTGTCTCAGTGTCTATGGCTTCCGTTCTCCACTCGGCAGTGAGAGCTTAAACCACCATTTTCAGCATTCTTCCCTCAGTCTTTGCTCCGAGGTCTCTGCCATGAGCGTTGGGTTCAGCCGTGTTATAGGCTGCCCCCTCAGCCCTGTGGGCCATAAGCGGAGCCCTAGCAGTGTGAGTTCTTCCCTCTCTCGCAGCTGTGGTAGTTCCGGGATGCAGCGAGCCCTGAGCACTGAGCTAGGTCTGCGTCCTGCGCTCTCACGGCTCCGTCCCTGCACTTCTCCCTTCATTCCTCCCCCGCTCGCGCAATTCACCCACCTGGAGGTGAATTCTGTAGTGGGCCTCCTCGTCTTGCCTGTCTGCTGTGGAGGGAGTCCTTTGTGGAGTTATTGTTGTCCGATTAGTTGTAAATTCCAGGGGAGCTTTACAGAGGCTCACCTCACGCCACCATTTTGATCTATACTTACCTGGCTTATTGGTATGTATAGAGCCTCATACAGGCAGCCTCATTCCTTGCTATTTGGTGACACAATGCCCATGACTACTTATAGCCCACTAATGGCAAAAAGAACATGGAAAGTAGGTAGGCTGCTTCATCTGCCCTGTGATTTGTCTGAATCTATTTTAAGATAGATTCTTAAATATTTTCAGGTTTAAAATATTTTAAATATTTTAACCAAAGGTGACTAGTTGTTTTGGTGCCATGTAGCCACAACTTTGCTATTTACCAAGTGTGCTTCCCTTATGCTTCTAAATAAAAATTTGTTTTTGGTTTATATACCACATATCAGTGAAATCATATGGTTCTCTACTTTTTCTGTCTGCTTGTTTTGCTTAGCATTATAATCTCAAGATCCATCCATGTTGTCACAAATGGTGCTATTTAATATTTTCTTACCAAAAATAACAAAAGAACAAGACAAACAAGTGAGAAACAAAAACTCATAGACACAGACAATAGTTTACTGGTTACCAGAGGGTAGGAAGGGAGGGAGGTGGTAGATGAAGGTAAACGGGTCAAATATATGGTGATGGAAGGAGAACTGACTCTGGGTGGTGAACACACAATGGGATTTATAGATGATGTAATACAGAATTGTACACCTGAAATCTATGTAACTTTACTACAATTGTCACCCCAGTAAACTTTAATTAAAAAAGTATGTGAAGGTATTTCTTTGGGGAGGGGTGCCCTCAAATCTTATTGTTTGCTTCATGGGTTAGTGATGTAACTCTAAGCAGCATCCAAAGATGGAAGTAGATGCTGCTAGCATTCCTATGTGATCTGAGGAGCAGTTCACACAGCAGTGGCTATTTGATTGGGAATACTTTCAACTGACCACTACCCCCACTGGCCTCCCTGTCACCACCAAGGAACAGACCACTCAAGAAGCAAAGTATTCAGAATCCCTGAGGCAGAGAAGGCACCTTATCTTTGGATAAGAAGCAATTGAGGCAAAATGGAGTTTGTTTATAGCCATGTTTTTGGTGTCCAAACACAACATACAGTACAGAGCTCTGGAATGAGCAGCCATTGATTGGGTGGTTGTGTGATTAGGCAATATTTCCACTTCTCAGAGCCCAGCTTTGCTCTTTGTAAAATAGAAATAACAATAAAAATAGGAACAACGCCTATTTACAGAGTTGCTGTGAATAATCTATCCAGCTCAGGTGTATACATGTAAAATACTTTGTGAACAAAGAAAACAAAACAAAAAATTAAACAAATATCCATAGACAGAGTTGTTGCACATGTGAAAGGACACCCACAAGCAGAATCTTGATCCATCAGCATGAAGATCATTAGCTCAGGGTCTGAATTGAGGGCTAGAAGAAGTGGCTGTCCTTTCAGTCCTGGTCATCCACCCCTCCAAGTGGGCTCTGTGGACACGGTCTGCCCTGAGATTGTCACTGTAGGCTCCTCACTTCCCAGAATTTCCCAGAACCTCATGCAGAGAGCCCTTCAAAGTGCAGCTCATTCTTTCCAACACAGTCTTGACACTCCATGTCACTTTATTTTCCAGAGTATGGGTCTGAAGACCCATGGAGTTGACACTACTGTTTGTTGGTGGAGAGGAACAGCTATTACAACATTAAGACTCTGCCTGGCAACACTACAGAGCCTTCATTCAAATAAAATATTTCAAATTCTCAGCAGGTGGTACATGTGCATCTCCATCCAAGCAGCTCTCAGTCCACCCATGAATCTCACTCATGAATCATGCATTCTTGAGAGCTGTTTAGTTCCCCTCTCTGACAGACATAAACATTGTAATTTTCATTTCCCCTATCGTTGAGGAGACCATATGGGAGGTGATGATGCAGAGTAAAGATAACATAAATTTCACGGACACAGCTCCATGGAGGGGATGCTGTGTGGTCCTCAACCCCACCAGTGGTCCTGACTAACCTGGGCGGAGACACGGCCCACCAGCAGGAAGGAGCTAGCCCTCTCTGAGAAGTGATGACTCAGACCCCCTGACCTGCAGCTTTGAGGTAGATGGGTGTAATGCAGAGAGTGTGTCACCCACTTCCATCACACCTCCAGAGAAAGTCCTTGTTTGTGATGTGAGTGAGCCCTTCAGAATTTGCCTGTTTTCTTTCAGTCAACTAGACAAAAGCAATCCTAACACAAAGCTTCTATCATTTCACTGCAGGACCTCTGCTGTCTGTGCACTGAGTAGAAGCTCTTATTAGCATTTTATGTGCATTTTAATTAATCAAAATTGGAAAGGGTACAATCATCACCTGTGGGCTTCATCTGTGTCTGAGTAGGAATGTCAGGGGAAACACGAGGACACACTGCGGGGGTGGTACTGATGGCAAAGTTGTCCACGTAGGTGGTAGGCTCACATAGAGTACGCACCTGAGTGTTTGGTGCTTCAGGTGACCACATTCACCTGAAGCCACCTGAGGAAGTTGCCAACATGCATTGCAGTTTGGTGCAGAATGTCTCCAGCCTGCAATAGGAGGCTGTATGTTTAACAAACTCCTGCAGCTCACAAAGAGAGCTAGGAAGCTAATGACCCTCTTTTTCAGGAGGAAATGCTCCATTTCCTTTTTAGAAAAAAAAAAGCTGGAGTAAAATAAGCACATCGAGTAACCCTGGTTTAGGGTGAGTCAGTGAGTGTAGCATGTGCTGATGAGGAAAGAAAATTCACAGTGGGGGACCCAGCAAGTAGGATAACCAATGAGGACAAAAGCATCCTCTACCCAGGTATGTAGAAATAGAAGCACTTTGGCAGGACCCAGCCCTTTAGCACCTTGGAGCACTGGTGTGCCCTCTGCAGCGAGGTTTGGTCAGTGTTAGAATCATCCCAGCTGCTTTTTAAAAACCACTCTGGCTCAGAATAAAAAGTAGAATTTACATATATATGTGTATGCCTTCTGAGAGTGCTCAACTCTATCCTTTGATAGATAAGACCTTTACCCCCACTGTCCAGCACTCCATCCCAAAGATCCCAAAGTAATTGACTTCTGTAGGATTTTATCTTCTGTGAGATGACTCAAGATTCTTGTACCTGGGATTTTTCTCTTCCTGTTCTTGGTAAGAATTCCCTTCACTGGGGGCTTCCTTTTGGGAGGAAGTACTTGCAGACAATCACTACAAGAGTGACCTTCCCGAGGGCTTCTCCTTGTGCCAGCCTCTACCTCCATGTCAAAAGGGTGTTGTAGAACAGTTCCTTTATTAATTCTCTTCCCCACCCATTTATCTCCTACAGAGCAACTACTCAAGTGACACAGAGAGTGAGGACAACTTCCTCATGATGCCCCCACGGGACCACCTGGGCCTCAGCGTCTTCTCCATGCTCTGCTGCTTCTGGCCTTTTGGTGTCGCAGCCTTCTACCTGTCCCACGAGGTAAGGCCTCGCTCTGTCTGTCACACATGCACAACACATCCAGCCAATGAAGATAGCCCAAGAAGCCATTCAGCTCATGCCACTAGAGGGGTCCATAATTTATGGTTGGAGAATAGGCCCTGTGGGGTCAGGGCCATCTCACCTCATTTTCATCATAGGACTACCGTGGCCCCTAGGGCAAGGTGGGCAGTCTTTAGGAAGAGGACTGAGTGATGGAAACAAGTGTACACTTGGGAAAAACAGATAGATTGGGGAGCGTGACCTTCAAGCAGGCACTTGAGCCCTGCCAGCAGGATTGAGCCAGTGCTGGTGCCCAGGGCAACAATGTCTAATTTAGTGAGAAAGGAGATGAAGGTGGTTTTGTTTTCTTTATGAAAGGCTCATTCATATAAAATATATTCTAGTTTCATACCGTATTTCCTCAAAAATAAGACCTAGCCGGACAATCAGTTTTTATGTGTCTTTTGGAGAAAAAATTAATATAAGACCCTGTCTTATTTTACTAGAATATAAGACCCAGTTTTATATAATATAATATAGTAATATGATATGATATGATATAATTAATATGATATAATAATATAATACCGGGTCTTACATTAATTTTTATTCCAAAATACACATTAGAGCTGATTTTCCAGCTAGGTCTTATTTTCGGGGAAACACGGTAGCAGCCTGGGCATACTCATCCCAAATTAATGTTCTGCTAGAGGAAAGGGTGTGGAGTGGCCATGCTTTCCTTCATCCAGGGCTTCTAAAAGTATCAGTTCCCAGCCCTTTTTCACTGCAAAGCATCCTTCTTGTTATGCCTTCATGGAACCCAGGTTTTGAAAGATTTCCTCCAGCAAATGAACAGTATTCTTTCAGAAATAACCTGTGTTCCCATTTTTATTAATCAAAGGAAGATGTTTATACTTGCTAATTAAAGCATGAGGTTTCAGCATCACCATGACCCACACTATCATCCCAACCAAACAGAAAGGCGGCTCCATAGCTTAGCCAGGGTGAGCGTGACACCATGCTCATTGATGTCCTCAAGGCTTCTTGAATTTTCCTCAGTGCTGGGATTCCCTTCCAGCTTCTAGGGTTCAGGCGCTGAAGCTTCAATCAGCTGATTCTGGCAGGTTTTTTGCTTGAAACATTTATTTATTTCTCTTGGCTTGAAAACAGATTCCCTGGCAGAGCCCAGCAGTGGCCTCTCACTGCTTCTTGCTGGCTTCCGTACTGATTCTGTTTTGTTTGACTGGTGAGAGCCCTTTTATGCCCTTTTCTTTTTCCCTTGTCCCCTGCTCCCTTTCTTGACACCATGGAGGAGTAGGGGAGAACAGTGAACTGACTGGCAGTGGTGCTCCTGAGGGCAGGAGCTTCTTTAGCAGGGACACTGGAAAGGCCCTCCAAGGCAGGGATAGGAAAGCTGAGGGTGGAGGTGGGGCCCTGTACAGCACTGCTCTGTGATTTTTGTTCTGGAGTATAATGGATGGGGCAGTGGGTGATGGGAAAGTCCAGCACTGCTGAGGTTGGGCTGAGTGGTTACTACATGTCCACGGATGACCTGGAGGGTCACTCTGAACACCTCTTGTGTGAATTTGTCCTACAAATGCGAAAGATCCCCATTCTTTGGGTACAAGCAGAGGCTGGAAATCAATTCTGCCATGTCTGGTAGGGACCTGAGTGGCTGTGGGGTAGGGCAAAGCCTGGGTGTGCCTGCACCCCAAGGAGAGGATGTGGGTACTGTGTACGCTGAGTACTGGGACACAGGGCGGGACCTGGAGAAAGCATATGGATAGATGCCCTCCGTATGGGGAACATGTTCGAAGAAGACCCCGGAGGTAGAATGCTTACCCACTCCTGTTTACACTGTACCCGGAACCTGGGTTAAAGAGCATACTGCACATTGACAGAGTCATTTCACTACAAAAGGGAAGGTCAAGATGGAGCCAAGAGAACTGGCTTCTCACACATTGTGGGCAGGTCTGGCTTTTCCCACGAGCTGAATATGTGGCGTCAACCCTCTCTCCTGCATTCCAGTCCCACCACATTGGCGTGGTGAAGGAGGGTCAGTCACTCCCAGCCTCCTGGGACCAATCCCACTAAAGAAAGCCTTTACCCTCACCTCCTGAGTAGGAGGTCACCATCAATATCAGAAATCTATTTTGATTGCCAAATTTTAGAGTGGGATTTATTTTTTTACCTTGGATTTCACTAGGACAGGTGTTACCTGTTCAAAGAGATGAGAGCAGACATCGCATAAACAAATCTGCAGGATACCTAGAGGAGGTAAGCCCTGGATAAAAGGAGAGCGCACAGGGAAACGTTGCCTACATGGCCAGATGCAGAGGCAGTCCCTTGTCTTGGCTGCTCCACGTATCCTAGGGTAAAGCCTCTGTCTCTGGAACAGGGCAAACTATGCACAGCATCTTTGTCTGAAAGATTGTAACTATAATAAAAATCAAAGCCATAATTGCAGAAACTGGAATTTAGAGTCTCTTTCTCCAAAAGTAATTTTATTCTTCACTTGGTAAGAATCTCTTAGACTTGGGCCTGAGAAGTCATGAAGTTTAATACCTTCAATAATAAAGATAATTCTGATTATTTGTTCGACAGTGAATGTGAAATGCAAGTTTTGTGGAGGCCTCTGGTCATATCTCTTGGAGGTGAAGGCAAAAGTGTAGGGGTTGCATTCAATGTTGGAATAAAAATAGGGGCCTCAGGGGTCCCTAGCTCTGTCCTTCTTTCCGCTGTGCTTTGAGGGTGAGCTCAGAAGAGAAGAAATCTCTGGAGGTGAGTGCACTTCACAGAGCTTGTATCCAAATCTTTCCACATGGGAACTCCCAGGCTGAGACCAGCTTTCTCCTTTACAGTCCAAAGCTGTGCAGTTCTGTGCTCTGCTGCAGACCTGAAGGCAACCACTCGTGGCACACAGGCTTCAGCACAGCCATGAGACTGCCATGCATGCTCTTTGTGCCTCTATAGCCTAACTGCAGACAGGTACTCGGATAGCAGGCAACTGTCAAAGGGCAAGCGTGTACATGCAATACAACAGACACACTCTGGGAGTCATCACACCCAATTAAGTCAGTGCTTTCCTGAGCAAATCAGCTGGGAGTTTTATCCCAGGCACTAGAGTGTCCAAAACCATCTCTGCAGTGCCCTTTGTGGTTGCCTCCAATGGGGGCTGGGGTGGTGATGTCAGAGTAGAGCAAATAGCATATTGATGAAGCCAAGACCCCTCAAGTTCCAAATGCTGTTCTCAAGGGAATCTTTGACATCGGTATGACTTTAGTTTGTTTGTTTTCTTTTCTTTTACCACAGATCATATTTCAGTGTAGTCACTGACAATTAGACAGTGTCTGCACTTTGCCAGACAACCACTCAGTGAGGTCAAGGGAGCATGAAAGGCCATTCCAGGAAAATAAAACAAAAATCTCAGTGGTTGGATAACATGGAGGAGTGGTGAGACAAGTTAACCGGACCTCTAGACTTGATAAAACCCGGGATAATTTTTGTTCTGTCCTATTCTAGCTGGGCCCAAGTCAGTAGGCAACTTCTCCATGCCTCAATTTCCTGATCCATGAAGTGGTATTAAATAACCTATGGCATAGAACTGACAGGGGTTAGGGAAGTGAAGTTAGAGGGGAAGATGCCAGAATGTTCCTGGAAAGCAGCAGGTGCTGAACACGCTCTACTGGAAATCCAAATTTTCAGCACACATGTGGGTTCCTAGGTGAAGGGACACCTAGAAACAGACATAGGTTCTTTTCTCCAATAGATTTCATAATTTGCAAGAGGTGTTAAGTAGTAGTAATGGTAGTAATAAAAGTGTTTGTAAACTGGGTAACATATGCTGATCTACTAGGTTCTGGTCCCATGTTAAATATTGCACATCTGGCTTCTGAGGGAGTGGTCCTGACCAATAGCATTGGCATCCCCAGCACTGTTAGAAGTGCACGTTGTGTGGGCCTACCACAGATCTGCTCAGTCAGAGACTGGGATGACAGCAGGAGCCTGGGAACCTGATGCTGCCTTCAGTTTGAGGAGTGCGAGTGCACACGCATGACCTTCCAAGGCTGTGTTGTGGCACTGCCATCACATCACTTTGATGTCAGAGTTCAGTGAGGCTGCATAGTGACCTAAGGCCATGGCTGGCTGGCAGTGGGCTGGGACTGCCAGGACAGCCTGGCTCAGAGCCCTCTCTAGAAAAGGCAATTGGTTGAGCCTGACTGTCATTAAGGACTTAATGTGGAGGACCGTGCAGGAGAATGAGTGTAGCATTTTCCACTTCATTTTGGTCCAGCACTCTTAATTGTTTGACCCAGCTCCAATGCAAGCAAGCTTCATAAACCATTTTGTAGAGAGAAAAGGGTTGTGTGCAATTTTGGTGAATACGTCTAGGAACTGATGCTTCTGATCGATGTTGAGAATAGAAAGGAATCCATAATTTGCTGAGCAACTGCTGTGAGTTAGTTAATATATACATTTTATCTCATTTAATATTTGCAATGAATCTGAAAGGTGGAAAATTATTATACCCATTTTATAGATAAAAAATGAATTTTAAAGGGATTTAGTTATAGAAATTAGAGAGGTAGAAAGTATGGGTACAAGGGGTAAGGGGGTGTGGGGTGGGTGATGAGGGTAAGGGGGATCAAATATATGGTGATGGAAGGAGAACTGACTCTGGGTGGTGAACACACAATGGGATTTATAGATGATATAATACAGAATTGTACACCTGAAATCTATGTAAATTTACTAACAATTGTCACCCCAATAAATCTAATTAATTATAAAAAAGATGCAAATACAGATATTTCTAATCCTTAAAATCAAATTTTCTGCAGTATAATTTTGACTTTTATCTATTTGAAAACAAAAATAGAAGCACAGTACTTGCTTCTGAATCTGATCCTCCACCCAGCTTGGAGGGTGGTGTAAGTGAGGAAGAGAAGCCCATTCTAGAAAGCGCTGTGATGCTTATCTTCAGCACTTTCACTCAACACCATGTGGCAGGTGCCAGCTTGAGACTCAAGCTGGAGACCTTCCCCCAAGGAGGCCTTTGGACCGTAACTGGGCATTGGGCAGACCTGAGGGCACCATGCCCTGTATCTACTGCAGATATCTTCTGCATTTATTATGTTATCATTTTATTTCATTTCATTTCATAAAATGTTTCTTTCCTTTGCTAACTGCAACATTGTAACAATAATTAAATGAGAAAGGGTATTAAGAATAGATTATGAATTTTATGAATAGAACCAGCAAAGGGAATTGGACAAATTAAGGGAAAAAAGGAAATCTCTTTATGGTACTACAACCTAGAAGAACGGGACTCCAACCTGGTCAGTAACTGTGTCCTTGAAATCCATTCATTCATCCGACATTTGCTGAGCACCTACTAACATCTGGGTGTAGGTATATAGCAGTGATCAAAACAGAACCACACCTTTACAAAACTGACATTCTAGTGATGAGAAGCAGGAAACAAATAAAAGTAAATTATAGAGTGCTCAATTGCAGTAAGTTATAAAAGAGAAAAATTAAGTTGGAAATGGATATGAGGCATACATTTTTCAATGGGGTGTTCATGGAACGGCTGTTTTAGAGGATAGCATTTCATGATAAAACTACAGACTGAGCCACGAGGATCTCTTGAGGAAGAGCATTTCCAGCAGAGGGACAGCCAGTGCGAGGCCCTAAGGTGGGAACATTACTGGGGACTTCGAGAATGATGTGGAGGCTCCCATGGCTGAAGCAGGTGCCCTTTGGGTTCGGAAGGAGGAAGTGAAGCCAGAGAGGTAACGAGACTCAGGTAGGTGGGGGTAGACACCACTGGGCGTTTTCGGTGAAAAGCCACTGGAGTGTTTGAGCAGGGGGAAACAACATCTGTGTCCACACTGTCGGGGAAGCATGTGGAGGGCAAGGGTAGAAGCAGGTACACCATGCTGGAGGCTGGTGTAATCATTTAGAAGACGCAGTTGTACTCTGGACTACGGTTATGGCTGAGAATTTAGACAAAAGTGAGGAGACAAGGATGAATTGTGGAAGGGTTGTGGTCAACAGATTTCTGTTGTGGGTGTGAGAGGAGGGAAGAATGGAAGGACCCCTTGAAAGGTGGAATCTCCACAGGCCAGGGGGAAGTGGAGGGTACTGTTTGCCAAAGGTATAGTCTGGGCTTTGACCCTTGACCTTTTGACCCTGGCAGGTTTGCAATGCCTGGTGGCATCCAAGTGGAGACACCAAATGGGAAGCTGGATGTGCACATTTGGGAGGAGATTCAAGGGAGAAGTGTGGGCTGAGGACAGGAATTAAGACCAGGTTTGAGTGTTAAGCTCTCAGCAATTAGGAGGCCAGTGGCAGCATTGATGAGCAGTCTTGGGGGTGCTGGAAGTGAAAGCCTATGAGTGTGGGCTCAAGAGAGAGCAGGAGAAAAATATCCAGATGACACTGAGCTGTGCTGCTGGGAACTAGAACAGTGAGCACTGTACAAAGTGTACAAGAGGGACTTCTGGGTGCTGGCTACACACTTGCTACCATACCCATAAGTGTAAAGCTCAGTAAGTGAAAACTGGCTTACTTACTAAGCATCACATTTATGATTTGTGTACTTTTCTGTAGATATGTTATACTTTAATTAAAAGGAATTTTTAAAATTATGGGAAAACAGCAATTGGGTATGGTACATTGAATTACCACTTTTGAAAAGTTTTGCTATAAACAGAAAGAGAGAAATGAGTGGTAGCTAATAGGAGAAGTGATATCAACAGCATTTATTTTTTAAGTAGGAGAAATTGTAGCATATTTGTATGCTGATGAATATGATCCAACAAACAGGGAAAATCAATGTTTCACTTGATAGGGGGAGGTGGTAAAAGAGAATTTCTGGTGAGACGTTCTTATGCAGGTAGGTGGAATGAGAAGTGGAGGGAGCTCATGAGTTCATGCAGAGTGGCAGGAGATGGGTGGGAGCTGCACAGGAAGCTGGGCTGAGGCACAAGGTGCTGATGTTTGAGGAGCAGTGAGTCTGCACCAGGGCAGGGAGGGCAGGGTTGCAGCACCTGATGGAGGTGAGCATGCCTTGGCAACCAGGACCTCTGCAGGGCTCCTTTAGCAACATTCTTTCAGTGCATATGCAGCTGTGGTGTGGGCAGAAGGGTGATGCACCAGGGCTGCCAACATGCCTGAAGAAGACCACAGAGAAAGAGAAGCAGGAACTCGGTGATGCAGGCAAAGGAGCAGTTGGCACATCAGGCCGTGGAATCTGTCTGAGTAAAATGGGAAGGGAGGATTTGAGGACAGTGTTGGGGGGGGTGGGGGGAACAGTAATAAATACGCCCCCTCCCTGTGCAGTAAGCATTTGCTGTGCTGGGTGCCATGCTGGTCATTTGCACACATTATCCCTCACTCACATCCTGCAACAGGCTTCTGAGGGTGGTGCTCCGTTCCACATTTACAAATGAAGAAATAGACTCTAAGAGGTCATGTAGCAGGTCCCATCTCACATTTCCAGGACAGAGCCTAGATCCCCACCCTGCTCCAACATCATTGCCCACTTATGGGTTGATGCTCAGTAATTAAGTACTTGGGGACTGACTCCACCCAAATAGTGTTTAAAGAAACCATGGGCATTGTTTAGACATTATAAATCCCTATATAGAGAAGAAGCATATTAAATACAGAATCCTTTCTTCTTGTTTTCTCAGTGAAATAAGAAGCCTGATTATAGCTTCCAGGGATATGTCTGTCCTTTCCCCATCTGACTCCATCAAGACTGAATAATATTAAATTACAGGAGAGAACCAGCAATCCTGAGTAATGATACATACTAAAGGTATTTGTTTCTCCTGAATGTGACTTTCTTCAGCAGAGTAGATATATAAGTCAAGTACATTGCAGGCAGTGCCCTTTCCCCTCTAAATAAGGGGCTCTGCAAATTCTGCAAAGGTGGCGGGAAACAATTATGGGATTTTGAATGTGAAAACCTGTCACTCAAATAAGCCCTAATAGAACACATGAGGGACATCATTGCTGTTCCAAAGGGAGTTAAATATTTCCTTTCTGATTCTTTACCCTGGATAGTAATACTAATTGTTTGTGGCTGGTTCCTAGTATTCTTCTCAGTGTTTTCAACCTGTTTCCCAGAAAGAACCCAAACTGTTCTATAATTGCCGTCAGGACATTGTGCCTCTCAAGGAGAATGAGGGCATGGTTTCCTGGCAGGCTACCAAATAATGCCATTTGTTGAATTTCATTTTCATAGTTGGTTCTTGAGCCACCGTGCTTTTGATATTATAAAAGAATCAACCTGTGGGGTTATCAGGACTTGCTTGACTGGCTCCATCTTGCAGTTTCTTTTTTTTTTTTTATTACTTTATTGGGGTGACAACGGTTAGTAATGTTTCAAGTGTACAATTCTGTAATACATCATCTATAAATCACATTGTATGTTCACCACCCAGAGTCAGTTCTCCTTCCATTACCATATGGATATTTAATCCCATTTACCCTCACCTACTATACCCCTCCTCCATTACCCTCTGCTAACCACTAAACTATTGTCTGCAAAAAAGTCGAGAACCGTATGGTTCCACTGATATGTGGGATATAAGCTGAAAGCAACAAAGGAACAAAAAAACAAATAAAAAAACAAAAACCCAGTTTCTTTTTTTTAATTAAAGTTTATTGGGGTGACAATTGTTAGCAAAGTTACATAGATTTCAGGTGTACAATTCTGTATTACATCATCTATAAATCCCATTGTGTGTTCACCACCCAGAGTTAGTTCTTCCATCACTATATATTTGATCGATTCTACCCTCATCTATCACCCGCTCTCCTGTTACCGTCTGGTAACCACTAAATTGTTGTCTGTGTCTATGAGTTTTTGTTTCTTCATTTGTTTGTCTTGTTCCTTTGTTGTTTTCACATCAAAAGAATGAAACGGACTGCTCTCTTTCATTGTGTACCAAAATTAACTCAAAATGGATCAAAGACTTAAACATAAGATCTGCATAGAAGAAAACATAGGTACTAAAATTATGTACCTTTGGTTCAAAGAGGATTTTATGAATTTGACTTCAAAGTCAAGGGAAGGAAAAGCTATAATAAATGAATGAGAGACTATGTCAAACTAAAATGCTTCTGCAAGAAGCATTGATTTGGGCCTTTCTTATTTCCTTTTTGGATACAAATACAAGGATAGATAGATACATAGATAGATGATTGATAGATGATAGATGATAGATAGATAGATAGATGATATATAGACCTCCAAAAAGACAATGTTGTTATTGTTTTGTATTGTCAGTTTTTATTTTTATATACACACATATTCCATTCCTTTTTTCCTTATTCCTTCCTGAATCATTGACCTCCTAGTTTGAATAATTTCCGTTTTGTCTAGAGAATGTCCTTTAGAATTTCCTTTAGTATGGATCTGCTGGTGTCAAATTCTCTCTTTTTTTTGTCATTGAAAATATCTTTTTGTTACTTTCATACTTTTTATTACTTGTACTACTTTTATACTTGTTTTCACTAGGTATAGAATTCTGATTCACAATTCCCTCTCCAGTTGTGTTGAGACTTCTGATAAACCCATTCATTGAATTATAATATCCTTTTTATAAATTCATCAGTTCTAGATTTTCTTTCATTTTTCTATTTCAGATCTCCTGTAATTCTTTTTATACTTTCCAATTAACCTGCCAAGATTTTCAAACTTATTTTGTTTCCTTGAATATAGTAAGTAGAGATGTTTTATAGTCTGTGCCTGATGATTACAATATCTAGAATCCCTGCAAGTCTGTTAGTCTTTTCCTCCGTTTTCTCATTCATGTTATATTTTGTTGAACTTTTTAAAAATTATATGCTGGTGATTATTTTTGAAAAATAAAGTATTCATTGGAGTATTTTGAGGTTTAGTATGAGGCCATCTTCTTCAGATAGGCTATTTCTTTGCTTTTGTCAGGATACAGGGCAAAAAGAATTCAGGGTCACCATAATCCAACCTCAAGTTTTTTTTTTCAAGTTCAAGTTGTTGGGGGGTTTTTTTGAAACGAAGCATATTACAACGTTATTAAAAATCCATTAATACATTAATATCAAGAATCTGAGTATTTTTTTAATTAAAGTTTATTGGAGTGACAATTGTTAGTAAAGTTACATATATTTCAGGTGTACAATTCTGTAATACATCATATGTATATATATGTGTGTGTGTGTATATATATATATACACACACACATATATATACATATACATATACACATATACATATATAATCACATTGTGTGTTCACCACCAAGAGTCAGTTCTCTTTCCATCACCATATATTTGATTCCCTTTACCCTCATCTACAACCTCCCTCCCCGCTTACCCTCTGGTAAACACTAAGCTATTGTCTGCGTCTATGAGCTTTTGTTTCTTCAATACTACCATTTACAACAACATGGATGGATCTTGAGATTGTTATGCTTAGAAAAATAAGTCAGACAGAAAAAGTCGAGTATTTTTTAATATTATTGATTTTTAAATATTTTTTCAGAACAATTGACATTCAATTTATTTTGTATTAGTTTCAGGTGTACAGAATAGTGGTTAGACATTTATAAAATTTATGCGGTGATCCCCCTGATTAATCTAGTACCCACCTGCCACTATACATAGTTGTTGCAACATTATTGACTATATTCCTTATGCTGTATATTACATCCTCATGATTATTTGGTAGCTACCGATTTGTAATACTTTTTTTAAAAAAGATTTTTATTGGGGAAGGGGAACAGGACTTTATTGGGGAACAGTGTGTACTTCCAGGACGTTTTTCCAAGTCAAGTTGTTGTCCTTTCAATATTAGTTGTGGGGGGTGCCGTTCAGCTTCAAGTTGTTGTCCTTTCAGTCTTAGTTGTGGAGGGAGCAGCTCAGCTCCAGGTCCAGTTGCCATTGCTAGTTGTAGGGGGCACAGCCCACCATCCCTTACGGGAGTCCAACCGGCAACCTTGTGGTTGAAAGGACGCGCTCCAACCAACTGAGCCATTCAGAAGGCAGCTCAACTCAAGGTGCTGTGTTCAATCTTAGTTGCAGGGGGCGGAGCCCACCATCCCTTGTGGGACTCGAGGAATTGAACCGGCAACCTTGCGGTTGAGAGCCCACTGGCCCATGTGGGAATCTAACCGACAGCCTTCAGAGTTAAGAGCATGGAGCTCTAACCACCTGAGCCACCAGGCCGGCCCCCCAATTTGTATTTCTTAACCCTTCACGTTTTTTGCCCAACTTTCCAACTCCCCACCCCTCTGGCAATCATCAGTTTGTTTTCTGCATCTATGAGTCTGTTTCTGTTTTGTTTGTTTGTTTATTATGTTCTTTAGATCCAATGTATAAGTAAGATCATATGGTATTTGTCTTTCTGTCTGATTTATTTCACTTGCCATAATACCTTCCAACTTCATTCATGTTGTCACAAATGGTGATATTTTATTCTTTTTATGGCCAAATAATATTCCATTGTATATCCATACCACATCTTCTTTCTCTATTAATGCACTCATGGATACTTACTAGGTTGCTTCCAGAATTGGCTATTGTAAATAGTGCTGCAGTAAATATAATGGTGCATATATCTATTTGCATTTGTATTTTGGATTTCTTTGGATAATCACCAAGAATAGAACTTGCTGGGTCATAAAGTAGTTCTCTTTTTAATTTTTTGAGGTACCTTCATACTGTTTTTATAGCAGCAGCACCAATTTGATATCCCATCAATAGTGCATGAAGATTCCTTTTTCTCTGCATCCTCACAACACTTAATGTTTGTTGATTTATTGATCATGGCCATTCTGACAGATGTGAAGTGATATCTCATTTCTCAGATGATTAGTGACATTGAGCATTTTTTCATTTCTATTGGCCATGTGTACATCCTCTTTGGAGAATGGTCCTTTCAGGTTCTCTGCACAATTATTAACTGGATTTTTTATTTTTGGTGTTGAGTTGTGAGTTCCTTACGAATTTTGAATATAACAACGTTATTAGAAATATAATGGGTGGAGACATGTCATCAAAATAGCGGCCTGAGGTGAGCCTCTGTAAAACTCCCCTAGAATTTACGACTAATCGCACAACAATAACACCACAAAGGACTCCCTGCACAGCAGACAGGCAAGATGAAGAGGTCCACTACTGAATTCACCTCCAGGTGGGTGAATAGCGCGAGCGGGGAGGAGGGAAGGGAGAAGTGCGGGGACGGAGCCCGCGGGCGCAGGACGCAAATCTAGCTCAGTGCTCCAAGCTTGCTGCATCCCATAACTACCGCAGCTGCGGGAGAGAAAAGGACTCGTACTACTAGGGCTCCGCTTACGGCCCACAGGGCTGAGGGGGCAGCATATAACACGGCTGAACCCAACGCTCACGGCAGACACCTCAGAGAAAAGACTGAGGGAAGAAGGCTGAAAACGGTGGTTTAAGCTCTCACTGCTGAGCAGAGAACGTAAGCCTCAGGCACTGAGACTAGCCGCCCCCTCCCTACCCTCCCAGAGCTTGCCCCACCCCCAATGCCCGGTGCTAGAAGTGATAAAGTAGCAGTGTCAGATTAAAAGGACAGGATATTTGCTGTTCTCAGAACTGTGGACCGCAGACACAGATTGGCAGCCCAACTACTTCCGGCAAAGGGGTAGGAGCTGTGGAAGCAGGACCAGCTGTGGTGGTGGTCGCCGCCATTGTTCTGGGCCACCTCTCATGACTCACCTCGCCCCTGGCCCCACCTATCTGGGTGGATCCCTGCAGGAGTAAACAGAACTGCTGAAACATACGGGCTCTGAATCTGGTGCAGAAAGAGCTTTGGAACTTCAAAATCTCTCCGCACTCCCACAGGGACGTGGCGCCATATGACCCAGGTGAACTATTAACAGAGGAGAGGCCCGTCTCCCAAGGAATTTCCCCATTGTGTGAGAAGCTGGAATAGTGCCGAGAAAACATAGCACTACTGTGTCAGAGAGAAAAAAGAGGCTGTAGTCGGAGAGAAAATAAAACATTCTACCAACAAGAATTGGAAAACAAAAGAAAGACCTCTTCTTATCAACCTGTTGCAGAAGCCACTCCTGTAGATGTCTAGGAAGAGAAATAATAAATCAGTAATAGCCATGAATAACCAGGGCAACAAGACAGCTCAGAAAGAAAGTGAAAAGTCTCCAGAAAAGGAACTTAAAGATATGGAAATATATGCCTTAAATGATAGAGAACTCAAGATGGCAGTTCTGAAAAACCTCAAAGAGATGCAAGAAAACACAGAAAGGCAATTTAATGAACTCAGAAACGCAATCAAAGAACAACATTAGCATTTTACAAAACAGACTTAAGTTTTAAAAAAGAACCAAATGGAATTTCTGGAGATTAAGAACTCAATAGAAGAAATTAAGAATGAAATAACCAGCTTAGGTAGTAGAGTTGACCATATGGAGGAAAGAATCCGTGACATCGAAGATAGAAACCTGGAAATTAAACTGATGGAAGAAGAAAGAGACTCGTGACTTAAAAGAAATGAAAGAACTCTACAAGAACTTTCTGACTCCATCAGAAAGAGCAATATAAGAACAATGGGCATACCAGAAGAAGAAGAAAGAGAGAAGGGAACAGAGAATATATTCGAAGAAATTGTTAATGAGAACTTCCCAAATTTGTGGACAGAACTGGATCCTCGAATCCAAGAAGCAAATAGAACACCTAATTACCTCAATCCCAACAGGCCTTCTCCAAGGCACATTGTATTGAAGCTGTCTAAAATCAACAACAAAGAAAGAATCCTCAAGGCAGCTCGGGAAAAGAAGACTGTAACCTACAAAGGAAAGCCCATTAGATTGTCATCAGATTTTTCAGCAGAAACTCTACAAGCCAGGAGGGAGTGGAACCAAATATTCAAACTATTGAAAGAGAGAAATCATGAGCCAAGAATAATATATCCAGCAAAGAGGTCCTTTAGATATGAAGGAGGAATAAAAACCTTTCCAGACATCCAGAAGCTGAGGGAATTATCTAATACACGACCTGCACTACAAGAAATGCTAAATAAGGCCATTTGACCACCATCAACATGGACAATTTGTGGCAAAGGGGGAGAGTAAAGACCTGAACCGGAATATGGGAATGGAGAAAGTAAGCATGCTGAAGAAAATGGAATACTCTAAATATCAAACTTTCTTTTACATAAACTTAAGGGTAACCACTCAAAAAAAATCCAGAACTGAAATATATACTGTAATAAAAGAAGAAACAAAGGGAAACATCATAGAATACCACCACACAGATATAATAGACAATAACAAAAATGGAAAGAAACAATGGAAGAAACAATGGAGACACAGCCTTACCAGAAAACTAAAGATAGAATGACAGGAAATCCGCACATTTCAATAATCACACTAAATGTAAATGAACTGAACTCACCAATAAAAAGCACAGAGGCAATATGTTAATATTGGATCAAAAATCTAAACCCAACTCTATGCTCTCTCTAAGAGACACATCTCAACTACAAGGACAAGCATAGACTCAAAGTGAAAGGGTGGAAATTGACACTCCAAGCAAATGATATCCAGAGAAAATCAGGTGTAGCCATACAGATATCAGATGAAACAGACTTCAGGGAGAAAAAGGTAACAAGAGACAAAGATGGACCTCTCATAATGGTAAAGGGGACTATACAACAAGAAGACATAAGAGTCATCAATATTTATGTCCCCAATCAGGAATCACCAAAATATACCAAGAAAGTACTAACAGAACTAAAGGGAGAAATTGACCAAAACACAATTATACTAAGGGACTTAAATACATCATTGACAGCTATGGATACATCATCCAAACAGAAAATAAATAACGAAATAGCAGCTTTAAATGACACTTTAGATGAAATGGACATAATTGACATTTATAGAGCACTTCATCCTAAAACATTAGACTATATATTTTTTTAAGAGGGTACATGGAACATTCTCAAGGATAGACCATATATTGGGGCATAAAATCAGCCTAAGGGAATTTAAGAGGGTTGAAATCATACCAAGCATATTCTCTGTTCACAAGGCTTTGAAATTGGATATCAACTGCAAAAAGAAAGCAGGAAGAAACACAAATACATGGAGATTAAACAACATATTTTAAAGATCGACTGGGTCAAAGAAGAAATTAGAGGAGTGATCAAAAGATACATAGAAACAAATGACAATGAAAATACATCCTACCAAAATTTTTGGGATGCAGTGAAAGCAGTTTTAAGAGAGAAATTTATATCATTACTGGCCTATCTTAAGAAACAAGAAAAATTCGCAATAAATAACCTCATGTTACACCTTAAAGAACTAGAAAAAGAAGGACAAATCAACCCTGGGTCAGCAGAAGAAAGGAAATAACAAAAATCAAAGCAGAACTAAATGAAATAGAGAACAAAAAGACAATAGAAGAAGTTAATGCAACAAAGAGCTGGTTCTTTGAAAAAATTAACAAAATTGACAAACCCTTGGCTAGACTCACTAAGATTAAACAGAGAGAAGACACTAATTAACAAAATCAGAAACGAAAAAGGGGAAGTTATCACGGTCACCACAGAAATACAAAGGATCATCCAATTATACTATGAAGGACTATATGCCACCAAATTTAAAAACCTAGAAGAAATGGATAGATTATGAGAAACATATAGCCTTCCTAGGCTGAACCATGAAGAACTGGAAAATCTAAACAGACCGATCACCAGTAAAGAAATTGAATCAGTCATCCAAAACCTTCCCAAAAGCAAAAGTCCGGGACCAGGTGGCTTCACTAGTGAATTCTACCAAACCTTCAAACAGGATCTAATACCAATCCTGCTCAAACTCTTCCAAAAAATGGAAGAAGACAGTACTCCCTAACTCATTTTATGAGGCCAACATTACACTGATACCAAAACCTGGCAAGGACAGCACAAAAAAAGAGAACTACAGACCAATATCTCTGATTAATACAGATGCAAAAATCCTAAACAAATTCCAGCAATGGAATACAACAATGCATTAAAAAGATTATTCATCACAACCAAGTGGGGTTCACCAGGGGCACAATGATGGTTCAACATCCATAAATCCATCAATGTTATACATCACATAAACAAAATAAAGGACAAAAATCATATGATTCTATCAGTTGATGCAAAAAAAGCATTTGACAAGATACAGCATTTATTTGTGATTAAAACACTTAATAAAATAGGCATAGAAGGTATATACCTTAACATAATAAAGGCCATATATGACAAACCCTCAGCTAATATCATAATTAATCGTGAAAACTGAAGCCCTTTCTCTACGTTCAGGAACACGACAGGGCTGTCCCCTAACACCTCTGCTTTTCAACATAGTGTTGGAAGTCCTTGCCAGAGCCATCAGGCAAGAGAAAGAAATAAAAGGCATCCAAATTGGGAATGAAGAAGTTAAAAAATCACTCTTTGCAGATGACATGATGCTATATGTAGAAAACCCTAAAGACTCCACCAAAAAGCTATTAGAAATAATCAACGAATACAGTAAAGTTGCTGGCTACACAATCAATGTATAAAAGTCCATTGCATTCGTACATACTAACAATTAAATCTCAGAAAAAGAAATGCAAAAAATAATTCCTTTTGCAATTGCAGCAAAAAGAATAAAATACCTAGGAATAAACTTAGTCAAGGATGTGAAAGTCCTATATGCTGAAAACTATAAGACATTTTTAAAAGAAATTGAAGAAGACAGAAAGAAATGGAAAGACATCCGTGCTCATGGATTGGAAGAATCAATATAGTTAAAAAGGCCATATTGCCCAAGCAATATACAGATTTAATGCAATCTCCATCAAAATCCCAATGGCACTTTTTTTTTTAAAGATTTTATTGGGGAAGGGAAACAGGACTTTATTGGGAGAACAGTGTATATGTCCAGGATTTTTTCCAATTCAAGTTGTTGTCTTTTCAGTCGTAGTTGTGGAGGGCACAGTTCAGCTCCAGGTCCAGTTGCCGTTTGAGAGGACGCACTCCAACCAACTGAGCCATCCGGGAGCTCAGCGGCAACTCAGCAACCGTATTCAATCTTAGTTGCACGGGGCGGAGCCTACCATCCCTTGAGGGAGTTCAGGAGTCGAACTGGCCACCTTGTGGTTGAGAGCCCACTGGCCCATGTGGGAATCGAATCGGCAGCCTTCAGCATTAGGAGCACAGTGCTCCAACCACCTGAGCCACCGGGCCGGCCCCCAATGGCACTTTTTAAAGAAATAGAACAAAAAATCATCAGATTTGTTTGGAACCACAAAAGACCCCAAATAACCAAAGCATCTTAAGAAAAAGAACAATGCTGGAGGTACACTCCCTGACTTTAGCTTGTACTACAAGGCTACAATAATCAGAACAGCATGGTATTTGCAGAAAAACAGACACATAAATCAATGGAATAGAGTTGAGAACCCAGAAATAAAACCACATAAATATGGAAAGATAATTTTTGACAAAGAAGCAAGAAACATACAATGGAGGAAAGACAGCCTCTTCAATAAATGGTGCTGGGAGAATTGGAGAGCCACGTGCAAAAGAATGAAACTGGACTGCTATCTGTCACCATGTACCAAAATTAATTCAAAATGGATCAAAGATGTAAGCATAAGACTTGAAACAATAAACTGCATAGAAGAAAACATAGGTACTAAACTTATGAACCTTGGGTTCAAAGAGCATTTTATGAATTTGACTCCAAAGGCAATGGAAGTAAAAGCTAAAATAAACAAATGGGACTATATGAAACTTAAAAGCTTCTGCACAGCAAAAGAAACCATCGACAAAATAAAGAGGCAACCAAGTAAATGGGAGATTTTTGCAAACAATTTCTCCCAGATGGGGCTAATATCCAAAATATACAAGGAACTCATGAAACTCAACAACAAAAAAACAAACAACCCAGTTGAAAAATGGGCTAACGACCTAAAGAGACATTTCTCCAAAGAGGACTTACAAATGGCAAATAGACATATGAAAACTGCTCAACATCACTAATCATCAGAGAAATGCAAATGAAAACTACAATGAGATATCACCTCACCTCAGTCAGAATGGCTATCATCAACAACATAAATAGTAACAAGTGTTGGAGAGGCTGTGGAGAAAAAGGAACCCTCATACACTGTTAGTGGGAATGCAGACTGGTGCAGCCATTATGGAAGGCAGTGTGGAGGTTCCTGAAAAAATTACGAATAGAGTTACCATATGACCCAGCAATCCCTCTCCTGGGTATCTACCCAAAAAATCTGAAAACATTTATACATAAAGGCACGTGTGCTCCAATGTTCATTGCAGCTTTGTTTACGGTGGCCAAGACATGGAAACAACCATAATGTCCTTTGATAGATGAATGGATAAAGAAGTAGTGGTACATATACACAATGGAATACTATTTAGCATTAAGAAAATATGATATAGGAACATTTGTGGCAACATGGATGGATCTTGAGAGTATAATGCTAAGCGAAATAAGTCAGAGAGAAAACGCAGAGAACCATATGATTTCATTGATATGTGGTATATAAACCAAAAACAACAAAAGAACAAGACAAACAATGAGAAACAAAAACTCATAGACACAGACAATAGTTTAGTGGTTACCAGAGGGTAAGGGGGCGGGGGGTGGGAAATGATGGTAAGGTGGATCAAATATATGGTGATGGAAGGAGAACTGACTCTGGGTGGTGAACACACAATGGGATTTATAGATGCTGTAATACAGAATTGCACACCTTAAATCTATGTAATTTTACTAACAATTGTTACCACAATAAATTAAAAAGAAAATAAAATAAAACGTACATTTAAAGAAAGACTGGGTTAACCAAGAAATAAAGGGAGACATCAAAAGATACACAGAAACAAATGAGAATGAAAACACATCCTACCAAAATTTTGGGGATGCAGAAAAAGCAGTAATAGAGAGATATTTATCTCATCACAGGCCTAATCCAAGAAAGAAAAAAATCACAGATAAAGAACCTAAAATTACACCTTTAAAAATAGAAACAGAACAAATGAATCCCAAAGTCAGCAGAAGGAGAAAATAAAAAGTCAGAGCAGAACTAAATTAAATAGCAAAAAGACAATTGAAAAATTAATGCGTTTTTGCGTTGGAACTTGGGGTCTTTCATGGGTGGTCTGAAGAATGGCTGTTGATGTAATGGAGCTGTTATGTGAAAATGCTAAGCATCCTGGGGGATGATGAATACTAATGAAGCTCTGGATGTCACTGATTAGCAGCTTCATTTTGAATGAGGTGTCGATGTCTGCCCATTGAAAGAGGCCAGTGTCTGTGAAGTTTCCAAGCAGTAACCATTTCTGGCTAGTGCTACAAGATTTATTCTTCTGTTGTATGGAAAACTGGTGGTCAGGAAAAGCTCTTCATTTTATGGACATGGAAAGAAAACATACAGATCAAGATGGATATTTATTATTAATTTTTCAAAAGGATTCTGAACCAACATCAAATCTAGATTAATGTGTCCATAGGATTCAAGCCTATGGTTTCTATTTAATCATGTCACTGCCCTAGAGAGTCACAACCTATTAACCAGTAGGTTACTTTTTAGATCTGTTTCTAGGACTACATAGCAAATGAAGTATTGTGTAATAGAAATTTCCATTAACTAGCCTTGTAATTAGATTATTCTGAATGGAAAAAAAAAAACTAATGCAATTCTACTCCATTGGTCTGTGTGTCTGTTTTTCTGCCAATACCACACTGTTTTGATTATTGTTGCCCGGTAGTACAAAGTGAAGTCAGGGAGTATGATATCTCAAGCATTGTTCTTTTTTCTTAGGCTTGCTTTTGATATTCGGGGGTCTTTTGTGGTTCCAGACAAATATGATGATTTTTTTGTTCTATTTCTTTTTTAAAAAGCCATTGGGATTTTGATGGGGATTGCATTAAATCCGTATATTGCTTTGGGTGTTATGGCCATTTTAATTATGTTGATTCTTCCAATCCATGAACATGAAATGTCTTTCTATTTCTTTGTGTCTTCTTCAATTTCTTTAAAAAATGTCTTACAATTTTCAGTGTATAGGTCTTTCATATCCTTGTGAAGTTTATTCCTAGGTATTTTATTCTTTTTGCTGCAATTGCAAAAGGAATTGTTTGTTTGTTTTTTCTTTTTCTGAGACTTCATTGTTAGTATATTGGAATGCAATGGACTTTCATACACTGATTTTGTAGCGGGCAACTTTACTGTATTCGTTTATTGTTTATAATAGCTTTTGGTGGAGTCTTTAAGGTTTTCTATATATAGCATCATGTCATCTGCAAAGAGTGACAATTTAATTTCTTCATTCCCAATTTGGATGCCGTTTATTTCTTTCTCTTGTCTGATTACTCTGACTAGGATTTCCAATAGTATGTTAAAAGCAGAGGTTAATAGGGGACAGCCCAGTTGTGTTCCTGAACATAGAGCAAAGGGCTTCAATTTTTGACCGTTAATTATGATATTAGCTGAGGGTTTGTCATACATGGCCTTTATTATGTTAAGGTATTTTCCTTCTTTACCTATTTTATTAAGTGTTTTAATCATAAATGGATATTGTATCTTGTCAAACCCTTTTTCTGCATCTATTGATATAATCATATGATTTTTGTCCTTTATTTTGTTTATGTGGTATATCACATTGATTGATTTGCACATATTAATTATCTCTATGGAATAGAATTGAGAACCCAGAAATAAAACCACATAAATATGGAAACATAATTTTTGACAAAGGTGCCAAAAACATATAATGACGAAAAGACAGCCTCTTAAATAAATGGTGCTGGGAGAATTGGATAGCCACGTGCAAAATAATGAAACTAGACTGCTTACTGTCACCGTGTACCCAAATTAATTAAAAATGGATCAAAGACCTAAACATAAGACCTGAAACAATAAATATTTTGGTCCCCTACTATAATTGTGTTTTGGTCAATTTTTCCCTTTAGTTCTGATAGTAGTTGCTTTGTATATTTCAGTGGGCCCTATTGGGTTCATAAATAATGATGATTGTTATGTCTTCTTGTTGTATAGTCCCCTTCATCATTATGAAATGTCCATCTTTGTCTCTTGCTACCTTTTTTATCCTGAAATCTGTTACACCTGATATCAGTATGGATACACCTGATTTTCTCTGAATACTATTTGCTTGGAGTGTCGGTTTCCACATTTTCACTTTGAGTCTATATTTGTCCTTGTAGCTGAGATGTGTCTCTTGGAGACAGCATGTGGTTGGGTTTAGTTTCTTTATCCAATATGTTATTCTGTGCCTTTTTAATGGTGAGTTCAGTCCATTTACATTTAGGGTGATGATTGATATATGAGGATTTCCTATTGTTCTATCTTGTTTTCTGGTAAGGCTGTGTCTCCTTTGTTTCTTTGCCATTTTGATGTCTATAATTTCAGTGTGTTGGTATTCTATGATTTTTCTCTGTTCTTCTTTTTTTATGTTATATATTTCAGCTCCGGATTTTCTCTTTTTGAGTGGTCGCCATTAAATTTATATAAAAAAATATTTTATATTTACAGTGTCCTTTTTCTCCAGCATGCTTTCTTTCTTTATTCCCTTTTGCTGGTTCAGACCTTTACTCTCTCCCCTTTTAATTTTTTGTTTTCACAAATTATCCCTTGTTATACTGTGAATTGATTTCCATGTTGCAGTTGCAAATTGTCTTTTTTTTTTTTAATGTTTTTTTTTTCTTTTTTAACTTGTATGTTTTGTTCAAGTGTATAGTGTCCTATTTTGTGTATCGGTTACCATTTCCTGCTTTGTCTGTCTGTTCAGAATATTACTCATGGTTTTGTGTTCTTCTGTATTTTTGTTTCAGGTCATATAGCCCGTCTTCTTTACTTTGGATACCTTGAGGATTCTTTCTTTGTCATTTATTTTTGAAAGCTTCAACACAAAGTGCCTTGGAGAAGGCCTGTTGGGATTCAAGTAATTGGGTCTTCCTCTACTTGCTTCTTGGTTTGAGGATCCAGTTCTTTCCACAATTTTGGGAAGTTTTCATTGACTATTTGTTTGAATATACTCTCTGTTCCCTTCTCCCTTTCTTCTCCTTCCAGTATGCCCATTATTATGTTTCTCTTTCTGATGGAGTCAGAAAGTTTTTATAGAGTTCTTTCATTTCTTTTAACTCTCAAGTCTCTCTCTTCTTCCATCTGTGTCATTTCCAGATTTCTATCTTCGAAGTCACTGATTCTTTCCTCCTTCTAGTCAACTCTATTACCTAAGGTGGCTATTTCATTCTTCATTTCTTTTATTTAGTTCTTCATCACCAGAATTTCTATTTGTTTCTTTTTTAATATTTCAATCTCTTTGACAAAATGTTCATTTTGTTCTCTGATTGTGTTTCTGAGTTCATTAAACTGCCTGTCTGTGTTTTCTTGTGTCTCATTGAGTTTTTTCTTAACTGTGATCTTGAATTCTCTGGCATTTAAGTCACATATTTTTATGTCTTTAAGTTTATTTTCTGGAGACTTCGTTTCCTTCCTGAACTGCCTTGTTACCTTGGTTATTCAGGGCAATTAATGATTTATTATTTCTCTCCCTAGGCATCCACAGGACTGGGCTCTGCAACACTTGAAAGGAAGAGGCCTTTCCTTTGCTATCCAGTAGGTGTTGCTGGAATGTTTTATTTTCTGTCTGACTGCAGCCTTTTATTCTCTCTCACGCTGTAGCATTCTATTTTCTTTTACACTGCTCCAGGTTCTCATACAATGTGGCGTTCTCTGGAAGGTGGGCTTCTCCTTTATGACCAGGTTACCTAGGTCACAGGGCACCATCTCTGTGGGGTGATGTAGAGAGCTTCTGAAGTCCCAAAGGTCTTCCTGAAACCAGATTCAGAGCCTGTGTGTCTCAGCGGCTCTGGTCCTTATGGGATCTGCCCAGATAGGTGGGGATGATGACTGGTTGGGTTCTGAGAAGTGACTTCGAGCGATGAAGACTACTAACTCACAGTTGTCTTGACCCTACAGTTTCTTCCCTTTCACCATAATTATTTGCACTGTGAGTCTGTGGCTGCAGGGCTGCAGTTCTCAGATCTGTAAATATTCTGTTCCTTTGAGCTGGCACTGCTACCATTTCTTCTGGTGTCTGCTCTTAGTACTGGGAGGGTGGTGGTAGAGCAGGCTCTGGAAGGGTGGGGAGGCAGTTGGCCAGGTTCCATATCTATGTCTTCCATCCTCTGTTGGCAATGAGGGCTTAAACCACCTTCCCTATCCTTCTTCCTTCAGTCTTTGTTCCACGGTGTCAGCTATGAGCGTTGAGTTCAGCCATGTTATATGCTAATTCCCTCAAGCGGGACTGTGGGTCAGTCTCCCACAACTGCAGTAAGCTCCAGAATGCATGGAGCTCCAAGCTTCCTTCTGTGTCCTTTGGCCTGAAACCTGCATCTCTGCACTTTCCCATTCTCCCATCCCCACTTATTCAATTTGCCCACCTTTAAATGATTTCAATTGCAGGTCTCTCAGACACGCCTGTGTGCCATGCAGGGAGTCCCTTGTTGATTTATAGCTGTTCAATTGTTGTGAATTCCAGGGGAGATTTCAAGAAACACTCCTCACACCACCATTTCTGTGATGTCATTCTTGTTTTCTTTCTTTCTATTAATGGAACTTGTATTTGCTTACGTATAAGGCTCCAAAACACTGCATGGATACCCAGGCCTCCCTCCCCTCTGCCCATAATATTATCTGGGCTGTCCTCCCCACAGCATATGGGGCCAGGACATGGCCCACACTCCCATACCCATCACTGACCCCCAGGAATCCTTCCTTGGCCTTCCTTTCCTGCGAGGTTCTACTTGGTCTACAGAATTTGTGCCAAGTTCTCGCTATGAGAATTTCCCTCTGTGACCCAGATAATCACCCAGTGCAGCCCCTCAAGGGAAGCTCTCTGGTCCTTTCTGGTTCTGTTTCCATTCCGTGGCACCAATATCACACATGTGGGATGATCTCTTGGTTCAAGACTCATAGGAAGTCAGGCCAAACCCATCTTCCTGTCAGTGTCAGATGTGATCCCCAGGAGGGGTAAATCTGAATTCAGGAGTTTTAAAATAAAATACAAGAACACACAAAGCCCTCCCTTTTGTCCTGTAATTAGACATTTTCATGAATGTTCTTGTTTTATCAAGTCCATTGCACAACTGTGCTGATAGTTACATAACCACATAGTGGTAATAGCAAGAAAATATTACCCCAGTGAATATTGCATTGATTTATCTATCAAATTCTGTAAGCATATGACTGGTTAAATGCAGATGAATTCTATTTGCTTGCATTCTTGGCCTAAGAGCCATTCATGTGAAAGGCCAATTCTTTCTCAACATTCTTTATTACTCCTCATCACCACTTTAGGAGCAGGGAGACCCCAAAGTAACTCAATATATTTTACCAGAGTGATCTCTTCCCCAAATAATTCCACTATTTTATTAGAAAGGAACAGCCTGACTCCAGTCGAAGGGTTTTGGGAGGTGGTGTCTTTGATTTAGGACAGAGGACTTAACCCTTTGGTGCCAGGACAGAAATCAGACATGCTCTGAACACCACCAACACCCTACCCCTGTCTAATTGGTGTGACTGGCTTTCTGACATAGATCTCCTAGTACTCTTATCATAAAGCAGGAGAGGAAATAAGTCTGTGCACATCATGGATGACATGGAGCATCACAAGCCATAAAACTAAAGAATGACCCTGGCAGCAGCACTTAAAAGTGATCTTGGCACAATCTTTCATTAATCTGAAAAATGATCAATTTTATTTCTCAGTAACTTAACAGAATCCAAAACCCAGAGGGAAAGGCTTAAAGCAGAGTCAACATTAGATGTGTTTCTAAATGTATCTAAACTCAAAATTATACCCCTTCAACCCCCAGAATAGAATTGTAACAATAATTTTTCATCATCAAAAAGCATGAATTAAGGGTTTTAGCTCATGGTGGTTTATGAACAGATGGTTATAAGAGTCAAGGACTCAGGGTCTGAGGAATTTCCTTGTTCTAGACACATCATTGTCAGCTACTGAGGGACAGGACACATTGCCCAGCACCACACTAGAGAAAGGACACCTCCCTCAGTCCACAATATCGACACTGACAGTAATATTGGCTATTGTCTTCTGAGCATTTGCATGTGCCAGGCATTTCATAAGCTTTATTGCACACATCCCTCCACAGTTCTGTGGTCAGACGGGAGGCATGCTTTACAGATGAGGAAACTGAGTCTCATGGAGATCAAGTAACTTGCCCAAAGTCTCAGGGCCATAAAGTCAAGAGTGCAGGCCAAAGACCTGGGCTAGGGACCTGACTCAGAGCAGACATTTTCAACATTTTGCTAAATGGCCTCTCTCCAAGACAAACCCAAAGATGCCATATGTACCTCTATGTTATTCAGATAAAGTCTCTGTGTATATGGGGGTGGGATTTTGGAGACAATCCTGGTGATGTCCACTCTCAGTTCTGTGACCCTGGGTAAGTTGCTCACCATTCCTGGGCCTCTAAGGTAAGACAGGACAAGATAAGGCAAATGCTGTCATCTAGCTCCAGACAGAACTGCTCTGTGCCGTAGGTGATAGGGTTAAACATGCCGTGCAGAGTCAGAGGAACAGTGCCTCTCACATTAAGGCAACTAGTCCTTGTTCTTATCTACCTACCTGAACAGAATCACATCCTCCACACCCAGTGCAGTCTTCTTGCTTCCTACACAGTCAGCTTCCTACAACGTAGACCTGACCATGGGGACCCCTGCTTAAAAACTTCAGAGCTCCACAAGGCCACCAGGATAGAATGCAAACACTTCAACCTGCTGAGGAAAGGACTTGTGTCAGACTGCCCATGGCATCTTGCTTACACCCACACCTTGTGCACCCACCTGTTGCAACTCCTAAAGCTCCCTGCCCCACCCCACCTCGGAGTATCCATCTAGAGACTCTCCCTTTGTGCCCACCCTCCTGTCAACATGTGAAAACTCCTGCTCAGACCACACAGCAACCTCCTGGGCAACATCTTTCCAAAGCCCCTCTGATGGCTGAGTCCTGCTGCGTGCCATGCCCATTAGCCCCCGAAAAGTCAGCTCTTCTTCAGCTACAGTGAAGGACTTCAGAGATGTTTCCAGTTTGAACTGTGACCCACTAATAACAAAGATGTAAATTAGATTTGGAGTCTGCATTCTTAGCATCTGAAGACAGGAGAGAATGGGCTTATAAGGCTTTTGGGATGGCTTCAATTGACAGAGTGTGCTGCCCCCTACACAGAGTTAGGGCTATGCAAAGTGCTGATTAAAGTTTATTTAAAAAAAAGAGCACACTGATAGTCAAGGGGGCTGTACATCACTTTACAATGTTAATATGCATAATTAAGAATGTTTAGTATTCGTGCAATCTATGACTTGATAAGAGATTATAATAAATATATTTTATGTGTGTTTGATTAGTGATGTAAAGACTAAAACAGGGAAGCAATATCTAAGAACAAAGGGGCCTGACATGTAAGGGCACTTTCCCAAAACTTTCCACTCTCATTGGTTGAAAAATGTTAATTCTTCATTTAAGATTCTGCAGTGACCATGGCAATATATTTAATTAGACCTTAGAAATTAAGACTAGGAAAATGCAATGAGAACGGGCCATTTACATGTGGAAAATGAGCTAACCCTCTGCTCAGATCCTTCTTGGAGGTTGTCAGGGTATAAATAAGACATAAATGTGATTAAAATACTAATTGACAAATTGTTGGCAAGGAGAATTCCTGCTTTGTCTGTTTAAAGGTTCAGCATATATTTAGAATATTTATTATGCCTAAATTAATGTAACCCAAGACATGAGCCCTCCCTTTCAATATGGACATTTTGAAGAAAGAAGTTATCACAATGCAACAATACCTTAGAGTCTGTACCATGTGGGGAAAAGTCCTAAAGTATATGAATGGTCAAATATTTTTTAATGCAACATTATTGCTTTCAAGAACTTTTATTACCTAGCAGCTAACAAGTTTATTTTTTTTGGTGGCCTACTTTAATAAATGAAAACTATAATAATAGTTGAAATTAACAATTGATTTGTACATGTTTATCATATTCTTATAGACATCAGTAACTTCAGTAGGTAAGGCGCTTCCTTGCTAATATTTTAACATGTATGCAAATTAGCCCACACAGCTTGTGGTCCATCCTAATAGCCTGTCCTCCTGTGTAATGCTCTTTCAATGTTCCTGATACCCTAACACCTATCTGAAATAAGTGAGGGCTGTGGGGCATTACTCCAGTGTGGCAGAAGTCGGGACTCTGAGAGTCCAAGGTACTACACGACCCACCTGAAATCCTTAGTTAGTGATTCAGCCAGGTATTTTGACCCCAGGTTCTACCCTCTCGAGGTTCCTCTCTGCAGCCCTTATTGTCCTTCCTGAATAAGGCTCCTATCCTGAAGGGCGATCCACTTTTTCTCTGTAATTGTGCACTTCAGAACTCTTAACTGGGCTCCTACTATATGCCAAGCATTATGCCAGGTGTTGGAGACACAGCAGAGAACAGGACATAAGCCCTGTGTTTGTGCAAATTTAAATAGAACCCCCCAAGTATAGCCCTTTTCCATAAGGCCTATCTCCATCTTCTTTCTCCCTCATCTCCCAACCTCACTCATGGAATCAAACCTCTGTTGGCATCCACATGCTCACTTCTCTTCTTTCCCCTGGCTCCTGTCATGACTGCTTCAATTGTCCATCTTCCCCCCACCCCCGCCCCTGCCCCAACCTTAGTTAGACTGGGTAAAGATGGGAATCTCATGTGTTCACCTTCCTAGAGCCCAGAAGAATCTTTGCCGAAGGCCTGCAGACACATCCCTTCCTCCCCCTGGGTGAAAACAAGGCTGGGCCCTCCTATCAGTACCCTGCCTTTCTGTATGGTGTCTCCTTTTACCTCTAATCCCAGTTGACTTAGAAAACAAACAAGGACAAAAAACTGTTTTGAATTCACTGAGGAACTTGTGTGGATCCATCACAGTCATGCTTGTGTTCTTTGGAAGTAGAGCAGCACAAATATCTAAGAGACACATATTTAACAAGCTTAGAAACAGTGCTTGGTGTTCATAGGACTCGGCTATGTAATAATTGCTTTCTTCCCCCAGAAAGGCCCACAGCCCTAAGGCAAGACCCATTTAACTTAAGGGAACCAGAGGGAATTGGAGTCCCCTGGCCTTACCCAGAAAAGCCATTAGGTTCATTTTGCCCTCTTAGTAAAGTGGGCTACCCCATGACTCTCTCACTCCTCTGCTGGCTGAGGAGGGGATGAGTCCAGCCCCAGAAGGGTGTCCTACAACATCTCTGCAAGTCAGTGCACTGGCCTTACTGGTACTGAGAGCTTAGCCTGTCTCCTGTTGCCACTGTCATTTCTGACATGGGAAATGTTACTCTGCCAACCCCCAAAGCCCCCAAGAAGAAAAAGACATCATCACAACATCAGTTTCATTACCTTTGTATCTTGACTTTTGAAGCCAGAAAAAAAGACGTTCTGTATTAAAATGTTCCTTCCACATAATAATGTCCTCCACATAATAAAGCTAATGGAATATTTCACACATTGAAAATAGCCACAGTGACCTATTCTTCTTTGTGAAAGAGTCTCTTATTTTTTCCCCTCTCATTCCACTTTTGCTTTTTTTTTCTTTGCATTTTAGATATCAGTCAACTATAGCCAAGTGACCAGGGTATCTTCCAGAATTAGTATTTCCTCAATTGAAGCAACATCAAAAATAAAGAAAATAATCAAAAGATATGGAAGGAAACAAATGCACCCATTTCCTCCACTTTTGGCCTCTGCAAAATCTCAGATACTTAGAAGATTCAGATCTTAGGAGTACCTGGGTGGTGCAGTTCACTCACCAGATGGAAGGATTCTGTTTGAAGTTTTCTGTAATTTAGAGCTGTCAAAAGGGTCTAGAGGAAGCCTGTGGTCTTGGGTTTATCATTGTTTTTTCTCAAGCTTTATCTAGGTATAATTGACAAATAAAATTGTATATATTTAAAGTGTAAAACATACACTTTGTTTGAATGCTGGAAAAGGGCAAAATTCGGTATTAAGTCTAGGAGTCTGACTTATTGGAACCCTCAGCCGAACTTGAATATTATTGAGTTCCAAGGATTTTTAATCAGATGACTAGGAAAGACATAGACTCAGTTGGGGCAGCATGCTCATCCAAGCTCCCTGCAGGAGAGCAGACTATACTGTGCCTTCCCCAAAGAGCAGATGGCTCTAGGCCATTCTGATCTAAGCATTAGTCACCTCTCCTTTTGTTCCTCAGCATGTATAACATGATAAGGGAAACAAGACAAAGATTGGCTTGTTTATAACTGACCCAAAGATGGGAATCAACAAAAGTAATTGTCTAGAAGGAGTGAAAAGTTGGAAAGACCAAAGTTCAGGGCATTCTGCTGTTATTAATTCCCAGCAGAAAAGGCACTTTACTTCTAAAGATTGTGCTTGATTCTTAAAGGGAGAAGAAGGTGGCAAGAATATGTAGGCTTCCAAAGAGGGCAGCCACACAAAAACAGAACAGAAAGTTTGTCGGCCCATGACACCTCTCAAATTCTCTTCTCCATCTGTCATTTATGTGCTCCTGTTTATAGATAGTTCTCATGGGAGCTGGTATTTATATGGCGTAAACAGGAGTGTGCATTTGCACATGTGCATGCTTGCATGTTCACACATATAATTTAAGAAACTTACAAATTACATTTATTTTTAATGTTTATAGGTCAGATAAATGTAGTGTCATCACTACATATAATAGTATCGTCCTTGTGGGCTATAATATTTTCATTATCTTATCACATTACAAAGCTCCAGGATAAAAAGGAGGTCATCTGGTGACCAGAACATGTTATATACCTGACCCCCTTTGGTATAACCCAGCTTAACTTTCTTGTCTAAATTCACAGTTTAGTGTTTTCCAATTGAAAACAGTATGAGCCAAGATACATTGTCAAGTTCTGCAGTTCTGCATATGAGGCAGCTGAGGCCCTGACATTAAAATGTGGACTCAAAGTATACCAATAAATAAGAGGTACAAAACCCTGCCTGACCTCCAAGAAGAAATACCTTAAGACTTCTACAGCAGGAGGCGAATTCCTCTGCCTCAAGGAGGCTTGTATAATCTCCCACAATCTGTGTAATTCCTGTTGGTTTTGCAGTGAAATGTTTTACATATAACACCTGCTCCCAGCTTTCTGATAAACCTTTACATTTTATTTAAGATGCTGATCCATTTATTTCTGAAAAACAAACAACTCTGCGCTTAGTGGTATAAAACATGTTTCACTATGCTCATGGGTTCTGTGGGTTGGGAATCCAGGAGACATCACAGGGATGGTTTTTCTTTGCTCATAAATGTCTGGTGAAGTTCAAGGCTGAGCTGACTTGACAGCTGGTAGGGAAACACCTATAGTGCCTCCACATCCATAGCTTGTAATTGACGCTCTTGGCTGAGACTTTAACCAGACTGTCCACAGGAACACCCATTACACATAGCCTTTCATTTGGTATCTCCATGTGGGCTAATTCAAGCTTCCTCACAGCATGATGGCTGCGTTCCCAGAGCAAACATCGCAAGATATCAAGGCAAATCTTGAGACCTCATCATGACCTAGCCTCCAAAGCCATGCAGCATCACTTCTGCCAGACTCTACTGGTCAAGGCCTTCATAAAGTTCTGTCCAGACTCACAGCAGGGGATATTTAAGTAAAGGCTCTAGAGAGTATGAGAGATGGGAAATATTGCAGCAGCCATTTTTTGGAAAATGTAATCTGTCACAGCTGCATTTCTAGGGATGAAAGAATATTATACACACAACATATTTACGTTACTAGGTTTATAGGAAAATGAATAATAACAGTACAGCTTGCTTTCCTAAATACTATTTTGAGAAAGATTATATTAAATGAACCAAACCTCTGAGACCTAAAATGCCTCTTAGCTTATTAGGTCATGGCATTATTACAGGAAAAAGTAAAGGGTGTTTTTACTCAAAAACCATTATACTTATCAAGTGCACATTAGCATGCATAACAGTTTTGATAAACACATTGCCTACTGAAGATAAAAGGGCTGCTAATCTTATAAATCTTCAGTCGGCAAAGCAGAGAGCATTATGTTGATAATGATAAATGATAGCACTAAATATTTTAAATGATTAAAAAGTAAGCTAAGTCAACATTCTTTCAAGTATCTACAACCTGACACTATGTGTATGTACAGAAAAGGAACAGAAACTGGCTGAACACAAGAGAACTGTCTTTAAGTATTTTTTTAAAATCTTTAATATGCTTCTTATTTGGTATTCCAAAAGCAATATGCTGGGAAAGCTTATCATATTTACTTTTGCTACTTAAGTAAATAATTGATTGCATTATAAGTGCATTGCACTTCAAAGGTTTGAAGTTGGCTTAGCATATAGTTAACACCAATTTGGCACACTCTCTTAAGTTGTCATTTACAAAACATATCATCTCAGATTTGCTGAAATGCTGTATTTCTAAGTCACCACTCTGCTTACTCATATTTTTAAATAACTCTTTCACCATTTGATCCCAAACTTCTTTTGTTGATGTTTCTGTTGGTATCTCATTACTTCCTCTGTATTCATATCTGATGTAGGGTGGCCTCTGGCATGCTTTGGATGGGGGGTGGGGAACTCTACACTGTAGGACAGACAGAAAGATTGTGAAGTTCATACCTCTTTGTGGAGTGCAATCCAGGTCCACTGTATGTTCCAAGGGATGAGACTTAATCAGAACAGAGAACATCTCTCTCCCCCATAACCTACTACCATGTGAATAAGCCACCAGTATAATAACCATGGATCTGAGCTGGGAGAGATGAAAGACATATACTTTGTTTGAGGAGCAGTACATAGGGAATTCCCAAAGCCAAGGGGGAAGACCAAAATGAGGATATAAGAGGACTTGGAAAATTTTTGGTACCCAAAATTATAACAAACATCAAATATGCCCCACTCCTGGCCAAATTAAAATAAAGTCTCACACTAAAGGCATATTTACCTTAATGTCTGCTGCCCTATAGAAGATATATTTCAACAAAATATTTCAAGGCATGCCAAAAACCAAGAAAAGTATGAAGAGACAAAGTAATCATTGGAACCAAACTTGATTATGATTCAGATGTTGGAATTATTACACAGGGAATTTAAAGCATGTATGACCAATATGTTAAATGCTGTAATGAAAAAGGCAGACAATGTGCATGCACAGATGGGTATTGTCATCAGAGGATAAAAACTGTAAAAAGAAATGCTAGAAGTAAAAACAATAATATAAATTAAGAATGCTTTGGTTGATAGACAACACAGCTGAGGAAAAAATCAGTGAACTTGAAGATAGGTCAAAAAAAATTACCCAAACTGAAACACAAAGAGAAAAAAGAATGAAAACAAAATTAACAAACAAAAAAACACCACCAACAACAAAAAAACCAGTAGAACATCCAAGAACTGAGGACAGTGGGGCCATAAGAAATGGTATCGCAAGTATAATTGAAATATCAAAGGAAGAAGAAATATTTGAAGAAATAATGGCCAACAGATTTTCAAAATTAGAAACAGACATCAAACCACTGTTCTAAAAGCAGAGAAATTGCCAAGCAGAATTTAAAAAACAAACAAAAACATCTATATAAAAATCTTCTCACATTCGGTTGGTTGCCTCTTTATTTTGTCAATGGTTTCTTTTGCTGTACCTATGTTTCCTTCCATGCAGCTCGTTTTTTCAGGTCATATGTTTAGGTCTTTGATCCATTTTGAGTTAACTTTGGAACACAGTGAGAGATAAAAGCATAGTTTTATTCTTTTGCCCATGGCTTTGCAATTTTCCCACCACCATTTATTAAACAGGCTATCTTTTCTCCATTGAATGTTTTTGGCTCCTTTATCGAAAACTGTCTATATTTATGTGGGTTTATTTCTGGGTTTTCAATTTTAAGACATTGGTCTGTGTGTCTGTTTTTCTGTCAATCCATACTGTTTGATTATTATCGCTGTATCAGGGAGGATGATACCTCCAGCATTATTGTTTTTCTAGGATTGCTTTGGCTATTTGGGGTCTTTTCTGGTTCCAGACAAATCTGATGATTTTTTGTTCTATTTCTTTAAAAATGCCATTGGGATTTTGATGGGGATTGCATTAAATCTGTATATTGCTTTGGGTAATATGGCCATTTTAACTATGTTGATTCTTCCAATCCATGAATACAAAATGTCTTTCCATTTCTTTGTGTCTACTTCAATTTCTATCAAAAATGTCTTATACACTTCCAATAAGGAGCTAATACCCAAAATATATAAGAAACTCATACAACACAACAACAACAACAACAAAAACCCACAAAAAAATCCATTAAAAAATGGGCAGAGAACTAAATAGACATTTTTCCAGAGGACATACAGATGGCCAATAAACATATGAAAAGATGCTCAACATCACTAATCATGACAGAAATACAAATGAAAACCACAATAAGATATCAATTCACACCAGTTAGAGTGGCTATCATCAACAAAACAAGTAATAACAAGTGTTGGAGAGGCTGTGGAGAAAAGGGAACCCTCATACACTGTTGGTGGGAATGCAGATTGGCACAACTGCTATGGAATTGTGGAGGTTCCTCAAAAAGTTAAGAATAGAATTACCATATGACTAAGCAATTCCTTTGCTGGGTATCTACCCAAAAATCTAAAATCATTTATCCATAAAAATATATGTGCTCCAATGTTACTGCAGCTTTATTTATAGTGGCCACGATATGGAAACAATGGAAGTATCCTTCAATATATGATTGGATAAAGAAGCTGTGGTACATATACATAATGGAATACTATTCTGCCATAAGAAAAGATGAAATAGTACCATTTGTGGCAACATGGATGGACCTCGAGATTATTATGTTAAGCGAAATAAGTCAGACAGAAAAGGTTGAGAACCATATGATTTCACTGATATGTGGTATATAAAACTGAAAACAACAAAGGAACAAGACAAACAAATGAATAAACAAAAACTCACAGATTCAGACAATAGTTTAGTGGTTACCAAAGGAAGGAGAGGGTGGTAGATGGGGGTAAAAGGAATCAAATATACGGTGATAGAAGGAGAACTGACTCCAGGTGGTGAACACGCAATGGGACTTATAGACGGTGTATTACAGAATTGTACACCTGAAACCTAGGTAACTTTACTAACCGTTGTCACCCCAATAAACTTTAATTTTAAAAAAAATGAGATCACTTTTCTTTTCAATTTGCATGTTATTAGTTACTATGATGTTAAACATCTCTGCATATGTTCGATATTTAGTTGCCTTTTTTATTATTTCCTCATAAATTACTATCATACCTTCACCTATTTCTCTTGGGCCTTCTGCACCTTATTGATTTGTAGGCACTTTTTTCATATTATAGCTATTAACCCATTGTCAATTCACTGTATCACAAACATTTTCTCCTGGTAGACTTGTTTGTCAGTGGTGCCCTTTCCCATACAGGGTAGTCCTGGAATCTCTGTGGTTGTTGGAGTGAAACTTAGAGAGCATGGGTTCTGGTTTTGTATAGCTTATGGAGTCTGATTGTTTAGCCTTCAGGGCCACTTAACAGAAAGCAGAAGGCAGTACTGCTGTCTCACCGATCCTATCTGAAGGAGCAGCTGCCCCAGAGTAATCCCAGTAAGCAGCCTGTTTGCATGCATCAGCAGCCTCCAGTTCCTCCCAGATGGGAAGAAAGTGTGGGCTTCCAACTGCCCCCTCCATCCCAGCAAAAGGCCCATGAAGAGTAGGAAATGAAAACAGTAAAAACCCCCTTTGTTTAATGCTAGGCTGTGAGGCTAGGTACTGGCTTCCCCTTTGTGATTCATGAATTCACCAGGAATCAGGTGTACTCTCTTCCTGCCATGAGTTGAGAGCAGAAAAGAGAAAACTGTAGGCAAGAGCCTTGTTATGAAAAAAAGTCTAGTTTCCACCATTCACCATACATTTGACCTCCCTTTCTCATTTCATCTTCCCCAACCCCCTTCCCCTCTGGTAACCACCAGTCTGTTGTCAGTATCAATGAGTTTGTTTTTTGTTTTGTTTTGCTTGTTCCTTTGTTGTTATTGTTGTTGTTTGTTTTTTATATTCCACATATAAGTGAAATTATGTCCTTTTCCATCTGCCTTATTTCACCTAGTATAGTACCCTCAAGGTCCATCCATGTTGAAGCAAGTGGCAGTATTTTATACTTTTTATGGCTCAGTAGTATTCCACTGTATATAAACCACATTTTTTAAAAAATTTATTTATTGGGGTGACAATTGTTAATGAAATTACATAATTTCAGGTGTACAATTCTGTATTACATCATCTATAAATCCCATTGTGTGTTCACCACCCAGAGTCAGTTCTCCGTCCGTCACCATATATTTGATCCCCCTTACCCTCATCTCCCTCCCCCAATCCCCCTTACCCTCTGGTAACCACTAAACTATTGTCTTTGTCTATGAGTTTTTGTGTCTCATTTGTTTGTCTTGTTTTTGGTTTAAATACCACATATCAGTGAAATTGTAGGGTTCTCTGCTTTTTCCGTCTGACTTATTTCGCTTAGTATTATACTCTCAAGATCCATCCATGTTGTCACAAATGTTCCTATATCATCTTTCTTACCGCCGAATAGTATTCCATTGTGTATATATACCACAACTTCTTTATCCATTCATCTATCAAAGGACATTTTGCTTGTTTCCATGTCTTGGCCACTGTAAACAAAACTGCAATGAACATTGGAGCACACGTGTCTTTATGTATAAATGTTTTCAGATTTTTGGGGTAGATACCCAGGAGAGGGATTGCTGGGTCATATGGTGACTCTATTCGTAATTTTTTCAGGAACCTCCACACTGCCTTCCATAACAGCTGCACCAGTCTACATTCCCACCAACAGTGGATGAGGGTTCCTTTTTCTCCACAGCCTCTCCAACACTTGTTACTATTTGTCTTATTGATGGGAGCCATTCTGACTGGGGTGAGGTGATATCTCATTGTGGTTTGTATTTGCATTTCTCTGATGATTAGTGATGTTGAGCATTTTTTCATATGTCTATTTGCCATTTGTATGTCCTCTTTGGAGAAATGTCTCTTTAGGTCCTCTGCCCATTTTTCAATTGGGTTGTTTGTTTTTTGTTGTTGAGCTTCATGAGTTCCTTGTATATTTTGGATATTAACCCCTTATCGGAGGCACTGTTTGCAAAAATCTTCTCCCATTCAGTTGGTTGCCTCTTTATTTTGTCGATGGTTTCTTTGGCTGTGCAGAAGCTTTTAAGTTTCATATAGTCCCATTCATTTATTTTAGCTTTTACTTCCATTGCCTTTGGAGTCAAATTCATAACAAACTCTTTGAACCCAAGGTCCGTAAGTTCAGTACCTATGTTTTCTCCTATGCAATTTATTGTGTCAGGTCTTATGCTGACAGAGAGCAGTCCAATTTTATTCTTTTGCACGTGGCTTTCAAATTCTCCCAGCACCATTTATTGAAGAGGCTGTCTTTCCTCCATTGTATGTTTTTGGCTTCTTTGTCAAAAATTATCTGTCCATATTTATGTGGTTTTATTTCTGGGTTCTCAATTCTATTCCATTGGTTTATGTGTCTGTTTTTCTGCCAATACGTTTTGATTATTGTATCCCTGTAGTACAAGCTAAAGTCAGGGAGTGTGATACCTCCAACATCGTTCTTTTTTCTTAAGATTGCTTTGGCTATTCGGGGTCTTTTGTAGTTCCATACAAATATGATGATTTTTTTGTTCTATTTCTTTAAAAAATGCCATTTGGATTTTAATGGGGATTGCATTAAATCTGCATATTGCTTTGGGCAATATGGCCATTTTAACTATGTTGATTCTTCCAATCCATGAGCATGGAATGTTTTTCCATTTCTTAGTGTCTTCTTCAATTTTTTTAAAAAATGTCTTGTAGTATTCAGCATATAGGTCTTTCACATCCTTGGTTAAGTTTATTCCTAGGTATGTTACTCTTTCTGCTGCAATTGCAAAAGAAATTTTTTTTGTTTCTTTTTCTGAGATTTCGTTGTTAGTATACAGGAATGCAATGGACTTTTGTACGTTGATTTTGTAGCTGGCCACATTACTGTATTCGTTGATTGTTTCTAAGAGCTTTTTGGTGGAGACTTTAGGGTTTTCTATATACACCATCATGTTTCTGCAAAGAGTGACAATTTAACTTCTTCATTTCCAATTTGGATGCCTTTTATTGCTTTCTCTCGCCTGATTGCTCTGGCAAGGACTTCCAACACTATGTTGAAAAGCAGAGGTGATAGGGGACAGCCCTGTCGTGTTTCTGAACATAGAGCAAAGGGCTTCAGTTTTTCACAGTTAATTATGAGATTAGCTGAGGGTTTGTCATATATGGCCTATATTATGTTAAGCTATTTTCTTTCTATACTTATTTTATTAAATGTTTTAATCATAAATGGATGTTGTATCTTGTCAAATGCTTTTTCTGCATAAATTGATAGAATCATGATTTTTGTCCTTTATTTTGTTTATTGATGGATCACATTGATGGACTTGCGTATGTTGAACCATCTTCGTGCTCCTGGGATGACCCCACTTGGTCGTGATGAATAATCTTTTTAATGCATTGTTGCATTTGATTTGCTAGAATTTTGTTTAGGATTTTTGCATCTGTATTCATCAGAGATATTGGTCTGTAGTTCTCTTTTTTTGTGTTGTCCTTACCAGGTTTTGGCTAACGATGGGCTCATAAAATGAGTTAGGGCGTACTGTTTCTTCTTCAATTTTTTGGAAGAATTTGAGCAGGATTGGTATTAGATATTCTTTGAAGATTTGGTAGAATTCACTAGTGAAGCCATCTGGTCCCGGATTTTTGCTTTTGGGAAGGTTTTGGATGACTGATTCAATTTCGTTACTGGTGATGGGTCTGTTGTCCTTATCTGGTTTTGGTATTAGGCCAGTATGGCCTCATAAAATGAGTTAGGAAGCATTCCCTCTTCTTCATTTTTTTTTTGGGGGGGGGGGAGTTTGGAAAGGATAGGTAAATCTTTGAATGTTTGGCAGAATTTACCATTGAAGCCATCTGGTCCTGGACTTTTTTCCCTTGGGAGGTTTTTGATTACTGCTTTAATTTTCTTATTATTAGTGATAGGTCTATTCAGATTTTCTATTTTTTCATAATTTAGTCTAAGCCCACATTTTATTTCCATATCTACTTCCTGCATATGCTTTCCAGAGCCTTCTACTAAGGTAGCTTTAGTGTACCATTCATAGGTTTTTTAACTTTCTGCTTTTCTAAATGGCCTCTTCCTTTCCTGATAGTCTTCTGTAATTTCCCACCTGGGATGCAGAGGAATGGAAGCAATAGGCATGGTAAAGTCTAGCTGGAGACACCTATGAAAATTGCCCATTATCCCAATTAGACAGTGAGGTGTCTTCTGTATGCTGCACAGGTCTTTCTCCCAGTTTTCCTTTTTCTTGTTAAATAGTTGAGTTTCTGAATTGGCAACACATCTTGATGAGGAGGCCAAAGGGATATCTGTTTATAAACTTTATTTCTTTATACATTCATACAACATACACAATTTTGCACAATTACACAAATGCAATTATTCACACATGCTTCATATTTTTAGTTCACTCTTTTTTCTCCTCTGTTTTTCTTGGGTCCACTAGTGTCCTCACCAAGCACCTATGTTAACCACCTCAATTGCCCTTCATGACTCCTTCATCTTCAGCCATTTGTATATACACATGCATCTGTGCACTTGTGCACCAAGCACACCTACCTATGTCAGGGTCTTATCATTATGTTATTGTGTTTTTAATTTTTTTATTGAGGTAATACCAGTTTATAACATTATATAAGTTTCAGATGTGCAACATTATACAGTAAGTCCTCACTTAACAGTGTCCATAGATTCTGTGACTTTAAGTGAAATAACATATAATAAAACCAATTTTACCATAAGCTAAACAATTGTTAAGTTCTTATAGCATGTCATCAATGTTATAATGAAAGATGACATTGAAGAAAATAATGTTAAGAACCTGCTGAAATTCTGCATCTGTGTTACTATGTTGTGCTTGAATGAGATTCTAGACACTTTTGGCATCTCAATGTTTTCATTGACAATACCTCCAAACACTCTTCTTAGTTATCTCATACTGGTGTTTTAAACATCGATGATATAATCTACATGAAGATAATTGTAATTTATTCAGCTGTCATCCCATCACTGCATTCACTGTTGCCTATTTGTTTGGGGGGGGGTTGGTGTGGGTTTTTTTTGGGGGGAGGGTGTTAACTATGAAGACTGTTTCAATCAAGTGTAGTTTTTGTTGAAAGTTTATTTCCATATTCACTGGCTTTTAAGACTAGCCACAAATCGGATAATTTAATTATTATGGAAAATAATTTTCATCATATATATTTTAAAGCAATGTTAATCTGGTATTATAGGGGACACCTATCTTGATCATGTAAATAAACTTACATAGTTTCCTGGAATACAGTAGGAAACCTTAAGTGGCCATTAAGGCTTTAGTCAATTCTATAGGGCATTTTCAAAATCTTCTTGAGAATTTTCCCCTCTAAATCAGCCAGTCATTGGTCTGACCTGCCCCTGGAGGACAACCTTGGGCAAAGCAGTTCTCTACATCTAAAGGCAGTGCCTTATGATGGACACTACTGTGAGCCATCAGAACTCATCTTCTCTGAAGTTGGAGGGGGGACATTAGTCTTGAAGAGAGGGGTCTGGGCGTAGTACTCATAGGATCCACTAAACACAGGATAGGCACCAGAATCATAGCAAAGAGACAAGTGAATGAGAGCAAGCAACAACACAAACTACATGTGTGTGTCTCTCATACGGTTCCAGCCATATGGTGACTTAAAATTCTTTCTACCCAAGCAACATTTTCCTCAAGTCCTTACCCCAGCCCCCTTTACTTTCACTCTAACAACCTCTCCCTGTGAAAAGCAACAATGCTGAAGAGATGAGAAAAGTGAACCTGCAATAACAATGCCCGAATTTAGAGAGGTATATCTTCAGGTCCCAACTGGCCATCAGATCCTCTTCATGAAACCTCTTGTTAACCTAGAAAACTCCAGCAAAATGTGGGATCCCCTAGCTTCCTGTCACAGGGGAGAGCTTTCTCAAATGAAATGCTAATATCCCTTGATGTGATACATACCACATTGTTAAAGCCCTAAATTTCAAATCAAGGAAAGGAGAAGAAACATATTCCAGAAACAAAAGCAAAAGACAAAAAGCAGAACAGATGCTTCCCCATCAGGTACCATCCAGAGGTTCAGAACCACAGCGGGCAGCTCTCAGAAGGTGAGGTGGCTCAGGGACTGGGTGGGGCAGGGAGTCTATAGCTCTCTTCCTACAAAGTTGGCTGGGTATAGACCACCCCAGTACCCATTGAGGTTCCCTCATCCCCCAGAAAAACCTCTCAACTCCCTATAGACTCTCTGTAGTTAGGACTCTCTGGGTACAATCCAGGACCATCATAGAAGCATCTTAGAAACTGCTGAGACCCTGAGGGGTTAAATGCTTTGACCAAGGCAACAGCTAGTTAATGGCCAAGCTGGGACTAACACCTGGTTATCCAGAGTGTCAGAGAGAGTGTATTCCTTAACCTTACAGGGATCTCAAAACGTAAATGCTAAAGGGTCCCCTAAGGAAAGCAGGTACTGTTCATGCCTTACAGCAGAAAAGCCACCAGTACAACCCAGCAGCACTAATTTGTACCAAAGCCAATCATCTCAGTGACAGTGCAGACTGAGAGGGTCAGACAGTAATATAGAACCAAGATACAGCCAGGACTTGCAAGCCAGCTCCCATGCAAAGGGGGAGATTTGGGTACTAAGCCCTGCTGCCTAGGCAGATAGGGAAGGCTGGCAGATTTGGCAGACAGGTCACACTTCACCTAGTGAAAACTTTGACCAAACAGTTGGACACTGACCAAAATGCTGGAAGCCTCAACTGGAACCCAGCTCATGGATGCTCACCAAAAGAAGCAGAGCTTCAAGGAGAGGTGACTTTTTGAACCTTGGGAGGCAAAACCTGGCCTCACTTCACATGACACAGAAATGTGAGTGAATTGCAGAGGGTTTGTCAAAGGTCTTGCATTGCCATGACAACACCATACTTGAGAGACATAGCCCTCCATATTCTCTGTGGGAAGCTCAGAATCAAAAGGGAACAAATAGATACTGGATGGGGTGAGGAAAGTTTGAAAGGCTACAGAGCAGATCTCTGACTCACAGGTGTGGAGATTATCCCTATCTTTCTACTGCTGGTGTGAAACTGGATTTTTAACAGAAAGGACAGTAACTGACAAACATTCAAATATATTCAGAACAGCAATATGATAGAAGGTAACAATAGAATTGGTATGTTTTGTTCGGTGTCTTGGTTTTTTTTAAATTAAAGTTTATTGGGGTGACAATTGTTAGTAAACTTTGTATATTTTTTTAAATGTGCTACTGGATGACAATCTGTGGATGCAACTGCAACTTGAAAATAAACGAACGACTTCAAAATGATTCTTGAGACTTCATCAAAATGGTGGCATTAGGTGAGCCTCTGAAAATATCCCCAGGAATTTACAACAAATTGAACAACTATAACTCCACAAAGGATTCCCTGCACAACAGACAAGATGAAGACTGAATTCTGTCTGCTGTGCAGACAGAACTGAATTTACCTAAAGGTAGGCAAATTACACTAGCAGGGGGAGGAAAGGGAGAAGTGCAGAGACAGGGCCACGTGGGCACAGGATGCAGACCTAGCTCAGTGCTCCGAGCTTGCTGCATCCCAGAACTACTGCAGCTGCAGGAGAGGGAAGAACTTGGTCTGCTAAGGCTCCATTTATAGCCCACAGGGCTGAGGGGACAGCATATAACACGGTTGAACCCAAAGGTCACGGCAGGACCTTGGAGGAAAGAATGAGGGAAGAAGGCTGAAACGATGCTTGAAGCTCTCAGTGCCCGAGAGAATGGAGCCTTAGGCAATGAGACTGGCCACCCCCTCCCTAACCTCCCAGAACTCGCGCAGCCCGCACCTGCGAGTGCTAGAAGCAGAACAGTAGCAGTGTCAGATCAAACTAATAGAATATTTGCTGTTCTGGGAACTGTGGTCCACAGACACAGATTTGCAGCACAACTAGTTCCGGCAAAGGGGAGGGAGCTGCAAAAGGAGGACTGACTGTGGTGATGGTCACTGCCATTGCTCTGGGCCACCTCTCACAACTCACCCCACCCCTGTCCCCACCTATCTGGGTGGATCCCTGCAGTCATAAACAGAACTGTGAAACACATGGGCTCTGAATCTAGTGCAGGAAGAGATTTGGAACTTCAAAACCTCTCCGCAACCCCAAACGGACACTGTGCCTTGTGACCCAGGCAAACTGTTAACAGAGAAGCCTGCTCACAGGGAATACCCCCATTGTGTGAGAAGCGGGAATAGTGCAGACAAAATGTAACACCACAGTGTGAGAGAGAAAAAAAGGCTGCAGACGGAGAGAAAATAAAACATTCTAAAACACATACTGGAAAACCAAAGAAAGACCACTTCCTATCAAGCTGTTGGAAAACCCACTCCTGTAGATGTCTAGGAAGATACATAATAAATCATTAATCAAAATGAATAACTAAGAAAAGAAGACAGCTTAGAAAAAAAGTGAAAAGTCTCCAGAAAATCAACTTAAAGATATGGAACTATAGACTTAAATGACAGAGAATTCAAGATTGCACTTATGAAAAAAATCAACGAGATGCAAGAAAACACAGAAAGGCAGTTTAATGAACTCAGAAACACAATGAAAGAACAACATGAACATTTTACGAAAGAGTTTGAAATTTTTAAAAAGAACCAAATAGAATTTCTGAAGACTAAGAACTCAATAGAAGAAATTAAGAATGAAATAGCAAGCTGAGGTAGTAGAGTTGACCAGATGGAGGAAAGAATCAATGACATCGAAGATAGAAACCTGGAAATGACACAGATGGAAGAAGAAAGAGACTTGACTTAAAAGAAATGAAAGAACTCTACAAGAAATTTCTGACTACATCAGACAGAGCAATATGAGAACAATGGGCATGCCAGAAGGAGAAAAAAGAGAGAAGGGAACAGAGAGTATATTCAAACAAATATACGATGAGAACTTCGCAAACTTGTAGAAAGAACTGGATCCTCGAATCCAAGAAGCAAATAGGAGACCAAATTACCTCAACCGCAACAGGCCTTCTCCAAGGCACATTGTGTTGAAGCTGTCAAAAATCAACGACAAAGAAAGAAGACTCAAGGCAGCCAAGGAAAAGAAGACAGTAACCTACAAAGGAAAGCCCATTAGATTATCATCAGATTTCTCAGCAGAAACTCTACAAGCAAGGAGGGAGTAGAACCAAATAGTCAAACTCCTGAAAGAGAGAAATTATGAGCCAAGAATAATATGGCCAGCAAAGATATCCTTTAGATATGAAAAAGGAATAAAGACCTTTCCAGACATACATAAGAGGAGGGAATTTTCTAATACATGACCTGCACTATAAGAAATTCTAAAGGAGGCTATTCGACCACCATCAACAGAGACAATTTGTGGCAACCAAAATATAAAAAAGGGGAGGGTAAAGGCCTGACCCGGAACATGGGAATGGAGGATGTAAGCGTGCTGAAGAAACATGGAATACTCTAAATATCACACTTTTATTTACATAAACTTAATGGTAACCACTCAACAAAAATCCAGAACTGAAACATATACTGTAATAAAAGAAGAAACAGAGAAGGGGGAGAAATGGCGGCGTGAGTTGAGCTTCTGTAGCGCTCCCCTGGAATTTACAACGAATCGGAAAACAATAACTCCACAAAGGACTCCCTGCACAGCAGACAGGCAAGACGAAGAGGCTAACTACTGAATTCACTTCCAGGTGGGTTAATCGCGCGAGCCGGGGAAGAGGGAGAAGAGAAGTGCAGATATGGAGCCGCGCGGGCGCAGGACACAGACATTGCTCAGTTCTCCAAGCTCGCTGATCCCAGAACTAATGCAGCTGCGGGAGACTGAAGAACTTGGACTGCTAGGGCTCTGCTTATGGCCCACAGGGCTGAGGGGGCAGCATATAACACGGCAAAACCCAACGCTCATGGCAGAGACCCGGAGCAAAGACTGAGGAAAGAAGGCTGAGAACGGTGGTTTAAGCCCTCACTGCCAAGCTGAGAATGGAAGCCTTAGGCACGGAGACTAGCTGCCCCCTCCCTACCCTCCCAGAGCTCGCCCCGCCCTCACATGTCCAGGGCTAGAAGCCATAAAGTAGCAGTGTCAGATCAAAGGACAGAATATTTCCTCCTCTGAGAACTGTGGACCGCAGACACAGATTCGAAGCTCAACTAGTTCCGGCAAAGGGGAGGGATCTGTGGAAGCAGTACTGGCTGTGGTGGTGGTCCCCACCATTGCTCTGGGCCATCTCTCACAACTCACCCCGCCCTGGCCCCACCTATCTGGGCGGATCGCTGCAGGAGTAAACAGAACTGCTGAAACATACTGTCTCTGAATCTGGTGCAGAAAGAGCTTTGGAACTTCAAAAACTCTTCGCATACCTATCAACCTGTTGCAGAAGCCACTCCTGTAGATGTCTGGGAAGAGAAATAGTAAATCAGAGATTGCCATGAATAACAAAGGCAACAAGATAGCTCAGAAAGAAAGTGAAAAGACTGCAGAAAAGGAACTTAGAGATATGGAAATATGTGATTTAAATGACAAAGAACTCAAGATTGCAATTCTGAAAAAACTGAACCAGATGCAAGAAAACACAGAAAGGCAGTTTAATGAACTCAGAAACACAATCAAAGAACACCATGAGCATTTTACAAAAGAGATTGAAATCTTGAAAAAGAACCAAATAGAATTTCTGGAGATTAAGAACTCAATAGAAAAAGTTAACAATAAAATATCCAGCTTAGGCAGTAGAGTTGACCAGATGGAGGAAAGAATCAGTGACATCGAAGATAGGAACCTGGAATTTACACAGAGGGAAGAAGAAAGAGACTTGAGACTTAAAAGAAATGAAAGAACTCTACAGGAACTTTCTGACTCCATCAGAAAGAACAATATAAGAATAATGGGCATACCAGAAGGAGAAGAAAGAGGGAAGGAAACAGAGAATATATTCAAACAAATCGTCAATGAGAACTTCCCAAACTTGTTGAAAGAACTGGCTCCTCGAATCCAAGAAGCAAATAGAACACCTAATTAACTCAATCCTAACAGGCCTTCTCCAAGGCACATTGTATTGAAGCTGTCTAAAACCAATGACAAAGAAAGAATCTCAAGGGAGCCAGGGAAAAGAAGACGGTAACTTACAAAGGAAAGCCCATTAGATTATCATCAGATTATTCAGCAGAAACTCTACAAACCAGGAGCGAGTGTAACAAATATTCAAACTATTCAAAGAGAGAAATTATGACCCAAGAATAATATATCCAGCAAAGATCTCTTTAAATATGAAGGAAGAATAAAGACCTTTCCGGACATACAGAAGAGGAGGGAATTTTCTAATACACGACCTGCAGTACAAGACATACTAAAGGAGGCTATTAGACCACCATCAACAGGGACAACTTGTGGCAACCAAAACATAAAAAGGGGGAGAGTAAAGGCCTGAACTGGAATATGGGAATAGAGAAAGTAAGCATGCTGAAGAAAATGGAATACTCTAAATATCAAACTTTCTTTTACGTAAATTTAAGGGTAACCACTCAAAAAAATCCAGAAATGAAATATATACTGTAATAAAAGAAGAAACAGAGGGAACATCATAGAATACCACCACAGAGAAATAATAGACAACAACAAAAAGGCAAAGAAACAATGGAGACACAGCATTACCACAAAACTAAGATAGAATGACAGGAAAACCTCACATATCAATAATCACCCTAAATGTAAATGGACTGAACTCACCAATAAAAAGGCACAGAGTAGCAGATTGGATCAAAAAACTAAACTCAACCATATGCTGTCTACAAGAGACACATCTCAGCTACAAGGACAAGCATAGACGCAAAGTGAAAGGGTGGAAATTGACACTCCAAGCAAATGGTACCCAGAGAAAATCAGGTGTAGCCATAATGATTTCCGATGAAACAGACTTCACGGTGAAAAAGATAACAAGAGACAAAGATGGATATTTCATAATGGTAAACGGGACTATACAACAAGAAGACATAACAGTCATCCATATTTATGCCCCCAATCAGGGAGCACCAAAATATACCAAGCAACTACTAACAAAACTAAAGGGAGAAATTGACCAAAACACAATTATACTAGGGGAATTAAATACATCATTGACATCTATGGATAAATCATCCAAACAGAAGATCAATAATGAAATAGCAGCCCTAAATGACACGTTAGATGAAATAGACATCATTGACATATATAGAGCACTTCATCCTAAAACATCAGACTATACTTTCTTTTCGAGTGTACATGGAACATTCTCAAGGATAGACCATATATTGGGACATAAAATCAGCCTAGCAAATTTAAGAATATTGAAATCGTACCAAGCATATTCTCTGATCACAAGGCTTTGAAATTAGATATCAACTGCAAAAAGAAAACAGGAAAAAACACAAATACATGGAGATTAAACAACATACTTTTAAAGAACGACTGGGTCAAAGAAGAAATTAGAGGAGAGCTCAAAAGATACATAGAAACAAATGACAATGAAAACACATCCTACCAAAATTTTTGGGATGCCGCGAAATTAGTTTTAAGAGGGAAATTTATATCATTACAGGCCTATCTCAAGAAACAAGAAAAATCCCAAATAAATAAACTCATGTTACACCTTAAAGAACTAGAAAAAGAATAACAAGCGAAACCCAAGGTCAGCAGAAGAAAGGAGATAACAAAAATCAGAGCAGAGCTCAATGAAATAGAGAACAAAAAGACAATAGAAAAAATTAATGTGACAAAGAGCTGGTTCTTTGAAAAGATTAACAAAATCGACAAACCCTTGGCTAGACTCACTAAGATAAAAAGAGAGAGGACACTAATTAACAAAATCAGAAATGAAAAAGGGGAAGTTATCACGGACACCACAGAAATACAAAGGATTATCAAGAATACTATTAAAGACTATATGCCACCAAATTCAATAACTTAGAAGAAATGGACAAGTTCTTAGAAACGTATAGCCTTCCAAGGCTGAATCATGAAGAACTGGAAAATCTAAACAGGCCGATCACCAGTAAGGAATCTGAATCAGTCATCAAAACCCTTCCCAAAAGCAAAAGTCCTAGACCAGATGGCTTCACTAGTCAATTCTACCAAACCTTCAAAGAGGATCTAACAGCAATACTGCTCAAACTCTTCCAAAAAATGTAAGAAGACAGTACTCCCTAACTCATTTTATGAGGCCAACATTACCCTGATACCAAAACCTGGTAAGGACAACACAAAAAAAGAAAACTACAGACCAATATCTCTGATGAATACTGATGCTAAAATCCTAAACAAAATTCTAGCAAATCGAGTACAACAATGCATTAAAAAGATTATTCATCACGACCAAGTGGGGTTCATCCCCGGACACAAGGATGGTTCAACATCCGCAAATCCATCAATGTGATACATCACATAAACAAAATAAAGGACAAAAATCATATGATTATATCAATTGATGCAGAAAAAGCATTTGATAAGATACAACATCCATTTCTGATTAAAACACTTAATAAAATTGGTATAGAAGGAAAATACCTCAACATAATAAAGGCCATCTACGACAAGCCCTCAGCTAATATCATAATTAATGGTGAAAAGCTGAAGCCTTGTTCTCTACACGACACGACAAGGACACGACAAGGTTGTCCCGTATCACCTCTGCTTTTCAACATAGTGTTGGAAGTCCTTGCCAGAGCAATCAGGCAAGAGAAAGAAATAAAAGGCATCCAAATTGGGAATGAAGAAGTTAAAAAATCACTCTTTGCAGATGACATGATGCTATATATAGAAAACCCTAAAGACTCCACCAAAAAGCTATTAGAAACAATCAATGAATACAGTAAAGTTGCTGGCTACAAAATCAACGTACAAAAATCCATTGCTTTCCTATATACCAACAATGAAATCTCAGAAAAAGAAATACAAAAAACAATTCCTTTTGCAATTGCAGCAAAAAGAATAAAATACCTAGGAATAAACTTAACCAAGGATGTGAAGGATATATATGCTGAAAACTATAAGACATTTTTGAAAGAAATTGAAGATGACACAAAGAAATGGAAACACATTCCATGCTCATGGATTGGAAGAATCAACATAGTTAAAATGGCTATATTACCCAAAGTAATATACAGATTTAAAGCAATCCCCATCAAAATTTCATTGCAGTTTTTAAGAAATAGAACAAAAAAATCATCAGATTTGTTTGGAACTACAAAACACCCCGAATAGCCAAAACAATATTTTTTAAAAAGAACAATACTGGAGGTATCACACTCCCTGATATTTGCTTGTACTACAGGGCTACAATAATCAAAACAGCTTGGTATTGTCGGAAAAACAGACACATAGAACAATGGAATAGAATTGAGAACCCAGAAATAAAACCACATAAATATGGACAGATAATTTTTGACAAAGAAGCTAAAAACATACAATGGAGGAAAGACAGCCTTTTCAATAAATGGGGCTGGCAGAATTGGATAGCTACGTGCAAAAGAATGAAACTGGACTGCTATCTGTCATCTTGTACCAAAATTAACTCAAAATGGATCAGAAACTTACGCATAAGACCTGAAACAATAAACTGCATAGAAGAAAACACAGGTACTAAACTTATGGACCTTGGGTTCAAAGAGCATTTTATGAATTTAACTCAAAGGCAGTTCTCCTTTCATCACCATATATTTGATCCCCCTTACCCTCATCTCCCTCCCCCCACCCCCCTTACCCTCTGGTAACCACTAAACTATTGTCTGTGTCTATGAGTTTTTGTTTCTCATTTGTTTGTCTAGTTCTTTTGTTGTTTTTGGTTTATATACTACATATAGTGAAATCATAGGGTTCTCTGCTTTTTCTGTGTGACTTATTTTGCTTAGCATTATACTCTCAAGATCCATCCATGTTGTCACAAATGTTCCTATATCATCTTTCCTTAACTTCGAATAGTATTCCATTGTGTATATATACTAGAACTTGTTTATTCATTCATATATTGAAGGACATTTTGGTTGTTTCAATGTCTTGGCCACCGTAAACAAAGCTGCAATGAGCATTGGAGCACACGTGTCTTTATGTATAAATGATTTCAAATTCTTTGGGTAGATACCTAGGAGAGGGATTGCTGGGTCATATGGTAATTCTATTTGTAATTTTTTGAGGAACCTCCACACTGCCTTCCATAGCGGCTGCACCAGTCTGCATTCCCACCAACAGTGTATGAGGGTTCCTTTTTCTCCACAGCCTCTCCAACACTTGTTGCTATTTGTCTTGTTGATGATAGCCATTCTGACTGGGGTGAGGTGATATCTCATTGTGGTTTTTATTTGCATTTCTCTGATGATTAGTGATGTTGAGTATTTTTTCATATGTCTATTTGCCATTTGTAAGTCCTCCTTGGAGAAATGTCTCTTCTGGTCCTCTGCCCATTTTTTAATTGGGTTGTTTGTTTTTTTGTTGTTGAGTTTCATGAGTTCCTTGTATATTTTGTGTATTAGACCCTTATCGGAGGAACTCTTTGCAAAAATCTTCTCCCATTCACTCGGTTGCCTCTTTATTTTGTCGGCGGTTTCTTTTGCTGTGCAGAAACTTTTAAGTTTCATATAGTCCCATTTGTTTATTTTTGCTTTTACTTCCATTGCCTTTGGAGTCAAATTCATGAAATGTTCTTTGAACCCAAGGTCCATAAGTTTAGTACTTATGGATCAAAGTTTATTGAAGTTTATGAAGTTTATTGTGTCAGGTCTTATGTTTAACTCTTTGATTCATTTAAAATTAATTTTGGTACATGGTGACAATTAGCAGTCCAGTTTCATTCTTTTGCACGTAGCTATCCAATTCTGCCAGCACCATTTATTGAAAAGGCTGTCTTTCCTCCATTGTATGTTTTTAGCTTCTTTGTCAAAAATTATCTGTCCATATTTATGTGGTTTTATTTCTGGGTTCTCAATTCTATTCCATTGCTCTATGTGTTTGCTTTTCTGCCAATACCATGCTGTTTTGATTATTGTAGCCCTGTAGTACAAGCTGAAGTCAGGCAGTGTGATACCTCCAGCATTGTTCTTTTTTCTTAAGATTGGTTTGGCTATTTGGGGTCTTTTGTGGTTCCAAACAAATCTGATGTTTTTTTTGTCTATTTCTTTAAAAAATGCCATTGGGATTTTGATGGGGATTGCATGAAATCTGTATATTGCTTTGGGAAATATGGCCATTTTAACTATGTTGATTCTTCCAATACATGAGCATGGAATGTGTTTCCATTTCTTTGTGTCATCTTCAATTTCTTTCAAAAATGTCTTATCATTTTCAGCATATAAATCCTTCACATCCTTGATTAAGTTTATTCCTAGGTATTTTATTCTTTTTGCTGCAATTGCAAAGGATATTGTTTTTTGAATTTCTTTTTCTGAGATTTCATTGTTAGTATATAGGAATGTAATGGACTTCTGTACGTTGATTTTGTAGCCAGCAACTTTACTGTATTCGTTGATTGTTTCTAACAGCTTTTGGTGGAGAGTTTAGGGTTTTCTATATATAGTATCATGTCATCTGCAAAGAGTGATATTTTAACTTCTTCATTCCCAATTTGGATACCTTTTATTTCTTTCTCTTGCCTGATGGCTCTGGCAAGGACTTCCAACACTATGTTGAAAAGCAGAAGTGATGTGGGACAGCCCTGTTGTATTCCTGAACGTAGACCAAAGGGCTTCTGTTTTTCATTATTAATTATGATATTAGCTGAGGGCTTGTCATAGGTGGCCTTTATTATGTTAAGGTATTTTCCTTCTATACCTATTTTATTAAGTGTTTTTATCATAAATGGATGTTGTATCTTATCAAATGCTTTTTCTGCATCAATTGATATAATCATATGATTTTTGTCCTGTATTTTGTTTACGTGATGTATCACATTGATGGATTTGCGGATGGTGAACCATCCTTGTGCCCCAGGGATGAACCCCAAATGGTCATGATGAATAATCTTTTTAATGCATTGTTGTATTCAATTTGCTAAAAATTTGCTTAGGATTTTTGCATCAGTATTCATCAGAGATGTTGGTCTGTAGTTTTCTTTTTTTGTGTTGTCCTTACCAGGTTTTGGTATCAGGGTAATGTTGACCTCATAGAATGAGTTAGGGAGTACTGACTCTTGTTCAATTTTTGGAAGAGTTTAAGCAGGATTGCTGTTAGATTCTCTTTGAAGGTTTGGTAGAATTCACTAGTGAAGCCACCTGGTCCCGGACTTTTGATTTTGGAAGGTTTTGGTTGACTGATTCAATTTCTTTACTGGTGATCGGGCTGTTTAGATTTTCTAGTTCTTCATGGTTCAACCTTGGAAGGGTATATGTTTCTAAGAACTTGTCCATTTCTTCTAAGTTATTGAATTTGGTGGCATATAGTCCTTCATAGTATTCTTGAATGATCCTTTGTATTTCTGTGGTGTCTTTGATAACTTCCCCTTTTTCATTTCTGATTTTGTTAATTAGTGTCTTCTTTTTATCTTAGTGAATCTAGCCAAGGGTTTGTCGATTTTATTAATTTTTTCAAAGAAGCAGCTCTTTGTCACATTAATTTTTTCTATTGTCTTTTTGTTCTCTATTTCATTGAGCTCTGCTCTGATTTTTGTTATCTCCTTTCTTCTGCTGACCTTGCGTTTCACTTGTTCTTCTTTTTCTAGTTCTTTAAGGTGTAACATGAGTTTATTTATTTGGGATTTTTCTTGTTTCTTGACATAGGCCTGTAATGATATAAATTTCCCTCTTAAAAGTTCTTTGGCTGCATCCCAAAAATTTTGGTAGGATGTATTTTCATTGTCATTTGTTTCTATGTATCTTTTGATCTCTCCTCTAATTTATTCTTTGACCCAGTCGGTCTTTAAAAGTATGTTTTCAATCTCCATGTGTTTGTGTTTTTCCCTGCTTTCTTTTCACAGTTGATACCCAATTTCAAAGCCTTGTGATCAGTGAATATGCTTGGTATGATTTCAATCTTCTTAAACTTGCTAGGCTGTTTTTATGCCCCAATACATTGTCTATCCTTGAGAATGTTCCATGTACACTCGAAAAGAATGCATAGTCTGATGTTTTAGGATGCAGTGCTCTATATATGTCAATGATGTCTATTTCATCTAATGTGTCATTTAGGGCTGCAATTTCGTTATTTATTTTCTGTTTGGATGATCTATGTATAGCTGTCAATGATGTGTTTAAGTTCCCTAGTGCCATTGTGTTTTTGTCAATTTCTTCCTTTAGTTCTGTTAGTAGTTGCTTGGTATAATTTGGTGCTCCCTGATTGGGGCCATAAATATTGATGACTGTTATGTCTTCTTGTTGTATAGTCCCCTTTACCATGATGAAATGTCCATCTTTATCTTGTTATCTTTTTCACCGTGAAGTCTGTTTCATCTGATATCATTATGGCTACACCAGAATTTCTCTGGGTATCATTTGCTTGGAGTGTCAATTTCCACCCTTTCACTTTGAGTCTATGCTTGTCCTTGTAGCTGAGATGTTTATCTTGGAGACTGTATATGGTTGGGTTTAGTTTCTTGATCCAATCTGCTACTCTGTGCCTTTTTATTGGTGAGTTCAGTCCATTTACATTTAGGGTGATTATTGATATGTGAGGATTTCCTGTCATTCTATCTTTAGTTTTCTGGTAAGGCTGTGTCTCCTTTGTTTCTTTGCCTTTTTGTTGTTGTCTATTATTTCTGTGTGGTGGTATTCTATGATTTTTTCCTCTGTTTCTGCTTTTATTACAGTATATATTTCAGTTCTGGATTTTTTTTGGAGTGGTTACTCTTAAGATTATGTAAAAGAAAGTTTGACATTTAGAGTATTCCATTTTCTTCAGCACGCTTACTATCTTCATTCCCATATTCCAGTTCAGGCTTTTACTCTCCCCCTTTTTATGTTTCGGTTGCAACAAATTGTCCCTGTTGATGGTGGTCGAATAGCCTCTTTAGCATTTCTTGTAGTGCAGGTCTTGTATTAGAAAATTCCCTCAGCTTCTGTATGTCTGGTAAGGTCTGTATTCTTCCTTCATATATAAAAGATATTTTTGCTGGATATATTATTCTTGGCTCATGATTTCTCTCTTTCAATAGTTTGAATATTTGGTTCCACTCCCTCCTGGCTTGTAGAGTTTCTGCTGAAAAATCTGATGATAATCTAATGGGTTTTCCTTTGTAGGTTACAGTCTTCTTTTCCAGGGCTGCCTTGAGGATTCTTTCTTTGTCATTGATTTTAGACAGCTTCAATACAATGTGCCTTGGAGAAGGCCTGTTGGGATTGAGGTAATTAGGTGTTCTATTTGCTTCTTGGATTCGAGGATTGAGTTCTTTCCACAAATTTGGGAAGTTCTCATTAACAATTTGTTCAAATATATTCTGTTCCCTTCTCTCTTTTTTCTTCTTCTGGTATGCTCATTGTTCTTATATTGCTCTCTCTGATGGAGTCAGAAAGTTCTTGTAGAGTTCTTTCATTTCTTTTAAGTCTCAAGTCTCTTTCTTCTTTCATCTGTGTAATTTCCAGGTTTCTATCTTCGATGTCACTGATTCTTTCCTCCATCTGGTCAAGTCAGTACCTAGGCTGGTTATTTCATTCTTAATTTCTTCTATTGAGTTCTAAATCCTCAGAAATTCCATTTGGTTCTTTTTAGAATTTCAATCTCTTTCTTAAAATACTCATGTTGTTCTTTGATTGCGTTTCTGAGTTCATTAAATTGTCTTTCTGTGTTTTCTTGCATCTCTTTGAGGTTTTTTCAGAACTGCAATCTTGAAATCTCTATCATTTAAGTCACATGTTTCCATATCTTTAAGTTTCTTTTCTGGATACTTTTCACTTTCTTTCTGAGCTATCTTGTTGCCTTTGTTATTCATGGCAATTACTGATTTATTATTTCTCTTTCTAGACATCTACAGGAGTGTCTTCTCAACAAATTGATAGGAAGAGTTCTTTCTTTTGTTTTCCAATACTTATTGGTAGAATGTTTTATTTTCTCTCCGACTGCAGCCTTTTATTTTCTCTCTGACATAGTAGTGCTATGTTTTTTCTGCACTATTGCAGTTTCTCACACAATGGGGGGATTCCCTGGGAGACGGGCCTCTCCTCTGTTAACAGTTCACCTTGGTCATAGGACGCCACGTCCCTGTGGGTGTGCAGAGAGCTTTTGAAGTTCCAAAGTTCTTTCTGCACCCGATTCAGAGCATGTATGTTTCAGCAGTTCTGTTTACTCCTGCAGGGATCCGCCCAGATAGATGGGGCCAGGGTCGGGGTGAGTTGTGAGAGGTGGCCCAGAGCAATGGTGGCGACCACCACCACAGCTGGTCTGCTTCCACAGCTCCCTCCCCTTTGCCGGAACTAATTGGGCTGTGAATCTGTCTGCGGTCCACAGTTCTCAGAACAGCAAATATCCTGTCTTTTTGATCTGACACTGCTACTTTATCGCTTCTAGCACCGGGCAGTTGGGTGTGGGGCGAGCTCTGGGAGGGTAGGGAGGGGGCGGCTAGTCTCAGTGCCTAAGGCTTCCGTTCTGTGCTCGGCAGTGAGCACTTAAACCACCGTTTTCAGCCTTCTTGCATTAGTCTTTGCTCAAAGGTCTCTGCTATGAGCATTGGGTTCAGCCATCTTATATGCTGCCCCCTCAGCCCTGTGGGCCATAAGTGGAGCCCTAGCAGTCCGAGTGCTTCCCTCTCCCGCAGCTGCGGTAGTTCCGGGATGCAGTGAGCTCAGAACACTGAGCTATGTCTGTGTCCTGCGCTCTTGCGGCTCCGTCCCCTTATTTCTCTTTTCCCTCCTCCCCCGCTTGCGGAATTCGCCCACCGGGAGGTGAATTCAGTAGTGGGCCTCTTTGTCTTGCCTGCCTGCTGTGCAGGGAGTCTTTTGTGGAGTTTTTGTTTTCCGATTAGTTTTAAATTCCAGGAGAGCTTTACAGAGGCTTACCTCACGCCGCCATTTTGATGATATCTCTTGAGGTATTTTCATACTGTTTTCCATAGTGCCAGTTGGGCACTGGATTTATCAAGGGGATCACTTCATAGATTGTGTAGATGCATGACCAATGTTCTGTACAACTGAAGCTGAAGTAGAATAACATTGTATGCCAACTATATGTAAATACACACACAGACACACACACACACACATACACACACACACGGTCTGATAATTAAGTTGTTGAACTTTTTGCAGCGATATTGTTAAACTAACCTTTTTGATATCAGAGGGATTATTGATTATGGATTTGTACCAACTGGACAAACAGTTAACCAAGTTTACTATTTGGAAATGCTGATTAGGCTTCATGAAAAAGTTACACGACCTGAAGTTTTTTGCCAACAATTCATGGCTCCTGCATCACAGCAATGCACCAGCTCACATGACACTGTCTGTGAGGGAGTTTTTAGTCAGTAAACAAATAACTGTATTGGAACACCCTACCTACTCATCTGATCCAGCCCCCAGTGACTTTTTTCTTTACCCAAAGATAAAGGAAATATTGAAAGGAAGACATTTTGATGACATTCAGGACATCAAGGGTAATTTGCGGACTGCTCTGATGGCCATTCCAGAAAGAATTCCAAAATTGTTTTGAAGTATGGACTAAGTGCTAATGTCACGTCATAGCTTCCCAAGGGGAGTAATTTGAAGGTGACTATAGTGATATTTAGCAATGAGATATGTAGCACTTTGCCTAGGATGAATTCGTGAAGTTAATTGTCTGAGATATATATATATATATATATATATATATATATATATATATATATATATATATACACACACACATATATATACACACACATATATATTATTCATTCATAGGAGGTAGAGTATAGCGTAAGGAAGACAGTCAATGGTATTGTAACAGTTATATAAGATGTCATAGGGGTAGTAGCTTGGAGGACGGGGGTTATCACTTTGTGATGGATGTAAATGTCTAGCTATCATGTTGCCTTGTACACCTGAAAATAATTTTTAAAAATTAAATTAAATTAAAAAATGAAAATTGGGTTTTCTATGTGTCTTTGCAATCAGTTAAGTGAGGGTAGTTATATAAATAAAGAACCAGAGTGCACATTCAATGTTTCATTGTAAAATGTTCCAGTGGGTTTAAAGGATATTTCCCTTATTGAGGGTGTGTCTGAGCCCTGCACTCAGTAAGCCTCCTGGAGCCTGAGCTTTTCTTGTGTTCTGACCACTAATTCCTATTTTCTGATTCTGAGCCATGTATCTCCCTTCCCTGTGATTCACTCCAAGCAGATTTCACAAGGATGGAAGTCATGGTTTTCTGGTCTCACTGGGCTCCCACAGGCACACAGAAGTTGTAGCTGGGTGCTGCTCAGGACCTAGCCAATCACCTGCACATTTTTTTTCCTGAGCAAATAGCCTCCCAAAAGAAATACACTTTTGTGTATAGGTTACCAGTAATACACTTCACTGGTGACCTATGGGCAAAAGGGCAGGGAAGAAATATCCAACCACAAGGGAGAAGGTCCCTGCCCAAAGGGGGAACAGGTGCTCTCCTGCCATGTTCAGAGCATGAATGGGACTGCATACTAGGTGAGAGGCTGGCTGGTGTCACACGCAGTCACCTCCCTTCTATTCAAAACACTGACCCTCGTGTTTCTGCCTTCATGGCAACAGAGGCAGTACTGAGAGAAAGCTGTTGATTGGCAACCTGCCTTTTGAACCCAAGTTCCAGAAGGAGGTACAGCACTTAGCCTAGTCTTAGGAGCCTGAATTTGTCACTCCCCTGATGGTTGGCACCAATTTGATTCTACTCTGGCGGGAGGATATGTCTACTATGACACTAGGTGTGTGTCCCGTGGTTTCATAGGAGTTTACAGTCACCCTGGAAAGCAAGAGAAGTCTCTGTGAGCACCAACCTTGTCACAGCCCATAAAGGGGCCCCCACAAGCAGAACCCTAGATGATGTGGAAACAGGTCATCTGTCTATGAGGGCACTGTAGGCGGACTGCAGACAAAGAGGGCCATGAGGAAGGAGAGGAATGTTTGGGCAAGGTGTGACCTGCCCCACCCCTATTCAGGCAGTTGTGCTGAGCGAGCATATGTGCATAGGGCCCTTGATACTCCTGCCTCAGCTGGTAATCCCATGGCGATGTCAAAGGGATTGCAGCCCAGGCCCCTCTGAGCCCAAGGAGAGAAGCTCCCAAATTCCTGACCCTTAGAGATGTAGGTACTTATTCTTATTTTAAGCCACAAAAATTGGAGATGCTGTGTTTCTCAGCAGTGGATAATGAACACATCCTTCAGGAGAGATCAGGCTGCCTAGGTTAGGTGAAGGACACCAGTGAGCTCCTCACCAGGCTGCCCGAGGGCAGTCCTCAGGGAGCCCTCTCCAGATGGAGAGCCTTTTCGCAACTGATTTAAGCATTTATAACAACCCATAACTGCAGTCAGGAAACAGATGATCTGCCCCAATTTGTTCGTTTGAGGAGGGTTTATTTACAAAGGCAGTGGGGAGGGTGGTTAGCCCAAGAGACAGTGCAGTGGCTAGAGCAAAGAGCACTGAGAGCACAGGAGGCAGGCTTAGGAGAAGCTGGAGGAGGGGTCATTCCTGGGGCCTCACAGGTTGATGAGACAAGCCCTCTCCTCCTGTGTCTGACAGGGGCCATCCAGTGATACTCAGGGAGTAGCCAGAGACCTGACAGTGGAGCCTGGGTCAGCCTCTCAGCCACAGGTAGGTGACCATGGAAAGGAATCTGGAGGGCAGAGGACAGGCGACAATGGGAGAGACCTCCCTGACTGGGCCTGCCAGATGCCCAGGTCATGGTAAGAGCTTCACATGGACCTCATTTCATCCTCACAGCCACCTGTGGGGTCCACTGTACAGATGGGGATACTAAGTCTCAGTCTCCCTAGTCCCTAGTCTCCCTACTCCACTTTTGAAATCAGTGGAGTATTTGAAATAAAGTCTCACACAGTCCTAAATGAAGCCTTGGCTGGGAACACCTGTGACCTCACAATGGGAGGGGATTTAAGGGTGAGATATGGATAGGAACATGGGTCCTTGTGGGTCCAGATTCAGGGTCAGAAGGCTATAGGCTGCTCTGCAGGGCATGGGAACCATAGCGGGCACTCAGAGGCAATGTGAACATGTCTGCCTTTGGAAATATCTGTCTCTGGCAGCATTTAGGGGGAGCGAGAGGAATGTGGACAAGACAGGAGGAAGGGAACCCTTTAATAAGCCCAAGACCACATAAAATACATTATTTAATTGTCTCAGAACAAAGTGTGAAAGTGAGATTAAGTCTTCCATTTTCTTTGCCTCATATCACCTCCCAGAGCTGAAGGCATTTTCCCAGGAGGACCAACTAGGATAAAGGACCAGGCTTCCACCTGCAGGGAGAATTAACCATGCATAAATATGTGTTAGCCTGATACTGCCATTAAAAACGAGGTGATCAGGAGGTTATAAAATCCTTGGAGCCATAAACCAGTCAAGAGAGAATGGGATTTGGAGATAACACTGCATACGTTGAAAATAAAACTGGGAGAGCCATGGGTCTGGGCCACTTCCCTTCCTGCAAACTATAAGTTCATGTGTGACATGCAGTTTATGTGCAGAAGTCAAAGTGGTGCCTCCAAAGAAGCTGAGTGTATAGACATCCAACTCGCCCAGCTTCCTTCCCAACCGTCATAAGCCTGCTGAAGTGAAAGGTGATTCTGTCAGAAATACAGGAGTCACCAGAATTCTCTCCATGCGGGTAGATTTATGGCTTCCTCCCTGAAAAGTCATGGTTCTCATCCTTGTTTGCCTGGACTGTCCCAACCTAGCACAGCAAATCCCACGTCCTGGAAAACCAGGACTGTTGGCCACCTTGATTTTATCCTTGCCTGTACATTAGAATCACCAAAGAGGTTGAAAGGCACAGAAGACCCAGTCTGAGCCCAGAGCTTCTGACTTACCTGGCCTGGGGTGTGGCCTGGGTATTGGGAGTTTTCAAAGCTCCCCAGGGATTTGAATGTCCACCAGATGTGAGAACTCCTATTACAAAACTATCTGACAGCACAGTTGGTGCTGAGCAGGCCCATGGATGCCCTGGGGTCCAGTTTCTCAGTGTGCTTGCTGAACATTCACTACATGAGGAGACGAGTCTAGATTTCCAATTAGGACAAGCAAATGACATCTGTTTATTCCAGCCAAGAATAACCTGTGATGTCCTCCGGCCCCTGCCAGCAGATGCTGGCTTGGCTCTGTCCTTAGTACCTCTTCTCCTTGTCTCCCTATACAGCAGGCAGAGTAGCTTGGAACACAGCCATTTGGTGAAACCAGAGAGCCTGGCTGAGCCTCTTCTTATAAAAATGCACGTGCATGCAGTCTTGCCTTCAGAATCAGGGGTTCAAAGACCCATGGACCTAGGGAAAAAGCTCCTGCCCTCATGCATAACAAGAAAACTGGTCCCAAAAGCCTGGAGTTTTAGTCCTGAAGTTGTCGGGGTAGAAACATTTCTCCAAGTCTGCACCCTCTTAATGGAAGGAGAAATCTGTTTTATAACACTGTGATACATTTTCTAAAACAAAGGAAGCATGTCAGGGATCCCATGTTAGACCTTGGTGTCCAGTCAGTATGTAGCATGTAAACAGCAGTGCTGCCTCACAGAGCTTCTGTGACATGCAGATGTTGAGTGACATGACTGAAAGAAGACTGCGTACCAACGAGGCTTTATCTCTTTACAGTTTCTGACACATCTCAGTTGATAGTGTCTCTAACACAACAAAATTCCTGGGTCTCTGTTGAACAATCACCCTAGAACCAAACGAAAATACAGATCAAAGTCCCTCAGCTATGAGAGCAAAAAAACAAGAGTAATTCCCAAACAGACACTTGGGGCTCCTGGGGATGAGAGCGCCAGCACTGTAAGTGCTCAGAACCCACAGATGGGTGTGGGGCAGGGGTCTGTGGAGTTGAGCCAAAGCTCAAGATTTCCCAGTGCCCTGCATTCCTCACAAAGGCCATCAGAGAAACCAGGAGCATGCACTTGGGGGCCAATACCACTTGGGGGATTTGAAGGAAGCTGATCTTCAATCAAAAAATAAAAAATAAAAACTGGTGTAGCAATACTTATACCATACAAAATAGACTTTAAAACAAAGGCTGTACCAAGAGACAAAGAAGGACCCAGAAATCCCACTTCTGGGATTTATCTGAAGAAACTGAAAATGCTACTTTGAGGAGACATGTGCATTTATACGTCCATTGCAACTTTGTTTACAATGGCCAAGATGTGGAGGCAGCCTGGGTACCTGTCAATGGATGAATGGACAAAGAGAAGGTGATACATATATACATTGGAATATTGCTTGGCCATTCAAGGGAATGGCTTCTTGCCATTTGCTGTGTGGATATGTTAGACAGAGAAAGACAGATGCAATGTGATTTTGCTTGTATGTAGAATCTAAAGAACTAAATAAACAAACAAACAAAACACAATGAAACTTGTAGATATAGATAACATTTTGATGGTTGCCAGATGGGAGGGGGTTTGGGTGAGGTGGATGAAAATGGGGAAGGGATTAAGAAGTACAAAGTGGTAATTACAAAATAGTCATGGGGGGTGTAAAATATGGAAAATATAGTCCATAATATGGTAATAACCATGTATGGTGCTAGGTGAGTACCAGATTAGTCAGGGGGATAGCTTCTTAAACTATATAAACATCTAATCACTATGCTGTACACCTGAAATTAATATAAAATAATGTCTAATGTCAAATGTAATTGAAAATTTTAAAAAGGTGAAGGGAATAAAAGGTTCAAATTTCCAGGTATAAAACAAATAAGTCATGGGGATACAATGTACAGCATGGGGAATATAGTCAGTAATATTGTGATAGCGTGGATGGTGTCAGATGGTTGCTGGACTTATCATGGTGATCACTTCTTTAGGTCTATAAATGTTGAATAACTATGGTGTACACAGGAAGCTGATATAATATTGTACATTAAAGGTACTTTACTAAAAATCTTAATAAAAGTGTTTAGTGAGTTCCTGCCATCCTCCCAGAGCATGAGCTCAGGCTTCAGGCAGAACATGTGGACAAGTGAGATGTGGACCTGTCTCTGCAGGTGACTCACCATTGAGCTGGGAAGGCTACCACTAAAGGGCATTACTAAAATGCATGAACTCTGATGAGATAGGTCAGGTCTCTGAGACACAGGAGGCCCCTGTAGGGGCCTGAGTCCAAGGGTAAGGAATGACAAGTGGCCACACTGACTTCCTCTCTGTATCTCTGCATTGCTCCTGCAGCAGAATTCAGTGATGGTGACAAGGATAGTGCTAATGGCAGAGATAGCAGCAAATTCCGTTCTAATGGAGGGCGGCTGCTTGGCTAAGGACAGGCATTTATAGTGAATTATGTCCTAGGACCTTAGAGTGTGGGAGTGCTGCTAGATAAAATTAAACTCAGCTAATTAAGACTTAATTAACTAATTAATTAATTAATTACTACTGTCCTAGGAGGCGTCCCATTCTGCAATCCCTTAGCCCTACTCCATTGAAAATTGGTGATGGTGCTGAATACACAATGTGATATATAGATGATGTATTACAGAATTGTATGCCTGAAACCTATATAACTTTACTAGCAATTGTCACCCCAATAAACTTCAATTAAAAAAAAATTGTTGGTGGTTAGTTTCCAAATTCGTTTCCAAGCCAAAAAAAGAAAAAAATGGGAAAGGAAGTCACAGAAACTGGCCTTTGAGATTCAGAAATTGGGGAAAAGAGAGGGAGGCCACAAAGCAGACCAGAGTCCCTTCTCAACCCGACACAGTTTCAAACCTCATAAGATCGGGTCAGGACCGCAGAGGATGGAAAATAATTTCATGACTCCTCTTGGAGTCTCATTCTTCGTGGTCCATTGCAAAGGCCTTGGTGTTTTTAGTTTAAATAAAAAATATACTGATTCCCATACCTGCCTACACAAAGTAGAAATACTACTAGTGACATGTGGAAATGAGATCCGGCCAGAATCTGGTTCCTGGGGATGGGCCAGAGAGCGAGTTAGGATGTTCTACTGGGCAGTAGGCTCTGCTTTTATCTGACCACCCATGTGGCATTATTGCCCTCGGCATCACATGGCACTTCTGGAAGTTATGCACCCTCGCAGCCTTTGCCCTCATCTGCCAGATGAACCACGTTTTATTGGATATTCCCTCCATGATGGACACAGCTGCATCACATGACCATTTCCACACTCCTGGCTTTGTTTTTCTAATCTCATTTGTAGATTGGGACAAGGAAGGAAGGGGTTGAGGATGGGTATATGGATCTGTCAGAAAATACCAAATTAGATACATCATCCAAAACCTCCTCATTCTTCCAACTTCATGACCCCAAGAAACATGAATCTTATTAAATCAACACCTTGTTATGTAATTGAGCAACCAGAAATCTAGGTATTGGTCTTACATCAAATCATTTTATTGATGGATGAATTGTACCAATGCTAGCTATGTAAGGGAGGGAGATGGTCAGGAAAGCATTATTCCAGGGCCACCAGCTGAAAAGTATAGTCTCAAGTGTCCTGCAATCGATTTAATGATCTCATGCCACAGTTTCTTCTCTGGGAAATGAGAACCATAATATCTTTCCCCACACTCTTACTATACTGTAAAGATTAAATAAGTGTGAACACACTGTAAAAATTTTTGTGTTATCCAAATGAAAGAAAGTGTCATTTTGAGTAGAAAGAAGGGCACTGGAGGTGTAATATCTATACCATCCTTGGCATACTGATGCCCTAGCCTCCAAGCCCCACCCTGGTGGTGCTCAGCTGGGTTACTGCCAACCATGGGTGGTTTCTTTGGGGCTCTTTTGTGTGTTTTTGTGCTTTGAGGGCCTTGCAGTGGGGAAGCAGTAATAAGCAACACCTGCCTATTCCTTCCCTGCCAGTTAGAGAGAACTGCTATCAACAGCTGGGAGCATGTACAGTTTCCCTTGGCAAGTCCTTTCTCCCTGGAATCAGTTAAGTTCAAGATTGGAAGGGAGCCAGAGGTGAGCCCTACACTCACTTTATTTGTTCTGACTTGCCCATCTTGACTTTCTTCTCCCCCCTTCCTTTCCAACTCTACAGACGAACAAAGCCGTGGCCAAGGGGGACTTCCATCAGGCTGGCAACAGTTCTCGGCGAGCGCTGTTCCTGGCTGTGCTCTCCATTACAATTGGAACTGGCATCTATGTGGGCGTGGCTGTGGCGCTCATCGCCTACCTCTCCAAGAGCAATCACCTATGATGAGCTTCCTCCGGGTACACACAGGGAAAGAACCTGGGACCAGTTGCATGTGGATGCAGAGAAATCAGGGCTGGCAAGAGAGACACATGTGTGTGACACTGTATAGCATCAGTTATTGCCAAACAACTCCATAACACCCTGAAATTTCTACCCATGTATTTCCTTGGTTTTTACCCTTTAATTTAATTTTCACAGCACTGTGTAGACCATGAGACAAATGGGCACTGCTAACCTTTCCAAGTGGAAGCTCCAGAGATCCTAACCCACGAGACTGTCTCTGGATGGGTTCTGGTAATTTAATGACAGAGCAGCTCTTTCTGCAGTCTGCCAGTGCCTGGAATACCATAGTGTTAGCAATATGCAAACAGTAACAATGTGTTTATTTTTTATGGAGTATGGTGCAATAGGCAGAAGGCAGGGGACATGCCTTCTGTCTGTTTCCATGGTTGACTCCTCCGGCATTCCCTCAGTCCACTCTCTTTCCCTGACCAAGAAGAAAGACAAAACTGCTGGCAGGACCCATGTTGTCACTGTTCTTCAGATAGGTCCATCCCTGAAAGTGCAAAGCCAGAATAGCGTGGGACCTGTCCCCAGGCCCAGTCTTTTATTCCCTCCACACTGTCCCCAGCCTAGGAACACCTGCTCTCCCTTGGAACATGTCCAAACTCAGCAGCGACCACACAGCAATCTGCAATCTTGGGCCTCATTGATCTGGGGGTGGGGAGCAGGCTACAGTCCTTCCTAAGACTCCTCCCAGAAGGGCCCCAGGGTTTGCTCCAGGAACTCAAAGCAGAGGAGCTGTGGATGCCACCTCACCATAAAGAGTTAGCACTCACCTTGGTGATAAGTAGTGGCGCTATAATCTTAGAGGAGATGACCATTCTGTCGACTAAATGAATAGCTATTTTCTTGTCATTTTTTTAAAGTGCAACTATTGTTTTATGCTGCTTAAGTTATCAGATGAATGCTGAGAAATAAGTAATCACAGATATTTTAATACCACTTCTCTGCTGTTTCACCAATGTTCATTATTTAACAAAAATTATCTTTTAGCTTTTTTGCCTAAGACTTTTCTTTCTGATTAATAACAATTCTTGGGTTTCACTTATAGTTTTTACTTATTTAAATAACCACAGAGCGACCCAGGACTCAGCTGCTGAAACAGGTCTCATAAGATGAGAATTAAATCATCTCTGGCTGCTTCAGTTCCACCTTGAATACTGTTACTAAGTATTATTTTCCTGATACTTTTGGTGGACACTGAGACCATCTCTCTAGGAGAGATTTCACCCCAGCATTTACAGAATTCCTGCTGCTTGAGTCACAGCTCCAAATTGCTGATTTGATTGAGCAGAAGTACAGTACAGCCTGGTGGTTCCAGTGTGTGGTACAAGTGTCCTGGAGTAAGCACTCAGGTTTGATCTCCCTCACCCTTAACCTTAAAATCTTAATATTTTGAAAATTACTAGCACTGCCTTCCTGGGTCAAGTCCAAGATCCTCTACTATTTGGCTCTAATGGATGCTTCAAAAATGTGCTCTCAAAAGAATATATGGAAGAAGCCCAAATGTCCCTATAAGAGTAAGAATAACCTGGAGAAAGCATGGATTTAGGATCAGTACTTTCTAGCTCTGTGATCCTGGATAGATGGGTGCACTTCTCTGAACCTCATCTTAGAAGAGGGTGATGAATGAGGCCCACTTCCTAGGATTCTGCTGAGTACATGGACACAGAGCCCAGCCACTCTCATGGGTCATGTGAGAAAGGTGGGGTGGTCACCATTATTCCCAGTGTCAAGGTAGTCATCCCACAGTTTGTTTGTATCCTCCCATCTTTTCAGTGCTATCTCTCAGGGTTTATTCATCAGGAGCCATTGTATGAAATGGACTTCTTTATATTTGTCCTAAAACAGTTCATTTTACATTCAAGAGGTGTCCAAAGTTCCATGTTTTTGGATTTGGTTAAGAAGTAGAACCAACCCTGTGTGTCCCATCTTACCATCTCTACCACCACACCATGGTTACTCTGCACCAATCCCTCTGTGCCCAGGCATCCTGTCTCCTGCTACACCAACCTTCTATCGTCTCTCAGTCCCTGACTTTGCAGATGGAAAAGCCTCCATTTAAAATATGAGGTGTGATCAAAAAATACAGTGAATGTTTAAATTAAAAAATTATTATAGTAAAAGACATTGTCATTACTCCCCCTCAAAATACTCCCCCTCACTTTGAACTCACTTATTCCATAATTCTTGCCACCTTCTGAAGCAGTTCTGGAAGTCCTCTTTCATGAGGATCTTTATTTGTGCTGTCTTGGCTGCCTCAATGTCCTGAATAGATTTAAAATGTTTACCTTTCATGGTCATTTTGACTTCGGGGAAGAGCCAGAAGTCAAATGATGTCAGATACAGTGAATAAGGTGGATGAGGATACACTATAGTGTTTTTATTTGACAGAAGCAATGTGTGACACCAAGCATTGTCATGATGGAGGATGAATCCGTTTGCCCATTCCTCAGGCTACTTTCTACATACACCATTTCTTAAATGCTCATAAAGACACTAACGAAAGAGGACTTCCAGAACTGCTTCAGAAAGTGGCTAGAATGATGGGATTAGTGTGTTCAGAGCAAGAGGGAGTATTTTGAGGGGGGTTCATGGCAATGTGTCTTTTATTGTAATAAACTTTTTTTATTAAAACATTCACCATAGTTTTGTTTTTTGTTGTTTCTTTTTTTTTAATCACACTGCATAGCTTAGCCCTGTTTATACTTTGTGAAGCTCTACCAAGTCCTTCCTGAGGACCATTACCAGGACCATATGTAGTACTATATGGTGTGAATGGTCATATGTGTGTGGTGGGGTCCAGTCCAAACCTGTTAGGACAGCTGAATGAAGCACATGTGGCCCTACCCCTCACTTAATAGGTAGACACAGTGCAGCGCAGTCCTATGACCTGTGGGGAACATGGTTCTATGTCATCTTCAGTGGTTCTATTCATGACTGCTGCACAGCATAGCAATCTTCTAACTGTGCCAGGGCTGCGATGTGCCCATAAATTCACATTATCCCAGTTGTCATTGCAGCCACCACCGATGAGGCACCACCCTGCACAGGCCCTGCACATTATCTCATGTAGTCCCAAGAACTCCAGCGGGTAGGTGACAGAATTGAGATTCAGCACCATGAAAGTGGCAACTGCAGAGCAAGGAGAGAAGCACTGGCCTGGTGTCCCCTCCAGGTAACAAAGCACTACTCATGGAATTTGCTACCTGGTCCCTCACCGTGGCACAGCCTACTCTTTGAGAGCAGCTCATTCCATTCCTGTAAAAACTCTTTACTACAACTATTTTATTGACAGATACAGACCTAGAGCACATAAGTAATTTTCACCTAAGTCATGCACCTGGGAAACAGCAAAGTGAAGATGTATCCCACACTATTGAATCCTAAACCCCATCAGCTGCCTTTTACACCATTTGCTCAGCTGTGGTTTTTATAAGCAAGAAAAATTTCATCTGAGCCCAGGCCCCACTGTTGCCATGTCAACACTCTTAGAGACCTGAAAAGTACTTTGGTTTATGTTTCACAGCAAGTCTTTGCCAGCTGGTGGTGGGAGCAATGTGGGGAGTAGGGTGCAAGACCTGAAGTGACTTCCATGGAAAATAAGATCTCAGAAAAGCTGGTTAGGGCATATCTCATTCCTGTGCACAGAGCTCTCCCTCCCCTACCCTGAAAGGCGTCCATGGCTAACCTATCTCTATCTGCCACAAGGTTCTTCCCTGCCCCTTCTCCAACAGGCATCCACACTTCACTACACAAGGCGTCCTCACTTCACAAGGTGTTCCCCTCTTCACTAGGTTCCCTTCTTCATCAAGTGCCCTCCCACCCTTTTACCAGGTACTTGCAGTTTTACCAGACGTCCTACTTGCCCAGATATTCCAATTCTCCCCAATGAACTACAATAGGTCCAAGGAGAACATGGTGAGACAGGCCACATCTGTAGGTCACTGTGCTATCAGCAGCTGCCCAAGGTGAAAAGGAACACCCACGGAGCCATAGATAGGGAAGTCAAACCACTATAGTTTCACTGGCGTCTGGGTGGAGACACAGGAAGCAGGATCCGCAAGATCTGTAACTTGCCACTTGCCGTCTGCTTCTCTGCCAACCAACCAACCCCACTTGCTAGCTGCAATCCGCACTTGCTAGCTCAGCCCCCATCTCCTTGCTAGTCCCTGTTTGCTTCTAGCGTAGCCACAGCAGTTATATTAATGGCCTATGGCTCACTGGTTACAGCTGACGGCCAAGTAGCCACAGCTGATGACCGTCCAATCACAGTTGATGGCCATTTACTACCCAAGTGAGCACCTTTCCATGTGAGGGTGAGAGCCTGGAAACTGCACTCCTGACTCTGTCCCCACAGTGCCACAGACAGTTGGACCATACAGCTAACTGGGAACAGGGCCCTGAAAATAGCTTAGCAGTGCATTTCTTACACTTAGCCAGTTCTCCAGCACCTGCCAAGATGCTAGAGGCCTCCTTCATTAGGAGCAGCCTCTGGCTTTAAAATGCATTAAAAGAACAGCCTTCCCATTAGCCAACAACTGTTACTACTCTCAGATATATAAATGTCAAATGGTTACTGAGTCATGGCCAAATCTGCCTTAAGCCTCTGGTCTCAGTTTCAGGGTCTGATGCCTGAGGTGGGTTTTTCTTTGTTTTGTTTAATTAAGTTTTTTGGGGTGACAACTATACTAAAGTTACGTAGGTTTCAGTTGTACAATTACATAATACATCATTGTCATGCAGGGTGTCAGGCGGGGTCCCACTCCCCACATAAGAATGCAGGACATGGTGACGCCAAAAAGGAACACCAGTGGAGCCATAGATAGGGGAGTCATATCACTATATTCTCGCTAACAGCTGGGTTGGAGACAGAGGAAGCAGGGGCCACACTGTCCGCAACCTGCCGTCCTAACTGCAATCTGCACTTGCCAGCCACCATCTTCTTGCTACCTCGCATTTTCTGCTAGTGTAGCCACGACAGTTATATTAGTGGCCAATGGCTCACTGGTTACAGCTGGCGGCCAACTAGCCACAGCTGATGGCCATCGAATCACAGTTGATGGCCGTTTACTACCTGAGCCAGTACCTTTACACGTGAGGCTGAGAGCCTGGAAACTGCACTCCTGGCTCCCCACAATCATAAATCTATCACATTGTGTGTTCACCACCCAGAGTCAGTTCTTCTTCCATTACCGTATATTTGATCCCTTTTAGCCTCATCTATCACAGCCCTCACCCCTTACACTCTGGTAAGCACTAGACTGTTGTCTGTGTCTATGAGTTCAGTTTGTTCATTTGTCTTCTTCCTTTGTTGTTTTCAGTTTTATATACCACATATCAATGAAATCCTATTGTTCTCAATTGTTTCTGTCTGTCTTATTTTGCTTAGCATAATGATCTCAAGATCCATCCATGTTGTCATAAATGATACTACTTCATCTTTTCTCATGGCAGAATAGTATTCCGTTGTGTATATATACCACATCTTCTTTATCCATTTGCCTATTGAAGGACACTTTGGTTGTTTCCATGTCTTGGTCACTGTAAATAAAGCCACCATGAACATTGGAGCACATATATGTTTATGGATAAATATTTTCAGATGTTTTGGGTAGATACCCAGGAGAGGGATTGCTGGGTCATATGGTAATTGTATTTGTAATTTTTTGAGGAACCTCCACACTGCCTTCCATAACAGCTGCACCAGTCTGCATTCCCACCAACAGTGTATGAAGGTTCCTTTTTCTCCACAGCCTCTCCAACACTTGTTATTATTTGTCTTGTTGATGACAGCCATTCTGACTCGTGTGAGGATAGAGACCAGGGATGCTGCTCAACATCTTATAATGCACAGGAAAGCTCCAAAACAGAGAATCAGCCAACCTGTTCTTTAGCCTCTGCCTCAATCATTCACAACACAAACAGGTGAAAACTGACTGAATTTAGCACCATCTAGGTGGCACACCAACCAGCCTGGTAAGCTTGGAATCCACTCTCAGAATGACCACACTTCATTCGTACCCCTTACCATAGTTTAACTAAGAGAGAAAAGGAAAGGGGGAAGAAGAGAGGAGGAGAGGGGTATCCTGTCTCCTGGAAGAAGCTTCAGCTTCCCCGGACACATACCCATCTGCCTTTAGCAGCACAAGTGTTGATTCTAAAACAGTGACAGACAATAAATGCCTCTCACATTTGATATGACACGGGGCTTTGTAATGACAGCTTTCCTGTCTACTCAACCACTGAGCCTCACAGAAACCCTCTGGTTCAGAGGGGACCATGGACCTGTTCATAGGTGACAGAGCCAGGATTCCCAGAAGGGACTTGCTCAGGTCCACACGGACAGTTGGTGGAGAACAGGACTCAGGTCTCCTCACTAGTGGCCAATCTTCCTTTCCCGGTTGCTCTGTGAAGGTGCAGGCCAGGGAGATGTTCATGCCAGGTCAGGCACACATTGCCAGTAGCCTGGCTCTCATTTCCACTACACTGGTTCAGATGCCTTCAGGGAGCCACATGCCTCCACTCCTCCAACTCCTAGTCGGAAATCAGATCCACAGGGCCAGAGCTGTGCACAGGAAGTGTTTGGTTTCTCCTGTTCCTTTCCAGTGAAGAAGGGGAGACCTGACTGATTTTGAAAACTGCAGCTGGGCAAGGTCCAGCAGGGGTTCTCCACAGGACTTATCCATGCTGAGTCCTTTGACATCATTTTGGAATAGAATCAGAGATGTGAGGCTTCATGGAAGCCTGTTCTACATCAGTGTGGTATGACAAGCATTTGCTGAGCACCTTCTGTGATGGGCTCTAGAGGGACAAAGACAGGAAGAGATCAGATCTGGGGATACTCAGAGCCATATGGGGACAGTGCAGAAGTGGAAGCCAAGACTGTGGGTATCCATACATGTGGAGTTAGGTCTTTAACATATGGATTTGGGGGAGTACAATTCAGCTCATAACACTACCCAAGCTCATGCATCTTCCATCCCTGTGACTACCTGCCTCTCCCCACATATACTTCCATAGTCACCTTGAGCCCTCATCACCGCTCACCTCCACCGTTGTCTTCAGCTCCAGCCACATCTGTTCATCTGTCTTACTGCCCGTGCCTGTAGGCCCTAAACCAAAACTGTGTTTGATGGACAAAGGGCTTAAGCTGCACACATGTGGGCAGTGGGTGGTCCAGCACCTTAGACCCTGTTACCCACTGCAGGGCAGGAAACCAAAATTGCACCTGTGTGAGATCCTGACTTGGCTGTGTCACCTGAGCCAGGACACTGGAATCCTGCAGGCAAAGAGCATGTTAGCATCTGAGACAGAGAAGGAGCCAGGCTTGTGACACAGCTACAAAGCCTCCAAGGCTGGAGTTTTTTTCACTCAGCCTGCCTTCAGGCCAGCTACAGCTGAGTTCTGACAGATAGGGGTGCCCAGTACAACTCAAAGGGCTTAGCCTCAGGCTCTCCTCACCTCAGCGGGGAACCACTGGGGAACTGGCACTCTCAGGTCAGGTTGGGTGGAGGTGGTGGGTCCCGCAGAGACACAAGTGTGAGATGCTTGGACATGAGGCCACCCGCAGTGAGAACAGAGAGAAGAGTTGGAAAAGATGGCCACCTGAGATGTTGGTGATGCTGTGCTCATATACACCAGGTGCCCCTCAGGAATCCCCAGGAATACTCAGCAGCTTTCAGAGTAATGAGTTCCCACCTGAACCTTCCTGAGGGTGGAAGCCAAGATCCCTTCAGCTGCTTTTACATGGAACCTGTGGTCTACGCACAGCTACTCTACACAGACCCAGGCTGCCTGCTGTGAGGAGTGTGGCCTCAGAGCTATAGCCACACTCTTCCTAGCCAATAGCTGAGCTGAACAGTTGCAGAGGGCCCAGCCATTTCCACCCAACCAGGTTTCCTCTATCAGCATTCTTTGCTAGGAAGTACCTGATGGCTGCCAATTTCTCTATATTCTGACAGCTTCTCCTGCAGTCTGGCTTCTTTCATTTCCAGTTCACATGTGTTAGTCCCCAATAAACTTTTTACACTTCACCCTGAAATTGCTTCCTGGAGAACCAAGCCTGGAACAATCTCCATTGGTGAGGTCTGGGAAATGAGAACAGAGATTTTAGAAAGTTGAAGCTCAAAGAGGTGAAAAGATAAGCCCAGAATTCACAAGCTGCTAGAGATTAACCACAAGTTGCCTCCTCCTTCCCATATCAAACCAACAATCCACACTGCAGTTTATGAAGGGCCTTCACATAACTCACTTTGTCCCCACACACCCCAACCTCCTTGCCTTCTCACAGATGACACTCAGGCTTCTGCAGTGATCAGTTCCAGAACTCACTCACCCCTGGATTTCCAGACCTACATCTTTTCCCTATATTATCCAAGTATTCCCTCTGCCACTGCCCAACACAAAGTGGCTCCTGCTCTGGCAGGAACCCTCTGGGGTTGCAGGGAAAGGGGGTGCATGGCTCACTGGTGCTGCAATGGGTAGTCAGCCCACACTGATTCACTTTGATAGAGACAAGCTTGATAGGGTTAGCAAATCCATTGGGAATCCACAGCTCCAGGCAAATTTTGTTTCTCTGTCTAGAAAAGAGAGTAGGCTTTTTGTTTTGTTTTGCTTTGTTTTGTTTTGTTTTGCTTGCTTGTTTGTTTTGCAGAAGGTCTCATTAGCAGAACCACATGGAAAGGTTGCCAGTGTTTGCAGAGCCTTGATTTGCATAGTCATGGCAGTTTACGCTGTTTTTCATTCTGTGTTCCCTGTGCAATTAAATTTTCTCAATTTTCACTTGCTTATCACATGTGAAAGATCTTCTGGACTAAAACTCAGTTTGATTTGTCTGGGAGCAGAAGTGGCTCATAATGGTACAGTTGGGAAAACTCTCGTCACTTCTAAGTTGTGTGCCAAAGAGAAAAATAAATATGTTTTTCATTTTTAAGGTTTGCAAAACAAATTTGATTCCTTTGAAAATGAACCAGGCCAGTTCCTCTACTCACACCCAAGCCACAGCTCCTGGAGGGTGGGCCCTGAGCAAAGAAGCTACAAACAATTGAACTGCCTGGGGGTCTGCTTACTGTGCCTCCTCAGCAACCTGAGAGTGTTTTTGAACCCTTATAAAGCAACCCGAGGTAGAGGAGCCCCATTTCATTCCCATTTTCTTTCCCAATCCTTTACCCATAAGTAGACACTCTACCAGTAACCAAATCCATAGCAGCCATTTGGGGCTTTCCACACCCAAATTTCCAGCAGAAATATCACACTCTGGTTCATATTTGATAAGATTGAGGTTTTGCACCAGCTGGGCACAACTGTCCTGGAATGTCAAAGGTCAACTCAGAATTCTCTTAACAACACCCCCCCACACACACACAACATGGGCAGCAGCTGGAAGGTATTTGATGGTGGTCCAGGAGCTCTGCCTTCCAGGTCTACCCGATGCCCACAGACCACATGCTGCCCATCTCCCAAGGCCAGCCAAGGCCCACCTTCTCTATAAAGACTTCTTTGACCACTGTCTCAACCCACAAGGATCCTGTCTGATCTGAACATTAGCCTTCCCTAGATACATTCCCACCTAATTGACATGAATGCTTAGCTGCGCACCCACTCACCCAACACATCTTTACTGCAGACCTCCTCAGTGCTTGATGCCACTCTGAACTCAAAGGTAATGGGGATCAGTAAGAGAAAGATGCAGCCCCCATGGGCATGACAATAAGCTTACAAACCAATAGCTAATAAGTAATCACAGAGCACAGGGAGGTCAGTAAGAAACAAAGACAGGGAACAGGATGGGTGTGGCGGGGAGCAAGAGGAGATGGTCAGGGATGGCCAATCCAAGAGAGTGACATTGAGATGCCCAGAAGCCCACTCAGGTGCTATTGACCCAGAATCCTGGAACATAAGGGGCTTAGAACCTGAGACTCAAATGCTCAGATTTATTCTTGAACCTCATGTGTCATTAGTGATGAAATACCACACAGAGGGGCCTGAGGCCAGCTCAATTTGCTGCTCTGCAATGCTCATGTCCTCTACTCCAAGCAGGTGCCCTTCCTTTCTTTCCCCTTCCCTTCTCTTCCCTTCCTAGCGGAGTCATGGGTAGAACTCACTGCCCATGACCCTCTTTCTGTATCCACCAACAAAGGATGTGGGATGTTTGTGAGAAGAGACATGTAAGAATTTAGGATTGCCAGGACGAGGGGTGACATCAGTGTTGTCACACCACAGTGGTCACAGACACAACCTCTGATAATAATTGATTATGTGGATGATGAAGATGACTATATTTGGGTGTAACAAGAGCTCAGGTGATACTCTGGAGCTGTGTCTTGAAATAGTTTCTAAAAGAGCATAAAAGGAAAACCTCACGTGGTCAAAATTACCCTTGAAATTGTGTAATGTAAAATGTAAAAATGCTATAAAACAAGAGCATAATGTAAAAGCATTACATTATTTTAATCAATATCAAATACCCGCATGCACGAGACAGGGTTTACAGCCCTGTGTAGGAACACACTCTGGCATCACGTGCACAGCACTGTCTTACGTCACCAAAGGACCCTGTCCATCAGAGTCATCACAGCACATGCTGCTGGCAGCGAGACTGCAGCTTGCCAGCCTCCTCTGTTGGTTGTCATGAAGCTCAATCCCCCCAAGCTCCCTATTACAGATAAGGGGCTTGCTCTAAGACTGCTAGGAAGGGATCTCCACTCCAGGCATCCTCAGGCAGCCTTCCAGGGGTCTGAACAGCTCATTGGCAAAAGGTATCCCTTGTGGAAGGGTCCTGCGAAATTAACAAACTCAGAGAACAAAGGACATTTTGAAGTTGCATGCAGAGCTGTCACACCCCTTGCACGTTCTCTCTTTCTGATGTGCCCACATTGTGTGTGTGTGTGTGGGGGGGTATTTAATATAATTATGGAGTAGGATAAGGACATGTGACCATAATGCAGCGAGGTTAATTCCCTACCTGGTGTGTGGAATCTGTCCATGACTTCAGCTCTACCTCGTACACGTGCACGTAAACACAGGTGATGAGGACCCTCCTTCTTTACAGTCAACACCTTTCCCGGTGCCTCTCATGTGCTCCAAGGGCTAACTTTCCATGGTTCTTTGCAAACTTTTGTTAACATTGAATAATGAGCATGAAAGGGAAGTGGCTTAGACCTCCTGCTTTTCAGTTGATCCACTATCACTGAGCCACCAATTGTTCCCTAACTTTACTCTAGTTTGGGATTTTAACTCTCTTTTTCTCAATAAATGACTCAAGTAAATGTTTTTGTATGGTTCAGAAGCAAATTGGTTCTCTCTCTCTCTCTCTCTCTCTCTCTCTCTCTCTCTCTCTCTCTCTCACATACACGAGAATAAAATTGCACACATTGCCACCACAATTCTGCTTACAAACCTACAGAGTGCAGAGTGGATCCCCACCTCCTCAGCCTGAGGGGCAAGACCCACACCACCGACCCAAAGGAAGGAAGCCTCATAGCTGTCTCTCCCCAGGACATACCCTGATTTCAAAAACATCAAGCTGGCCCTTGAGTTTTCTAACTCTTCACAGGTCCTGAAGCAGAAGCTATCCCACTGGGGAAACAAAGAGATCTGCAGAGGGTGAGGACACATGGCTCAGAAGGCTATATTCCAAAGGATCTCATTTGCCAGGGTTGACAAGCTGTCCTGGCTTGACCAGGACCATCCTGATTTTTTTTCAGCTTCTATCTGGTGGTCATGTGTCCCAGGGACAGTGATGGATAGGCAAAAGTCTGAGGAAAGCAGCATGCTACAAGAAGCAAACTATGAAGTGCCTCTCTGGACTTTGTGAATGATGACATTTAGAGGTCCCATCTAGAAATACTAGTGATTTGATGACTTAGAGCTCACCAATGGGCCTTAGTATTGTATGTATACTTCAGTCCTCTTGTTCTGAGGCAGGGGAGACTCTGGCATCAGGGGGTCCTCAGGACGTGGCCTCATTCCCTTCAGGACATGAGTCTAAGAGCCTCTTCTAAGGAGCAATGTCTGTACATGGAACTGAAAGTTTAACTTTTGCCCTAGATAGTGCCTTTCACTGTACCTCTCCCCCATTCCTGCCCCTGGTCATGCTGATCCTTCAGTGTGACATTCCCTGCCCTGCCCAGGTCCCCGCAACCCCGCCCCCAACTTGCCCCCAGCCCACACAGGTACTCATTAAAGAAGGCCCAGGTAAATGCAGACCCATCACCAAGCCTTGTCTTCAGGCTGTCTGCAAACTCAGTATTCCTCTTTGCATCCTCTGTACTGAGGCACCTGTGATTCTTTATCAATTTGCTTAATCAGAAACATTTCTTACAGGCCCACTACCACTAATGCTGCCATGGAGGAAACTCTGGGATGCTAAAAATTGTTGCACATCAACAGAATAAATCTTAAAACACAAGTGAGCAAAAACATCAAGTCACAGAACATACATGATGTTATCCATTTAGATCTGGTTCAATGAAAAAAACACTAAACTATAATGAAGCACTCACAGGTGATTAAAAGACAATGAGAAGCTGGAACCTGAGAGCACACAATTCAAAGTGGTGGTTATGCCCCATGGATCAGGGAAGAGGGCACATTCTGCAAAGGGCAACTTGGGCACCGGCAGTATTCCCTTTCACAGGCTGGGTGGGTGTCCACATGTGTTGCTGATTGTTCTTAAAGTGTACATAAACATTATATTACTTATATGTGTGATATGTTTCACGGTTTAATAAAAAGTCAGAGATTTAGTTGTGCCAAGCATCACTGGGTTGGAGACATAAAAATGTTAAGAAGACATCACCCCTCTGCTCAAAGATTTGCTGTCTCCATGCCTATGAACTTCTGTAACGAAGCTGTTATACTCAAAGGCTTTAAGATCAGCAGGATTATCTGAGGTCTTGCTGCCCCACTCATTGGCATGTTATTGAACCTCTCTGAGCCTTGATTTCCTCATCATTAAAGTGGAGGAGGGGCAGGCCCCCTCACGCAGAACTGCCATGAAGAGCAAATGAGGTAAGGCAGGTAACGCCCAGCATGGGCACAGCCTAGCATGAAGAAGGTGGTCACAGTGATTACGAATTCAGCCCTGTGTCTTGGTTATTGACTGCAACATCGTCTGTATCTTACAATTTTTTTGAGGACATTTTATTTCATGCAAGTGTTTATTTTCCTCAGCGTTAGTCATTTGGGAAACAGTGTTATACATACATATTTGAATCTGATTAAATTTGATCCTCTCAAGAAATGCCCTTGTGGGGTAGGCAGGTGGAGCATTAGTTCTTCAATTTACAAATAGGGAAACCGAGGCTCAGATAAGTCAGATGGAAACTCCTCTCAGCAGACAAGGTAGTTCCTCTTCTCACAAAGGAACAATGTGGACGCATGAAGCCTACTTAAAAAGAAAGTGTAGATAGTTTTCTGCATCTTAGAATTCAAACACAAGCTTATAAAGAAACAGGATCAAAGTCTTTGGCAAAGAAAGTCCTGTCATTGTCATCTACCCACCATAAATGGTGACCAGTCAGCATTATTTAAGATCTCAGAGTTTCCTAAAAGAAGAACTGGTGATATCAGCTTCACTTAGGAAATAGTTGGCTTAAAAATTAAAAAGAAAAATCTCCTTGGAGGTGCTTTGCTTTGTGATATTGCTATAACAAACTTCTTTCTTTAATGTTCGAGAAAGAAAATTATGCTCATTGCAACTAAAGTAGAAAGGAACAAACTTCTCAGTTCTCAGAGGGAAGTGTCTTATTTGACTTTCTTGTCAATGAGGACATAAGATAAAAGAGTCGTTGAGTCTAGGCCCTAAAGGGCATTGTCCCGATGTGTGGGCTTCATGAAACAGCCTGACCACTCTGTGTCTGGTACATCTCAATGACAAGAGTGCTTTAAATCATGCAGACAATACAGGGCATGTGTGGATGTTGATAAAATAAAGCAAGAAAACTGAAAAATATGTGAAGCAATTTGCTTTTACTGATAACAAGACTTCTCCAAACACAGATTAATTTTGTTGACGCCAACTGTAGTGGATGTTGATGACACCTGCCTCTCTTAGCCACACATTTCCTCCACTGCTAATGTTGCCTGGCCCCTAAATCTGCCTGAGGGGCCACAGGACCATGGAGTTAATGTTAGAAGCAGCCACAGCCCATGGTGATGGGAATGAATGTGTGAATAAAGCCCAGATTCTTCTCCACTTGGACACAGCACTTAGCTGATCTTCTGTCTTTAAGGGTTCCTTGAGGAATTGATGTGGCACCCACAACTGTCACCTTTTTTTTTCTTTTGGTTTTTTAAATATATACTTCATTTTTTTTATTAGTTTCAGGTGCACAAGACAAAGTAATACTTAGATGTTTATCATTTATATCCCTCACACTGTGTGAACCCCCCTCCCCCCATCCACTATCCCTCTGACATCGCACACAGCCATCATATTTTCACTGTCTCTATTCCTAATGGTGTACTCCGCTTCTTGTAAGTATGTACATACATATATATATATATATATATATATATATATATATATATATATATATATATGTACACATATATATACAAAACTATAGTTGACATTCATTATTGTTCAGCTTCAGGTGTACAGTGCAGTGATCAGGCATCTATATCATCCCTGAGGTTGTCTCACAAATGGGACACGTGTCCATCGGATGCCCTACAAAATCTTTATAACATTATTGATTACGTTCCCCAAATTAATTTTCAACCCCATGGCCATCTTGTGGTTACCGACTGTTTTCTAATCCCCTCACCTTCCCCTTTATCCCCCCCACCCATCTAGCAACCCTCAGTTTTTCCTCTGTCTCCAAAACTGTCTCTGATTAGTTCATTCACTTATTCTTTTCTTTAGACTCCGCATATAAGTGACATCATATGGTACTTGTCTTTCTCTGTCTGACTTATTTCACTTAACATAATGTTCTCTAGGTCCATCCATGTTGTTGCAAATGGTAAGATTTCTTTCTTCTTTATGGCTGCGTAATACTCCATTGTATAAATGTACCACAGCTTCTTAATCCAGTCATCTACCGATGGGCATTTCGGTTGTTTCCATGTCTTGGCTATTGTGTATAGTGCTGCAATAAACATAAGAGTGCATACAGATTTTTGAATTGGAGTTTTGGATTTCTCCAGATAGATACCTAGGAGTGGAAATGCTGGATCATAAGGTAGTTCCATTTTCACATCTTTGAGATACCTCCATACTGTTTTCCATAGTGGCTGCACCAATCTGCAATCCCACCAACAGTGCACTAGGGTTCCCTTTTCTCCACATCCGCGCCAGAACTTGTTGTTTGTTGATTTATTGATGATAGCCATTTTGACTGGGGTAAGGTGATATCTCATTGTGGTTTTTATTTGCATTTCTCTGATGGTTAGTGAGGTTGAGCATTTCTTCATATATCTGTTTGCCATCTGTATGTCCTTTTTAGAAAAATGTCTCTTCAAGTCCTCTGCTCATTTTTTAATTGGGTTATTTGTTTTTTTGGAGTTGAGTTGAGTAAGTTTTTTATAGATTTGTGATATTAACTCCTTATGAGATATATCATTGGCAAATATCTTTTCCCATTCAGTAGGATCCCTTTTTGTTTTATTGATGGTTTTCTTTGCTGTGAAAAAACTTTATAGTTTGATGTAATCCCACATGTTTATTTTTTCCCTTACTTACCTCGCGCGAGGGGATATATAAGTAAAAATCTTACTCCGGGTAATGTCTGTGAAGTTTCTTCTTATATTTCTTCTAGGTATTTTATTGTTTCAGATCTTACATTTAAGTTTTTAAGCCATTTTGAATTTATTTTTGTATATGGAGTAAGGAGGTAGTCCAACTTCATTTTTTGCGTGTGTCTGTCCAGGTTTCCCACCACCATTTAGTGAATACACTGTCTTTACCCCACCGTACATTCTTGCTTCCGTTGTCATAGATTAAATGCCCATATAGGCATGAATTTATTTCTGGACTCTCTGTTCTGTTCCATTGATCTATGTGTCTGTTTTTATGCCAGTACCATGCCGTTTTGATTACTGTCGCCTTGTAGTATAATTTGATGTCAGGTATTGTTATACCTCCCGCTTTGTTCTCATTTCTCAAGATTGCTGAGGCTATCCGGGGTCTTTTATGGTCACATATAAATTTTAAAATTATATGTTCTATTTCTGTGAAAAACGTTGTTGTTAGTTTGATAGGAAATGCGTTTAATATGTATATTGTCTTAGGCAGTATGGACATTTTAACTATATTAATTTTTCCTATCCATGAACATGGTATGTGTTTCCATCTATTTATGTCTTCTTTCACTTCTTTCTTTAGTGTCTTATAATTTTCTGAGTACAGATCTTTTACTTCTTTGGTTCAATTTATTCCCAGGTATTTTATAGTCTTTGGAGCAATTGTAAATGGAATTGCTTTTTTAATTTCTTCTTCTGATGTTTTATTATTGGCATATACAAATGCAACTGATTTCTGAATATTAATTTGGTATCCTGCTACTTTGCTAAATTCATCTATCAGCTCTAATAGTTTCTTGGTGGAGTCTTTAGGGTTCTCTATATATAGTATCATATCATCTGCATATAATGATAATTTTACTTCCTCCTTACCAATTTGGATGCCTTTTATTTCTTTTTCTTGTCTGATTGCTGTGGCTAGAACTTCCAACACTATGTTGAATAGAAGTGGAGATACTGGGCAACCTTGTCTTCTTCCTGATCTTACAGGGAATGGTTTTAGCTTTCCCCATTGAGTATGATGTTAGCTGTGGGTTTATCATATATGGCCTTTATTATGTTGATATGATCTCTCTATTCCCACTTTCTTAAGGGTTTTTATCATAATTGGTTGCTGGATTTTATCAAATGTCTTTTCTGCATCTATTGATATGATCATGTGTTTTTTATTTTTCGTGTTGTTAATGTGGTGTATCACATTAATTGATTTGTGGATGTTGAACCACCCTTTCATACCAGGGATGAATCCCACTTAATCATGGTGTATGATCTTTTTAATGTATTGCTGAATTCTGTTCACTAATATTTTGTTGAGGATTTTTGCATCTATGTTCATTAGAGATATCGGCCTGTAGTTTTGGTTTTTTGTGGTCTCTTTGTCTGATTTGGGGATCAGGGTAATAGTGGCTTCGTAAAAAGTGTTTGGGAGTCTTCCTTCCTTCTGGATTTTTTGGAAGAGCTTGAGGAGAATAGGTGATAATTCTTTTTTGAACGTTTTGTAAAATTCACCTGTAAAGCCATCTGGTCCAGGGCTTTTGTTTGTTGGGAGATTGTTGATTACTGATTCAATTTCCCTGGTGGTAATCAGTCTATTCAGGTTTTCTGTTTCTTCTTGAGTTAGCCTTGGAAGGTTGTACGCCTCTAGAAAATTGTCCATTTCTTCCAGATTGTCAAATTTGTTGGCATATAGTTGCTCATAGAAATTTCTTAAAATGTTTTGTACTTCTGCGGTATCTGTTGTCACTTCTCCTCTTTCATTTCTGATTTTATTAATTTGGGTCCTCTCTTTTTTTTATGAGTCTGGCTAAAGGTTTGTCAGTTTTGTTTATATTCTCTAAGAACCAACTCTTGGATTCATTGATCTTTCATATTGTTTTCCTGGTTTCTGTTTCATTTATTTCTGTTCTGAGCTTTATTATCTCCTTTCTTGTGCTCCCTTTGGGCTTATTTTGCTGTTCTTTTTCCAGATCCCTTAAGTGTGAAGATAAACTGTTGATTAGTGAGGTTTCTTGTTTCTTTAGGTAGGCCTGCAATGCTATGAACTTCCCTCTCAGCACTGCTTTCGCGCCATCCAATAGATTTTTGGTCGTCGTGTTCTCATTCTCATTTGTCTCGAGATATCTTTAGATTTCTTCCTTGATCTCCTGCTTGACCCATTCATTATTTAGTAATAAGTTATTCAGCCTCCATGAACTGGTGTGTTTTCCAGTTTTTTCCTGTAGTTCATTTCTAATTTCATACCACTGTGATCAGAGAAGACAACTGGCATTATTTGAATTTTCTTAAATTTATCAAGACTTGTTTTGTGGCCTAGCATATGGTCTATCTTGGAAAATATTCCATGTGCGCTTGAGAAAAACATGTATTTTGCAGCATTGGGGTGAAATGCTCTGAGAATATCGATTAAATCCAAGTGGTCCAATGTATCATTTAAGGCTGTGGTTTCCGTATTGATTTTCTGTCTGGAAGACCTGTCCCTTATTGTCAGAGTTGTTGAAGTCCCCTACTATAATAGTGTTACTGTTGATCTGTCTTTATGTCAGTCAGTATCTGTTTTATATATTTAGGTGCTCCTGTGTTGGGTGCACAGATGTTTACTAGGGTTATGTCCTCTTGTCGGATCGATCCCTTTATTATTATACAGTGCCAATCTTTATCTTTTAATATCTTCTTCATTTTAAAGTCTATTTTGTCAGATATAAGTATTGGAACTCCAGCTTTTTTCTCATTTCCATTTGCATAAAATATCTTAATCCAACCCTTCACTTTCAGCCTGTGTGTGTCTTTTGATCTGAGGTGAGTCTCTTGTATACAGCATATACAAAGGTCTTGCTTTCTTATCCACTCAGCCACCCTATATCTCTTGATTGGAGCATTTAATCTGTTTACATTTAAAGTGATTATTGATTTTTACATAGTTATTGCCATTTTTAAATTTGTAGTTAGATTGTTTTCATCTTTCCTTTATTTACAGAAGTCCTTTTAGTATTTTTTGCAATGCTGGCTTGGTGGTAATAAATTCCTTTAGCTTATTCTTTTCTCGGAAGCTCTTTATCTCTCTATCAACTTTAAATGATAGCTTTGCTGGGTAAAGCGATCTAGGTTATAGGCCTTTGTGTTCCATCACTTTGAGTATCTCCTGCCACTCCCTCCTGGCCTTCAATGTTTCTGTAGAAGAGTCATTTGATAGTCTTATGGGAGTTCCCTTGTATGTAACCCTCTGTCTTTCTCTTGCTGCTTTTAGGATTCTCTCTTTGTCTTTAAGTTTTGCCATTGTAACTATAATGTGTCTTGGTGTGGACCTTTTTGGGTTTATCCTGGTTGGAACTCTCTGCACTTCCTGGGCTTGTATGTTGGTTTCCTTCATCAGGTTAGGGAAGTTTTTGGACATTATTACTTCAAAGATGTTCTCAATCCCTTGCTTCCTCTCTTCACCTTCTGGCATTCCTATGATGCGCATGTTGTTGCACTTGATGTTATCCCTGAGGTCTCTTAACCCATCTTCATTGTTTTTTATTCTTTTTTCTTTCTGTTGTTCTGTTTGGGTGATCTCTGCTAACTTGTCTTCTAAGTCGCTGAATTGATCCTCTGCTTCATCTAACCTGCTGGTAATTCCTTCAAGTGAGTTCTTAATTTCCAGGTTTCTATCTTCGATACCACTAATGCTTTCTTCCATCTGGTCAACTCTACTACCTCAGCTGGCTATTTCATTCTTAATTTCTTCCATTGAGTTCTTAATCTCCAGAAATTCTATTTGATTTTTTTTATTTCAATCTCTTTTGTAAAATGCTCATGTTGTTCTTTGATTGTGTTTCTGAGTTTATTAATGAAAGACAATTCACTAAACTGCCTTTCTGTGTTTTCTTGCATCTCTTTGAGGTTTTTCAGAACTGCAATCTTGAATTCTCTGTCATTTAAGTCACATATTTCCATATCTTTAACTTCATTGTCTGGAGACTTTTCACTTTCTTTCTGAGCTGTCTTGTTGCCTTGGTTATTCATGGCACTTAATGATTTATTATTTCTCTTTCTAGACATCTACAGGAGTGGGTTCTGCAACAGATTGATAGGAAGATGTCTTTCTTTTGTTTTTCGGTACGTGTTAGTAGAATGTTTTATTTTCTCTCTGACTACAGCCTTTTTTTCTCTGTCACAATGTAGTGTTATGTTTTCTCTTCACTATTCCAGCTTCCCACACAATAGGGGGATTCCCTGGAAGGCAGGCTTCTCTTCTGTTAACAGTTCGCCTGGGTCATAGGGCACCGTGTCCCTGTGGGGATGTGGAGAGCTTTTTAAGTTCCAAAGCTCTTCCTGCACCAGATTCAGAGCCCATATGTTTCAGCAGTTCTGTTTACTCCTTCAGGGTATGCCCCCCCCCCGATAGGTGGGCACAGGGGTCGGGTGAGTTGTGAGAGTTTGTCCAGAGTATTGGCGTCCACCACCACCACAGCCGGTCCTGCTTCCTCAGCTCCCTCCCCTTTTCTGGAACTACTTGGGTTGGGAATCTTTGTCTGTGGACCACAGTTCTCAGAACTGCAAATATTCTATTCTTTTGATCTGACACTGGTACTGTTCTGCTTCTAGCACTGGGCCGGTGGGCACAGGTGAGCTCTGGGAGGGTAAGGACGGGGCAGCTAGTGTCAGTGCCTACGGCTTCTGTTCTCTGTGTCAGTGAGGGTTTAAACCCTCACTGTTTTCAGCTATCCTCCCTCAGTCCTTGCTCCGAGGTCCCTGCCTTGAGCATTGGGTTCAGCTGTGTTACATGCTGTCCCTCAGCCCTGTGGGCCATAAATGGAGCCCTAGCAGTCCGAGTTCTTCCCTCTCCCACAGTTGCAGTAGTTTTTGGATGCAGCGAGCTCGGAGCTGAGCTAGGTCTGCATCCTGTGGCCATATGGTTCCGTCTCTGCACTTCTCCCTGCCCTCCTCTCCTGCTTGCGCAATTTGCCCACATTTATGTGAATTCAGTAGTGAGACTCTTCTTCTTGCTTGTCTGCCTTGCAGGGAGTCCTTTGTGGAGTTATAGTTTTTTCAATTTGTTGTAAATTCCAGGGGACATTTCAAAGGCTCACCTCAAGCTGCCATTTTGATGACATCTGCACTCTGTGTCTTTTATTGGCATGTTCAGTCCATTTATATTTAGGGTGATTATTGATATATGAGGATATCCTATCATTCTACCTGAGGTTTTCTGGTAGGACAGTGTCTCTGTTGTTTCTTTGCCTTTTTGTTGCTCTCTATTATTTCAGTGTGGTGGTATTCTATGATTTTTCCCTCTGTTTCTTCTTTCATTATGTTATATCTTTCAGTTCTGGATTTGTGTGTGTGTGTGGTTAGCATTAAGTTAATGTAAAAGAAAGTTTCATACTTAGAGTATTCCATTTTCTTCAGCATGCTTTCTGTGTCCATTCCCTTGTGCCAGTTCAGACCTTTACTCTCTCCCCTTTTATGTTTTGTTGTCACAAATTATCCCTATTTATGCTGTGAGTTGATTTCTGCACAGTAGTAGCAAGTTGTGTTTTTCCTCTTTTTTTAAGTGTCTGTTTTCTTCTTCCTTACACTTTGTGCTATGTTTAAGTATATTGTGTTCTTCTTGGTGTAGGTGTTGCCATTTCCTGATTCTGTCGTCTGTTTGTAATACCACTCATGGTTTTGTATTCTTCACATTTTTGTTTCAGGTTGAATAGCCTCTTTCAATATTTCTTATAGTGCAGGTCTTGCATTAGAAAATCCCCTCACTTCTGTATCTGGAAAGGTCTTTATTCTTCTTTCATATCTAAAGGATATCTTTGCTGGATATGTTGTTCTTGGCTCATAATTTCTCTCTTTCAATAGTTTGAATATTTGGTTCCACTCCCTTCTGGCTTGTAGAGTTTGTGCTGAAAAATCTGATGATAATCTAATGGGTTTTTCTTTGTAGGTTACCATCTTCTTTTTCCTGGCTGCCTTGAGGATTCTTTCTTTGTCATTACAGCTATCCATAGTTTTCAATGATGTATTTAGGTACCCTACTATAGTTGTGTTTTGGTCAATTTCTCCATTTAGTTCTGTTAGTAATTGCTTTGTACATTTTGCTGCTCCCTGATTGGGGGCATATATATTGATAAGTGTTATGTCTTCCTGTTGTTTTGTCCCCTTTATCATTATAAAATGCCCATGTTTGTCTCCTATTGCCTTATTTATCTTGAGGTCTGTTTCATCTGATATAAGAATAATTACACCCACTTTACTCCATTTGCTTGGAGTATTGATGTCCAATCTTTCGTGTTGTCTATGTTTGTCCTTATAGCTGAGATTCATCTCTTGGAGGCAACATATGTTTGGTTTAGGTTTTTGATCCAATCTGCTACTCTGTGCTTTTTTATTGGTGATTTCAGCCATTTATATTTAGGGTGATTAATGATATAAGAGGATTTCCTTTATTCATTTTTTTTTTCTGGTATCTCAGTGTCTCCATTTTTTTTTTTTTTTTTTGCCTTTTGGTTTCTATCTGTTATTTTAGTGTGGTGGTATTCTACAATTTTTCCTTCTGTGTCTTTTTTTTTATGTTATGTACCTCAGTTGTGGATTTTTTTTTGACTGATTACCATTAAGTTTATGTAAAATAAAGTTTCATATATACAGTAGTCCTTTTTCCTTACCATGCTTTTTATCTCCATTTCCCTTTGCAGACTCAGACCTTTACTCTCTCCCCTTTTATGTTTTTGTTTTCACAAGTTATCCCTACTTATGCTATGAGTTGATATCTGAGTTGCAGTAACAATTTGTCTCTATCTTCTCTTTTTCCTTTTTTTAATGTATCTTCTTTACCCTTTATGTTATGTTTAAATGTATAGTGTCCTATTTTGTGTAGGGGTTGCCATTTCCTGCTTCTCTCTGTCTGTTCAGAATATTACTCATGGTTTTGTATTCTTTTGGTTTTTTTATGTCAGGTCAAATAGACTACTTCAGTATTTCCTGTAATGCAGGTCATGTATTAGAAAATTCCCTCAGTTTCTTTATGTCTGGAAAGTTTTTTATTCATCCATAACTAAAGGATATTTTTGCTGGATATATCATACTTGCTCATAATTTCTGTCTTTCAATAATTTTTTTATTTATTTATCTTTGTGTTTCGCTGGATTAAGAAACTGTGGTACGTTTATACAATGTCTTTCAATAATTTGAATATTTGATCCTACTCCATCTTGGCTTGTAGAGTTTCTTCTGAAAAGTCTGAAGATATTCTAGTGGGCATTCCCTTATACATTACTGCTTTTTTTAACCTACTGGCTGCCTTGAGAATTCTTATTTTTGTGATTAATTTTTGAGAGCTTCAATACAATGTGCCTTGGAGAAGACCTGTTAGAACTGAGGTAATTAAGTGTTCTGTTTGCTTCTTGGATACGAGCACCCACTTCTTTCCATAGGTTTAGGAAGTTTTCATTGACTATTTCTTTGAATATACTCTGTTACCTTCTCCCTCTCTCCTCCATATGGTATGCCCATTATTCTTATGTTGCTCTCTCTGATGAAGTCAGAAAGCTCTTGGAGAGTTTCATTTCTTTTAACTCTCAAATGTCTCTCTTCTTCCATCTGTGTTAGTTCCAGATTTCTATCTTTGAAGTCACTGATTCTTTCCTCCATCTAGTAGCTCTATTACATAAACTGGCTGTTTCATTCTTCATTTCTTTTACTGAGTTCTTCATCTCTAGAAATTCTATTTAGTTGTTTTTTAAAATTTCAATCTCTTTGGTAAAGTGTTCATTTTGTTCTTTGATTGTGTTTCTGAGTTATTAAACTGCCTGTCTGTGTTTTCTTACATGTTGTTGACTTTTTTCAGAAATGCAACCTTGAAAGAAAAAAAAGAACTGCAATCTTGAATTCTCTGTCATTTAATCACATATTTCCATGCCTTTAAGTTCATTTCCTGGAGACTTTTCAATTTCTTTTTGAGCTGCCTTGTTACCTTAGCTATTCATGGCAATTAATAAATTATGTCTCTTCCTTGGCATCTATAGCAGTGGGTTCTACAACAGGTTGAAAGGAAGAAGTCTTTCTTTTGCTTTCCAGTAGGTATTTGTGGAATGTTTTATTTTTTCTGCAGCTGCAGCATTTTATTCTCTCATGCTGTAGTGTTTTATTTTCTCTGCACTGTTCCATCTTCTCACACAAAGAGGTGTGGGGGAGGTTTCCCTGGATGGTAGGCTTCTCCTCTGTGAGCAGGTCACCTTGTTCACAAGGCACTTTCTTGTGGGGGGATGTGGAGAGCTTCTGAAGTTACGAAGACTTTCTTGCACCAGTTTCAGAGCTTGTGTATTTCAGTGGCTTTGTTTACCCTTGCAGGGATTCGCCCAGATAGGTGGGGCAGAGACGGGGTGGGCTGTGAGTTGTGGCTCTAAGCAATGGCGGCAACCACCAGCACAGCCAGTCCTGCTCCCAAAGCTCCCTCCCTTTTGCTGGAATTAGTGGGGCTGTGAGTCCATGGCTGTGGGCCACAGTTCTCAGAACTAGAAATATTCTGTTCTTTTGATGTGACACTGCCACCATTCCACTTCTAGCACCGGGAGGGTGGGGGTAGGGTGAGCTCTGGGAGGTTGGGGAGGTGTCCGCCAGTCTCCATGCCTATGTCTTCTGTCCTCTCCTTGGCAGTGAAGGTTTAAACTACTATTTTCACCCTTCTCGGACTCTTTGCTCCAAAGTCTCTGCCGTGAGTGTTGGGTTCAGCTGAGTTATATGCTGACCCCTCAGGTGGGACTGTGGGCCATAAAGGGAGCATTAACAGTCTAAATTCTTCCCTCTCCCATGACTGCTATAGCTCCAGAATACAAGGAGTTTGGAGCGTCTGTGTCCTGTGGCCCAAATCTTCAAAATCCCAATGGCATTTTAAAATAAATAGAACAAAAAATTGTCAGATTGGTTTGGAACCAAAAAAGACCCCGCATAGCCAAAGCAATCCTAAGAAAAAAGAACAATGCTGGAGGTAACACACACCCTGACTTCAGCTTGTACTACAGGGCTACAATAATCAAAACAGCCTGGTATTGGCAGAAAAACAGACAGGCAGACCAATGAAATAGAATTGAGAACCCAGAAATAAACACACATAAATATGGACAGATAATTTTTGACAAAGAAGCCAAAAACATACAATGGAGAAAAGACAAGCTCTTCAATAAATGGTGCTGGGAGAATTAAAAAGCCACATGCAAAGGAATGAAACTAGACTACTATCTGTCACTGTGTACCAAAATTAACTCAAAATGGAGCAAAGATGTAAACATAAGACCTGAAACAATAAAATGCATAGAAGAAAATATTGGTACTAAATTGATGGATTTTGGGCTCAAAGAGCATTTTATGAATTCAACCCCAAAGGCAAGGGAAGTAAAACTAAAATAAATGAATGGGACTATATCAAACTAAAAAGCTTCTGCACAGTGAAATAAACCATCGGCAAAATAAAGAAGCAACCAACTGAATGGGAGAAGATTTTTACAAACGACGCCTCCAATAAGGGGTTAATATCCAAAATATATATAGAACTCATACAACTCAACAACAACAACAACAACAAAATCCAATTAAAAAATGGGCAGAGGACGTAAATTGACATTTCTCCAAAGACATAAAAATGGCCAATAGATATATGAAAAATGCTCAACATCACTAATCATCACAGAAATGCAAATAAAAACCACAATAAGATATCACCTCACCCCAGTTAGAATGGCTGTCATCAACAAGACAAATAGTAACAAGTGTAGGAGAGGCTGTGGAGAAAAAGGAACCCTCATACACTGTTGGTGAGAATGCAGACTGGTGAAGCCGCTATGGAAGGCAGTGTGAAGGTTCCTCAAAGAATTACGAATAGAATTACCATATGACCCAGCAATCTCTCTCCTGGGTATCTACCCAAAAAATCTGAAAACATTTATCTGTAAAGATATATGTGCTCCAATGTTCATTCAGCTTTATTTACGGTGACCAAGACATGGAAACAACCAAAGTGTCCTTCTATAGGTGATTGGATAAAAAAGTTGTGGTATATATACACAATGAAATAATATTCTGCCATAAGAAAAGATGAAATAGTACCATTTGCAACAACATGGATGGATCTTTAGATTATTATGCTGAGCAAAATAAGTCAGACAGAAAAAGTAGAAAACCATATGATTTCACAGATATGTGGTATATAAAACTGAAAACAACAAAAGAACAAGAAAAACAAATGAAGAAACAGAAACTCATAGACACAGACAATAGTTTAGTGGTTACCAGAGGGGAGTGATAGATGAGGGTAAGGGGGATCCAATATATGGTGATGGAAGGAGAACTGACTCTGGGTGATGAACACACAATGTGATATATAGATGATGTATTACAGAATTGTACATCTGAAATCTATGTAACTTTACTAACAATGGTCTCCCCAATTAGTTTAAGTTAAAAAATTCTAATACTCAATATATACAAATAACAAAAGATGAATATAAGCCACGTGTATACATTTTTGGCACACCTATACATACACACACACACACACACACACACACACACACATATATATATATTCATGTGATATAAAGTACAGCAGTACAGCATAAGGAACATAGTCAATGGTATTGTAATAGCTCACATGGTATCACATAGGTAGTGGGACTTATTTAGGTTATCACTTTGTGGGAGTGTAAATGTCTAATCATTGTGTTGCTTTGTACACCTGAAACTAATAAAAAATTATATATATATATGTATATATATATATGGAATTACCCAGACAGAGAACTGCTCGGACTAAAAGCAGATCACACTTGAAGCAGGTAGCTTTTCCCAGAATCTGTGACTGGGCCAATGAAGGCAACTCGTGCTATACATAATCCTTATGTGTATTTCATACTTGTCATTTTTCTGGGTATATTAGTGATCTTAATTCTCTTGTCACCTTTCCTATTTTGAAATTGACTGTTCTAGCTATTCCATATCATTACCCTCCACTATATCGTACTTCCTGATTTTTGCTGTTTTAACCCCTGTAAATGGGAAACCTTGGCATAGAAATATTATGATACAATGTTTTCACACCTTAGCCTCCTCAGGGAACCTGTCTGAATGCTGAATTTCCATTCAATGCCTTCTTCTACCTCTGGTAAATCTGATGATCCCATAGTTATTTCTGTTAGCAATTTCTCAACAGTCCCTAACTTTATTATTGATTTCAGCAAACCTCCCCTTCTGAAACTTATCAAGTTAAATTGCAAAAGGGAGTTCCACTTTCCCTCTGTGCCTACCTAAACCCACCCTATGCATCAGCCACAGTATTCCCAATTGGGACCCAACCATGTCCCATAGTTAAATTAATTGCTAGCCACTTCTTAACACATCGCTACCTATATTTTAAATGCCTTAAATCTGGTTCCACCTATTTCAACCCTGACTGCTGTGGAACTCCCCTTTGGAAACAGCCTACACTGTCACAAACTTAACTATTCATCCCACAATGTTCATACATGCTGGGAAGGACTTCTAGAGAAATGTTGAAACCAGACTGAGTCTGGTTGGAAAATTTTCTCACCTCCCTTCCTGTTAATGAATCCATAAATGAACAAGCTCTTGCAGTCCACTCACTGTACCCACACAGGTTATATTTGTCTGTGCATATGAAAATCAGCCTTGAGCATTTGATTGTTTAGATAGCTGGAGTCTGACTAGGAAACGCCTTTAAGGTCACTTGATATCCTCTTTTATTATTTTCATAATGATATTAGCCCCTTCTCCAAGTTTTCATTGGAGAAAAAAAAGGGGGATTGTCAATAGTAGATTCCTATGCTGATGAGGACCCCTCTGCTTATAAAGATAACCTGTGGTCTTTCTGTGAGATGTTACTTGCCACAAGTTTATCAGGAGATGGAGGTAATCACTTTCTCAGAATTATATTTTCATGAGGTGGCCTTGGTACTACTCAATTAGACTTAATGATGAAAAACTTAACTAGAACTGTCAATTGAATTGCTTGGTCAACTTCCAAAGCCATTCAAGCCCAGCAAACATCTTTAGAGTCCTTAGCATGACTAATCTTCAACAACAGTTACCTTGATTATGTGTTCACAGCTCAAGGAGAAGTCTGTGCCATAGACAATACTTCCTGCTGTACCTGGATAAATACTTCTTCCCAGCTAGAATTAGAAACAATGAAACTCCTTAATCTTCACAGATCCCTTAAGGGACATTTCTGTTTTACTTCTAGTGTCAACGGCTATTTAGGATTTAAATTTTCTGACATTTTCAGTTGGCTTCCAAAAGGCCTCAGAGATATTTTAAGGTCTGGGTTGCAAATTGTTTTGCCTATTGTTATTGTAATTTGTTCAATATATTTCATTGCCAAGCTATTGATGTTCTGTATAACCAAATGTTTAAAACCTACAAAAACTCAGGCGTGGCAAGTGCCATCAGGGATTGCCACTTCACACCCACCATCTTCCCATGGGGATCCAAGATCTGAGACACAAAGCAATAGCCTGCCCAAATCCTGTTCATCCCATACCATTCCAGGATTGGTCTATGCCAACACTTTTGGGCATAAAACATCAGATCTGTGTGCCTCAGCCCTGCTAAGGGACAAGTTTCTCTTTCATCCTCTCCTGAACCTGGGAGCAAGTACTCCACCAATAGAGATGGGTTGCCCAGTCCTGCCCCAGCCTGGACCCCTGGAGCTCAGATCCAGTTGCCAAGGCCCACATCAAAGTTGTTATATTTTGTTTTATTCCATTGTAGCTCTCTTCCCCTCCCTTTCCTGATGATTGGTTTTACAAGAGAAAGTAAGCTGCTCAGAAGGCCCTGAAAGTGAGGAGGAGGGCCAAGGAAGACAACTAGTTAAGGAGGGTTGGGGTGGTTTTATTGCTAAAAGCCTGGGCAGAGTTGTCTGATTCATCTGGCGCTTCCTAAGTGGGACCCCAAAACATCTCCTGTGTGGAAAGGTTTCTGGATTTGCCTCAACCTCACTGTCTCCTTCAGCCATGTTGATGTATAACCAGGCAGAGAAGATTAGAATTTAAAGCCCATTTCTCACTGGAGAGGAAAACTTGTCGTCCAACTTTGCAGAGCAGTTTCCACCTGATGCTCATAGAACATTATCTTTGTCATATGCTTAGAATATCACATTTAAAAGGACAAAAAAAAGGTAAAATATTTGAATAGCTTGTATCATAACATTAATATTATTGAGAGTATCTGTTTTCCAGGCTGAAGTGATTCATTCATTATTCTAGTACTGCTTTAGTTCTTTATAATTTGTGGTAATTATGCTTTTCTTTTCAACACACACACAAAAAGTATAAAAACAAAAACTTGAAAAGGTCCCCACCCCCAAAAAAACTAGAGTAATGGTTCCGTGGAGGGTAGAAATGGTCCATCAAGCCACTGTCCCCTCCATGTTTGTAATGCATGATGCTTAGAAGCTTTACTCTTGATGTCAAATACCTTTTGTCATTTACCCCTGATTTCTCTTGAAAACTAAGTGCTTTTGTTGTTCTTTAACCTTTCCCAAAGTGCTTTGGCTGCCTTTATAAAAGACTAATTGTTTTTTCAGTTTGGCAGATGCCTGAGAGACATCTTGTAAGAAAATGGCTCTAGTTGCCCTATTGGCTACTGCCCTGCCACAGGAGCCCCACTATGGGAATAAATGGAACCAGAGCAGGTTGCCAAGTCACTCTAGCACCAACATGGGACAAATTGACCTGACTGATTATCAACACTATCAACAGGTTCTGAAAAAAGGGGAAAATGAGGACCTTGAGAAAGAAGATAGGGTACCTGGTGGCTAACTGGGCTCAAATGAAAGAAAAATGAAAAAAGCAGCCATTTCTACAGAGGGACCTCTCACACAAACTGTACTTCAGGGAAACATCTGCACTAAGCTGTCTGCCTCCCATACTAAAAGGGCTACATGCACTGCATTCTTACCATTTGAGCCAGCCCTTATAAAGGAGTCCCTGAAATAGTAATTCAACCAATAGGACTGAGGCTTTCCCTGTCCAATTGGAGCTGCACAGCTATATCCCCTATCAGCATCTTCACTGGCCAGAGTGGCTCCATTCTGACTAATCAGGACAGTGCCTTCTGGGCCAATCAAACTGTGACGATTTGGCATCCTCATTTGCATGAGAATGGACCAATCAGGTCCAGGGATGGGGACTTCTGTCTATATAAATCAGCTTTCTCTGACTTGGAGAGCACACTTTCCCTTTCCACTAAATACTGTATTTCTCTGGCTGGAGATGAATCTCCCAAGAGCACATAAAAGCAGACCAGTGTACGGTAGAGTGGAGCAGGTGGAGCTGACCATACCAGACCAGATGAGAGCAGAGCAGAGCTGAGCTGAGCTGTCTAGCCAAAGAGGGACCCAGACCAAGGACTGTCTTGCAGCCATGCTGCTTCATAATTGAGCTGTAACACTACTGAACTGTTTCACGGCTGAGCTGTTCCCATAGCCGTGCTGTATCACAACTGAGCTGTTTGCACTGAATAGTTTCCTTCATCACCACACCCCTAACTGGGGATTCCTCTTGGTGTTGAATTGATGCCAACAACCATCTGTTGATACTTGCATGTGGCAGGGACTTGAATAAAGGCCAGAGAGTGGGGAAGTTTTATGATGGGAAAAAAGGAAAGGTTTTAGGTTGGCCTGGAGATGTGAGTCAGGCAACTAGAAGTGTGGCATCCTACGTGACTGATTAGGGGAGCATGTTTGGCTTTCTTCTCTGGTTCATGCTAAATTGGATGTGGGGACAAAAATTAGGGAAGCTGACAGTTATTGACAAGTCTGACCATTGGGCTGGTTGCTATAGAAGAGGTTGTGGTCTAGATTCCTGTGCTTGGGCTGTAGGTGGTGGGTCAGGGTTCTACTGTCATGTATGGTCTGGCCATTGTTTGTCAGTATACATGTCTCTCACTGGGATCCCCTCCCAGATGTTCTGGGTGCTCTCCAGCCTTTGCTTCAGGGTCTAGTCTGAGAATTCAGCCCAAGAGCTTCCCTGAAGATGAGGATGCAGGTTTAGTGGCCTATAAGTCAGCTAAGTCATTGGGCATGCCTCAGAGGCCTCGCCAGTTCTGCCCACCACATTACAGGGCCTCAGGGAAGCCCCATCTCAAGTCCAGCAGGATGGGACCAGCCTGAGCAGCTGGTCGTCCTCTTCTTGATACACCCTGTGGCTGACACAGTAATGGCCCCCAGAGATGCCCACATCATAACCCTGAAACCTGTGACATGACAGTTTACAGGGCAAAGGGATTTTTCAGAATGTAATTGAGGACCTTGAAGTGGGGAATTTCCCAGACTACCCAGATGGGCCCTAAATGTAATCACATGCATCCCTAAGAGCCAAGAACCAGCTTTGGTCAGAAAGATTGAAGAGAAGGTAAGTCAGAAAGATGCTTCCTCTCACCAGTCCACAGCTCCTGTGTCCCTGTCCTGGGGGATGCCAGGCACCTAGTTATCCTGATCTGTGCCTTTTCCTCTTTGTCCTACAGTCCAAGCCTCTTCCAGAAATTGCCCAGAGTCCCGACTCCAAACCCCTGAAGGAGTGGTTACCCCAATGTAACGTCTTTGTATGTAAAAACCCAATTTAGAACAGTAGTACTTGATAGAATCTCAGCAGGGCAGATGAGGTGCGATTTACAGAGGACACAGAGTCTAAATGTTACACGGCCCTTCGTTCTCCCAGTGCCAGGTCATAGGTTACACTGCTGCCACTGTTCTGCAGGTGAGGCTTAAATAGCTACTAGATGTGTGCCTCACTGACGACTGCAGAACAAAGTTTGCTCTCAACACCACCATTTGTACCCCCCTCAACCAAACTTTCCTAGGGACAGGCAGCTCCAAAAATAACCCAAAGATCCAGGACTACATGATGAGGCTTGGACTGACCTCCTCTGAAGTCACATAGAAGCAACACATCTATCCTTACAAGGAGCACCGCAACAACTGCATACCACACTTTGTTCATGCTGTTCCCTCTGCTTTCACCCCTCTCCTTTCCTCCTAAGAAAACTCCTACCTACTCATGGGAACCTGACTTAAATATCACTTCTATGGAGATAACAGATCCCACTTGTTAGGAATAATTTCCCAAGGGAGCAAATGGGATGGCACTGAGTGAGCAGGAGCGTGGTGGGGAGTGAGGGCAGCTGGAACTCTGGAATGGTGATATGCCTGCAGAGACATCCTGCCATGAGACAAAGTGGTTCAGAGTGGCCCTGGGAAAGGGTGTGACCCTGGGCCACTTGGCTATCTTTAGCTAAAGGAAACCCTTCAAAGGCTGGGAGAATGAATGTCTCGGTCCTGCCGTGGGGCCTGGCAGTGCCCCATGCCTAACAAGCAGCCCAGCAGCATGCACATATCCACCCTCAGCTCTTGCTGGGCAGCGCTGGCCATCTGAGCTCCCCTCTGGGTGAGCGTTTTAGGTTCAGGCCTGGGATCCATTTCCCTCAGAGCAGGCAGAGATGGCTCTACAGGCAGCGTTCTGGTCTCCAGACACCCACCTGGATCAGACTGAGAGGCTGCTGCCTCTTTCAAAATCAGTTATAGATAACTTAATTGTGGTGAGTCATTGTCAGAATGATATAGCAGGCAGCCAGGTGAGTGAGTCCAGCCCTCCAAGAGCCACTATGCCAAGTGCAGAGTGCAGTCCCCACACAGGTGAGCTTATATCCAGGCTTCTGAGGATGCTTTTTAACTACAAATTGGAAGACTGAGAGAAGAAAAGGAAACACATCCCATCCAGTCAGTACCAGGTTCTGCTCTTGCTCTGATGACCAAACCAGAACCCAGAAGCTGGCCAGTACGGTCAGCTCACCAGGGTGACCCACAGGGCCCAGAGTTCCAAAGCCAGGAGCTGAGAGCTCTCCCATTCCACACAGAAGAATTATGTGTAAAGAGGTGGCAACTCTGTCCTTCTGTAAAGTTCTCCAGGCTACAAAAAGGTAGGGAGGCCAGATTTAGCAAACAGAAATGCAGAATGCCCAGTTAAATGTGAATGTCAGATAATGATTTCTTTTTTTTTTAGTGTAAATATATCCCATGCAATATTTAGGATACACCTATACTGAAAATTTATTTGTTGTTTCTCTGAAATTCAAATTTATCTGGATGCCTTGTATTTTAACTGACAATTTTTGGTAACAGAATGTCAGAAGCCTTGTCAAGCCTTTAAGTCACCTCTGGGCAGTTGCCACATCATTAGGGACAAGTAAGGCAGGCTATGTCCAGCCTCCAAGAACCAAACTCATTTCAGTCTGCTGAAAACTGACCATGCTCGTGGCACTTGAATTCAGGTCTACTCTTGATCCTGGGCTTCCATCACCACTGGGAAGATTTTCAATTCTCCTGGTAAACAACAGTACCAACTTCTCCACTCTTCCTGATTTGCTGGCCACTAACAAGCACATACCCTTTACAATGACCCAGCCACAAATCTGTTTCCTACCTATGTTAGTTGGAGACCTTTTATGCTGAGGAAAAAGAAAACTGGAAAATCCAAGTGTAATGGGACTTTATGGGAACTTATAACTGGAAAATCTAGCAGTATGTGAGCTTCAGAGTGGGTTTAATCCAGGGGTTTGTCACAGCTGTCTCTCCCCTTTTATGGCTTCTTCTTCATTCTGGCTGCCCTCATGTACAAACAAGGCTACCAGCAACTCTGGGGACTACATGCTGCTTTATTCATATCCATGCGAAAAAGAAGAAAGGAAGAAGGGGGATCAGGATGAAGAATGGAAGATATGTATTCTTCCCCCAACTATAGAAAACAAGTCCTTCACTGGACTCTGATTGAGCCACCTTCAGTCACCTATCCAACTCTAAACCAACTGTGCTGTCATGGGACAATCAGAACTCACTCTATGAGTTTTGTCTGCCCCTCCCAAATCACTCAACTGCAGGGCCAGCATGCCTACTGACCCTTGGCATGCATGCTCTGCCCTTGCCATGCCCAGCAAGATGCCAAGCAGGTGGCATCTGCACTGTGTGGGCAAAGACAAGGAGACAGTGTCTCTTCCAGAGATGTTTAGACCTTAATTCTTTCTGGACCCATTTGAGGCACATACTTTCCAAAGATGCCCACAACAATACATCCCTTCCCGCATGCTCTTCTTATGTTGTGACAGTGACACTCTCCCACTGAGAAGTGGGGTCTGAAGTGACACTATGTGACTTTCAAAGCTTTCAAAGATGATGCAGCTTCCACCTGCTGCTCCAGGGAACACTCATTCTTAGAACCCTGCCACCATGTTGTGAGGAAGCTCAAGCAGCCATGTGGAGGTGTTCCAGCCAACAGCCCCAGCAGAGGCCCAGCCAACAGCCTGCATCAGCTACAGACTTGGCATAAACAGGCATTACATGATTCAAAACCACCACGCTTGGATAGTCCTAGTTGACACCCTAGAACTCGTGGAGACATCCCATGTCCACACAAGTCCTCAGTCTGCAGAATATGTGATCATAATAGAATGGTTGTCAGTTTACACCACTAAGCTTTGCAGTGGCTGCCACGCAGCACTAGGTGAGGGATCCTCTCTCTTATGAGGCGCCAAGATTCTCTAGGACAAGGCCAGTTGGGGTGAATGTGAAGCCTCAGGCCTTGAAGATCTGCAGGATCTTCCCACTTACTGAGAATATGAATTGCAGGGAACTTTGCAGTTTAGACAGAACTGCATTTCTCCAGAAAGGGTCAAAGACTACTGGAATCTCAACACTGTTACAGAGTAGGCCTGGGGCTGGAGCAAGTATAAAAACAAGGTAGAGGGGAAGGACCAATGGCAGGCACCAAAGAAGGAAATCCAGGAGCCCTGAGGAAAAAGTTGGGAATCCCCAGTTCTCAGGCAAGGCCTTGCTCATTTCTTAGATCACAGCGCCACCATCTGACAACATTCTCCTAACACTCACAACAGCTCTGGAGAAATGTTTAAACTGCATTCTTCACAGAGAAATAGAAAAACAAAAAAAAATGCTGCCTACAAGAGACTCACTATAGATTGAAAGACACATACAGACTGAAAGGAAAGGTATGGAAAAAGATATTTCGTGAAAATGGAAATGGGGGGAAAAAGCTGGGGTAACAATACTTATACCAGACAAAATAGACTTTAAAACAAAGGCTACAAGAAGAGACAAAAAAGGACCCAGTAATCCCACTTCTGGGTATTTATCCAAAGAAACCCAAAATGGTACTTCCAGGGGACCTGTGTTCATTGCAGCATTGTTTACAATGGCCAAGATGTAGAGGCAGCCTAGGTGTCCATCAATGGATGAATGGATAAAGATGAAGTGGTACATACATACAATGGAATATTGTTCGGCCATGGAAGGGAATGGGTTCTTGTCACCTGTGGTGACATGAATGGACCTGAAGTGTATTATGCTGAGTGGAGTGTGTCAGACAGAGAAAGACAGATGCCATGTGATTTCGCTTATACGAGTGGAATCAAAAGAACAAAACAAACAAACAAACAAAAGAGAAACAAACTCATAGATATAGAGACCATTTTGATGGTTGCCAGATGGGATGGAGGTTGGAATCAGTGAGAAGAGGGAGGAATTAAGAAGTACAAATTTGTTGTTATAAAGTAGTTATGGGGATGTAAGGTATGGCATAAGGAATATAGTCAATAATATTCTAATAACTATGTATGGTGTCAGATGGGTACCAGGTTTATCAGGATGATAGATGGGAGGGAGCATGGGGTACTGGGTGGAAAAGGTGTAGAGATTAAGAAGTACAAATTCATAGTTACAAAATAGTCATGGGGATGTAAAGTAAAGCATAGGGAATATAGTTAATAATATGGTAATAAGTATGAATAGTGCCATGTGGGTGCTAGACTAGTCAGGGGGGTCATTTATTAAATTGTATAAATGTCTAACCACTATGCTGTATACCTGAAATTAATAAAAAATAATACTTTTTTAAAATGTATTTATTGGGGTGACAATTGTTAATGAAATTACATAATTTCAGGTGTACAATTCTGTATTACATCATCTATAAATCCCATTGTGTGTTCACCACCCAGAGTCAGTTCTCCTTCCATCACCATATATTTGATCCCCCTTACCCCCTTCTCCCAACAAGCACCCCCTTACCCTCTGGTAACCACTAAACTATTGTCTGTGTCTATGAGTTTTTGGTTTTCATTTGTTTGTCTTGTTCTTTTATTGTTTTTGGTTTATATACCACATATCAGTGAAATCATAGGGTTCTCTACTTTTTCCGTCTGACTTATTTCGCTTAGCATTATACTCTCAAGATCCATCCATGTTGTCACAAATGTTCCTATATCATCCTTTCTTACCGCCAAATAGTATTCCATTGTGTATATATACAACAACTTCTTTATCCATTCATCTATCGAAGGACATTTTGGTTGTTTCCATGTCTTGGCCACCGTAAACAAAGCTGCAATGAACATTGGAGCACACGTGTCTTTATGGATAAAATGTTTTCAAATTTTTTGGGTAGATACCCAGGAGAGGGATTGCTGGGTAATATGGTAATTCTATTTGTAATTTTTTGAGGAACCTCCACACTGCCTTCCATAACGGCTACACCAGTCGGCATTTCCACCAACAATGGTTGAGGTTTCCTTTTTCTCCACAGCCTCTCCAACACTTGTTACTATTTGTCTTGTTGATGATAGCCATTCTAACTGGTGTGAGGTGATATTTCATTGTGGGTTTTATTTGCATTTCTCTAATGATTAGTGATGTTATAGCATTTTTTCGTATATCTATTTGCCATTTGTATGTCCTCTTTGGAGAAATGTCTCTTCAAGTCCTCAGTCCATTTGTCTTTTTTTTCTTTTTCTTTTTAAATTAATTTTATTGGGGTGACAATTGTTAGTAAATTTACATAGATTTCAGGTGTACAATTCTGTATTACATCGTCTATAAATCCCATTGTGTGTTCACCACCCAGAGTCAGTTCTCCTTCCATCACCATATATTTGATCCCCTTTACCCTCATCACCCACCCCCCACCCCCTTACCCTCTGGTAACCACTAAATTATTGTCTGTGTCTATGAGTTTTTGTTTCTCATTTGTTTGTCTTGTTCTTTTTGGTTTATATACCACATATCAGTGAAATCATAGGGTTCTCTGCTTTTTCTGTCTGACTTATTTCACTTAATATTATTCTCTTGAGATCCATCCATGTTGTGACAAATGCTCCTATATCATCTTTCCTTAACGCCGAATAGTATTCCATTGTGTATATGTACCACAACTTCTTTATCCATTCATCTATCGAAGGACATTTTGGTTGTTTCCATGTCTTGGCCACCGTAAACAAAGCTGCAATGAACATTGGTGTACACGTGTCTCTATAGAGAAATGCTTTTATATTTTTGGGGTAGATACCCAGGAGAGCGATTGCTGGGTCATATGGTAATTCTATTCGTAATTTCTTGAGGAACCTCCACACTGCCTTCCATAAGGGCTGCACCAGTCTGCATTCCCACCAACAGTGTATGAGAGTTCCTTTTTCTCCACAGCCTCTCCAACACTTGTTACTATTTGTTTTGTTGATAAAAGCCATTCTGACTGGGGTGAGGTGATATCTCATTGTGGTTTTCATTTGCATTTCTCTGATGATTAGCGATGTTGAGCATTTTTTCATATGTCTATATGCCATTTGTATATCCTCTTTGGAGAAATGTCTCTTCAGGTCCTCTGTCCATTTTTCAATTGGGTTGTTTGTTTTTTTGTTGTTGAGTTTCATGAGTTCCTTGTATATTTTGGATATTAGCCCCTTATCAGAGGAACTGTTTGCGAAAATCTTCTCCCATTCACTTGGTTGCCTCATTATTTTGTCAATAGTTTCTTTTGCTGTGCAGAAGCTTTTCAGTTTCATATAATCCCATTTGTTTATTTTAGTTTTTACTTCCATTGCCTTTGGAGTCAAATTCATAAAATGCTCTTTGAACCCAAGGTCCATAAGTTTAGTACCTATGTTTTCTTCAATGCAGTTTATTGTGTCAGGTCTTATGCTTAAGTCTTTGATCCATTTTGAATTAATTTTGGTACATGGTGACAGATAGCAGTCCAGTTTCATTCTTTTGCACGTAGCTATCCAATTCTGCCAGCACCATTTATTGAAGAGGCTGTCTTTCCTCCATTGTATGTTTTTAGCTTCTTTGTCAAAAATTATCTGTCCATATTTATGTGGTTTTATTTCTGGGTTCTCAATTCTATTCCATTGGTCTATGTGTCTGTTTTTCCGCCAATACCAAGCTGTTTTGATTATTGTAGCCCTGTAGTACAAGTTAAAAACAGGGAGTGTGATACCTCCAGTATTGTTCTTTTTTTTTAATATTGCTTTGGCTATTCGGGGTCTTTTGTGGTTCCAAACAAATCTGATGATTTTTTGTTCTATTTCTTTAAAAAATGCCTCAGTCATTTTTCAATGGGATTCCTTTTGTTGTTGTTGTTGAGCTTCATGAGTTCCTTGTATATTTTGGATATTAGCCGCTTGTTGGATGCACTGTTTACAAAAATCTTCTCCCATTCAGTCGATTGCCTCTTTATTTTGTCGATGGCTTCTTTTGCTGTGTAGAAGATTTTAAGTTTCCTATAGTCCCATTTGTTTATTTTAGCTTTTACTTCCATTGCCTTTGGAGTCAAATTCATAAAATGCTCTTTGAACCCAAGGTCCATAAGTTTAGTACCTATGTTTTCTTCTATACAGTGTATTGTGTCAGGTCTAATGGTTAAGTCTTTGATCCATTTTGAATTAAGTTTGGTACATGGTGACAGATAGCAGTCCAGTTTCATTCTTTTGCACCTTGCTATCCTATTCTCCCAACACCATTTATTGAAGAGGCTGTCTTTCCTCCATTGTATGTTTTTAGCTTCTATGTCAAAAATTATCTGTCCATGTTTATGTGGTTTTATTTCTGGGTTCTCAATTCTATTCCATTGGTCTATGTGTCTGTTTTTCTGCCAATACCATGCTGTTTTCATTATTGTTGTTCTGTAGTACAAGCTAAAGTCAGGGAGTGCAATACCTCCAGTATTGTTCTTTTTTAGATTGCTTTGGCTATTCGCAGTCTTTTGTGGTTCCAAACAAATCTGATGATTTTTTGTTCTATTTCTTTAAAAAATGCCGTTGGGATTTTGATGGGGATTGCATTAAATCTGTATATTGCTTTGGGTAATATGGCCATTTTAATTATGTTGATTCTTGCAATCCGTGAGCATAAAATGTCTTTCCATTTCTTTCTGTCTTCTTCGATTTCTTTCAAAAATGACATAGTTTTCAGCATATAGGTCCTTCACATCCTTGGTTATGTTTATTCCAAGGTATTTTTTCTTTTTGCTGCAATTGCAAAGGGAATTATTTTTTGTATTTCTTTTTCTGAGATTTCATTGTTAGTATACAGGAATGCAATAGACTTTTATACATTGATTTTGTAGCCAGCAAAGTTACTGTACTCGTTGATTGTTTCTAACAGCTTTTTGGTAGAGTCTTTAGGGTTTTCTACATATAGCATCATGTCATCTGCAAAGAGTGACAAGTTAACCTCTTCATTCCTAATTTGGATGCCTTTTATTTCTTTCTCTTGCCTGTTGGCTCTGGCAAGGATTTCCACCACTACGTTGAAAAGCAGAGGTGATAGGGGACAGCCCTGTCGTGTTCCTGAACGTAGAGCAAAGGGCTTCAGTTTTTCACCATTAATTAGGAGATTAGCTGAGGGCTTGTCATAGATGGCCTTTATTATGTTAAGGTATTTTCCCTCTATACCTATTTTTTTAAGTGTTTTAATCATAAATGTATTTTGTATCTTGTCAAATGCTTATTCTGCATAATACGATATAATCATATGATTTTTGCCCTTTATTTTGTTTATGTGATGTATCACATTGATGGATTTGTGTATGTTGAACCATCTTTTTGCCCCCGGGATGAACCCCACTTGGTCGTGATGAATAATCTTTTTAATGCATTGTTGTATTTGATTTGCTAGAATATTGTTTAGGATTTTTGCATCAGTATTCATCAGAGATATAGGTCTGTAGATTTCTTTTTTTGTGTTGTCCTTACCAGGTTTTAGTATCAGGGTAATGCTGGCCTAATAAAATGAGTTAGGGAGTACTGTCTCTTCTTCAACTTTTTGGAAGAGTTTAAGCAGGATTGGTATTAGATCTTGTTTGAAGGTTTGGTAGAATTCAGTAGTGAAGCCATCTGGTCCCAGACTTTTGCTTTTGGGAAGGTTCTGGATGAATGATTCAATTTCTTTACTGGTGATTGGTCTGTTTAGATTTTCCAGTTCTTCATGGTTCAGCCTTGGAAGGCTTCTATGTTTCTAAGAACTTGTCCATTTCTTCTAGGTGATTGAATTTGGTGGCATATACTCCTTCATAGTATTCTTGCATGATCCTTTGTATTTCTGTGGTGTCCATGATAACTTCCTCTTTTTCATTTATGATTTTGTTTATTAGTGTCTTCTCTCTTTTTATCTTAGTGAGTCTAGCCAAGGGTTTGTCAATTTTATTAATCTTTTCAAAGAACTGGCTGTTTGTGACATTAATTTTTTCTATTGTCTTTTTGTTCTCTATTTCATTTAGTTCTGCTCTGGTTTTTATTTCCTTTCTTCTGCTGACCTTGGGTTTCAATTGTTCTTCTTTTTCTAGTTCTTTAAGGTGTAACATGAGGTTGTTTATTTGGGATTTTTCTTGTTTCTTGAGATAGGCCTGTAATGATATAAATTTCCCTCTTAAAACTAATTTCGCGGCATCCCAAAAATTTTGGTAGGATGTATTTTCATTGTCATTTGTTTCTATGTATCTTTTGAGCTCTCCTCTAATTTCTTCTTTGACCCAGTCGTTCTTTAAAAGTATGTTGTTTAATCTCCATGTATTTGTGTTTTTTCCTGCTTTCTTTTTGCAGTTGATATCCAATTTCAAAGCCTTGTGATCAGAGAATATGCTTGGTATGATTTCAATCTTCTTAAATTTGCTGAGGTTGCTTTTATGCCCCAATATACGGTCTATCCTTGAGAATGTTCCATGTACACTCGAAAAGAATGTATAGTCTGATGTTTTAGGATGAAGTACTCTATATATGTCAATGATGTCCATTTCATGTAATGTGTCATTTAGGGCTACTATTTCGTTATTTATTTTCTTTTTGGATGATCTATCCATAGCTGTCAATGATGTATTTAATTCCCCTAGTATAATTGTGTTTTGATCAATTTCTCCCTTTAATTCTGTTAGTAGTTACTTGGTATATTTTGGTGCTCCCTGATAGGGGGCATAAATATGGATGACTGTTATGTCTTCTTGTTGTACAGTCCCCTTTACCATTATGAAATGTCCATCTTTGTCTCTTGTACATTTTTCACCCTGAAGTCTGTTTTATCTGATATCATTATGGCTACACCTGATTTTCTCTTGGTACCATTTGCTTGGAGTGTCAATTTCCACCCTTTCACTTTGAATCTATACTTGTCCTTGTAGCTCAGATATGTCTCTGAGAGACAGCATATGGTTGGGTTTAGTTTTTGATCCAATCTGCTACTCTGTAGCTTTTTATTGGTGAGTTCAGTCCATTTACATTTAGGGTGATTATTGATATGTAAAGATTTCCTGTCATTCTATCTTTAGTTTTCTGGTAAGACTGTGTCTCCATTGTTTCTTTGCCTTTTTGTTGTTGTCTATTATTTCTGTGTGGTGGTATTCTATGATGTTTCCCTCTGTTTCTGCTTTTATTACAGTATATATTTCAATTCTGGATTTTTTTTGAGGTGGTACCCTTAAGATTATGTAAAAGAAAGTTTGATATTTAGAGTATTCCATTTTCTTCAGCACGCTTACTTTCTCCATTCCCATATTCCAGTTCAGGCCTTTATGCTGCCCCTATTTATGTTTCGGTTGCCACAAATTGTCCCTGTTGATGGTGGTCGAATAGCCTCCGTTAGTATTTCTTGTAGTGCAGGTCGTGTATTAGAAAATTCCCTCAGCTTCTGTATGTCTGGAAAGGTCTTTATTCCTCCTTCATATCTTGTGGGAGACCGTGCTGAAGTGCTAGCAGGTGTTGTTTTGTGAAATGTTGAACCTTTGACTTCCTTGAGTGTTTTGTGCTCCCAGCAAGACAAAACTTGCTACTTTGAGAACACAGAACCAGACAAGGTCAGGTAGTGCGGAGCTGGCCAAAAAACACGCCCTTGTTTATCCAAACATTGTAACTGCTAGATTGCAGACAGTTCTGTTACTTTTTGATGCCCAGAGTATATAAGCTGCAAAAATAAACTTAGGGTGAGGCATTCTACTTAGAACTGAGGTATTCTACTTAAAACTGAGGCATTCTACTTAGAACTGCGGCAGTCTACTTAGAATTGCCTGCCCTCCCGATCCCATCTTTGTCTCTCTCTTTTTTTTTCTCAATCCTCACTCCCCACTTCAGGGACTGTTCGTCGGCAGGCACCGACAATATCTAAAGGATATATTTCTGGATGTATTATTCTTGGCACATAATTTCTTTCTTTCAATAGTTTGAATATTTGGTTCCACTCCCTCCTGGCTTGTAGAGTTTCTGCTGAAAAATCTGATGATAATCTAATGGGCTTTCCTTTGTAGGTTACCGTCTTCTTTTCCCTGGATGCCTTGAGGATTCTTTCTTTGTCGTTGATTTTAGACAGCTTCAATACAATGTGCCTTGGAGAAGGCCTGTTGGGATTGAGGTAATTAGGTGTTCTATTTGCTTCTTGGATTCTAGGATTCAGTTCTGTCCACAAGTTTGGGAAGTTCTCATCAACAATATGTTTGAATATATTCTCTGTTCCCTTCTCTCTTTCTTCTCTTTCTGGTATGCCCATTATTCTTATGTTGCTCTTTCTGATAGAGTCAGAAAGTTCTTGTAGAGTTCTTTCATTTCTTTTAAGTCTCAAGTCTCTTTCTTCTTCCATCTGTGTAATTTCCAGGTTTCTAGCTTCAATGTCACTGATTCTTTCCTCCATCTGGTCAACTCTACTACCTAAGCTGGTTATTTCATTCTTAATTTCTTCTGTTGAGTTCTTAATCTCCAGAAATTCCATTTGGTTCTTTTTTAGAATTTCAGTCTCTTTCGTAAAATGCTCATGTTGTTCTTTGATTGCGTTTCTGAGTTCATTAAATTGCCTTTCTGTGTTTTCTTGCATCTTGTTGAGTTTTTTCAGAACTGCAATCTTGAATTCCCTGTCATTTAAGTCATATATTTCCATATCTTTCAGTTCCTTTTCTGGAGACTTTTCACTATTTTTCTGAGCTGTCTTGTTGCCTTGGTTATTCATGGCAATTGCTGATTTACTATTTCTCTTCCTAGACATCTACAGGAGTTGCTTCTGCAACAGGTTGATAGGAAGAAGTGTTCCTTTTTTTTTTCCAATACTCATTGGTAGAATGTTTTATTTTCTCTCCGACTGCAGCCTTTTTTTTTCTCTCTCACACAGTAGTGCTATGTTTTCTCTGCACTGTTCCAGCTTCTCACACAATAGGGGGATTCCCTGGGAAATGGGCTTCTCCTCTGTTAATAGTCCGCCTGGGTTATAAGGCGCCACGTCCCTGTGGGGATGTGGAGAACTTTTGAAGTTCCAAAGCTCTTTCTGCATCAGATTCAGAGCCTGTATGTTTCAGCAGTTCTTTTTACTCCTGCAGGGATCCACCCAGATAGGTGGGGCCAGGGGTGGGGTGACTTTTGAGAGGTGGCCCAGAGCAATGGCTGTAACCACCACCACAGCCAGTCCTGCTTCCACAGCTCCCTCCCCTTTGCCAGAACTAGTTGGGCTGAGAATTTTGTCTACGGTCCACAGTTCTCAGAACAGCAAATATCCTGTCCTTTTGATCTGACACTGCTATTGTTCCGCTTCTAGCACCGGGCAGGTGGGGGCGAGCGAGTCTGGGAGGGTAGGGAGGGGGCGGCTAGTCTCAGTGCCTAATGCTTCTGTTCTCTGCTCTGCAGTGAGGGCTTAAACCACAGTTTTCAGCCTTCTTCTCTCAGTCTTTTCTCCGAGGTCTCTGCCATGAGCGTTGGATTCAGCCGTGTTACATTCTGCCCCCTCAGCCCTGTGGGCCATAAGCGGAGCCCTAGCAGTCCGAGTTCTTTCCTCTCCCGCAGCTGCGGTGGTTCTGGGATGCAGCAAGCTCTGAGCACTTAGCTAGGTCTGAGTCCTGGGCCTGCGTAGCTCCGTCTCTGCACTTCTCCCTTTTCTCCGCCCCCACTCACGTGATTCTCCCACCTTTAGGTGAATTCAGTAGTGGGCCTGTTCGTCTTGCCTGTCTGCTGTGCAGGGAGTCCTTTGTGGAGTTATTGTTGTTCGATTAGTTGTAAATTCAGAGGAGATTTACAGAGGTTCACCTCACGCCGCCATTTTGATGACCAAAATCTCATGTGCTTCTTGGTTGCATGGCAGTGTGGTTCTGGTCAACCAACCCCCACATGGTGCAAACGTGAGCTGGGACAGGGCAGGTGCTCGACCACAGTATGGGCAGGCCCTCAGGGCCCACAGGGTTTAGGGGTTTTCCCCACCCAGCCCTGAGGAGTTTCATGCTGGAGTCAGGTCTGCACTCCTGTGAGCCAGCCTGCACCCCAGTGGCCTGGGGTGGGGAACACTGCACCCCCTGACTCACTGCCTACAGTTAAGCCCCTGGATTGCCCCCCTCACCACAAGCTCCTCAGAGACGCCAAGACTACTGTGTATGGTAGGGTCTCCTGTGGCGATTTTCCAAACTTCCAGGCCCCGAAGTGAGGGCCATAGGCTGATGGAGAGCACCAGGTACAAGAACAGAAGGTCTTTCTTGGAATGAAACACATTTGCTCAGGTCACAGTTCACAAAGATTGGAGCCTAGAACCCATCCAAACTGGTCTTCTGATCGGTCCTGCCTCTATGTAAACAACAGGCACACAGGGGGACATCAAACGTCAGATTGTGAAGGTATCCTGGAAGGGCCTGCCAGGCTCTTTCCTCTGAACAAGGCTATGGCCTGCAGCTGTGTCCCCTAGGATGCCAGGACTCTGTGATATTCCAAAACTCAGTGTAATGTCCCGGTGTTCCTGAGTAGGTGCATTTGTGAGCAGTCCCCTCTGCTGCAGACAGCGTGGCATATATTCAGACTTCTGCCAAGCCTCAGTGCTAAGTATAAAGCCTGGAGCTCAAGTACACAGACTATGTGACATGATGCAAGTGACTTCACCTCCATGAGCCTCAGTTTTCTCATCTATAAAGTGGGGACACTCACACTCATCTTAAAGGTTAATGATGACAATCGGCTGAGCCAATTTGCTAATGTATGTACAGGAGGCGGTCAATAAATGTCAGCTGTTGTGATTATTTCCACCCATCCAATCAGGTCAACTCTAGACCACCTTCAGATTTTTTCTGCCTTCTCCTAGCACCCCTGCCCACCAACAGCCCAGGACCAGCTGACCTCCAGGGTCGGGGTCGAAAGCCACTCAGCTGCCAGTCTGGCAGCTATTTCTGTCATGTGTTTCCAGGGACATGGTTTTTACAATCTTTTAAGTGCCTGACTGACATCTGGCTCCTTTCACCCTAGCAGGAATTCTGGCAGAGGTATGTTTCTTGCCCTTTGTCTTCTTGTGTGGTGACAGGCCCTGGGCTGCCTTCGCACAGGCTGGCGTTTGACCCTCACAAACCACAGGATCCACCTTGTGCCCTTTGTACAGATGTGCATCCCGAGGCTCAGAGAGCCTCAAGTCACTGAAGCCGCTGAGCTGGAGCTCAAGGCCAGCATGCTGGACAGCAGGGCCCTGGCCCTGCCATCCACAGCATCCCACTGCCGTCGAATGGAGTCAACTGCTAGGAGCCCAGTGTGGCAGGGGCCCTCTAGTGGCCACATCTGGGAATGCCTCCTTACTGAATTCAAAACTCCAGAGCAAGACGCTGCAGCCAGTCAGTCGCCCAACTTCCTGCAGGACTTTGCCTGTCACTCTTCTCCACGGCCCGCCTTTCCCTCCCTAGAACCCTTAGACCCCAGCCCCATACAGTGGTCAGAGACACTCTGGGCAGAGATGTATCCATGCCGCCATTGCAAATAAGTCTGGGCATCTGCACACTACACCTGCTATTCTGAAGGCTCTGAGAAGTCCCACGTGCCTTGTGTGCATTTGTGCAAGGAAACTTTTTGGTGAACAGCTGACAACTGATAGTTTAGGAAACTCTACTCCAGCTATGAGAATAGTGAGCAAACAATTTACTGTCTGTCCTTGGGCACATCTTCCGGCTCATAGCACCCTCTTCCACAAAACTTCAGCTAAACCCCACAAGAAGCCTAACAGGTGAACACTGTCATTATTTTCTCTCTCTCTCTCTCTCTCTCTCTCTCTCTCTCTCTCTCTCTCTCTCTCTCTCTCTCTCTCCCTTGCTTTTGTTTTGTAACAGACAAGGAGACTGAGGTTGGACAAGTCCAATGACTTACCCAGCGTTCCATAGCTAGCACCAAGAAAATCCATCCTGATGTTTTCTCAGGAGCACAACATTCTGCAGGTCAAGGAGCGCTGCAGTTGCCACTTCACAGAAGCATCTGGACACTGACTATCCGTCCTTTACCTTTGTGGAGGTGGGAAGGACACTTTCTGCAGCTCAGTTGTAGAACAAGGACCAGTGGCTGGGAGAAGGGGCCCCACCATCCCCATAGCCCTCAGATGATGGGAAGGGAGTATCATCACCATTATAATCATTGTGAGCATTACTATAAGGTAACCATGTACAAATATTTGGTGTTTTTCAATCCCCTGTCACTATTATTCTTATTGATGCTAAGTTGTCCCCTTGGGCCAGTGGAAGCCTCTTCAGGTTGACTCTCATCTTTTTGTGATGTGACCGCATTGGTCTTCGATGGCTTCCCTACTCTCTGGGAAGACCAGATGTTCCTGGCTCACCTTGTACATTTTTCCCTGGCCTGGAACCACTATTACTCCAAGTAGCTTTGGCTCTTTCTAGTAAGAAGTTACATTTAGAGGTGCTCGTTACCATCTCACTGGTCGTTTTTCGTAGGCATCTTCAGTGGAGAGAGTTAATAAGTATTTGTACTGAACTTTAGTTACTAAGTGTGGCAGCCACCTTCTAAGGCCC